>NW_028301624.1:3014910-3322365 GCF_987345545.1 Pholcus phalangioides | reverse complement strand
GATATGCTCACTTCGGCTAAAGTATCTTTAATGATCGACTAATAACAAAATGAAAATACTGATACGGTAAAAAAATGTAGTGATGCAGATCATTGAATCTTACCTAAAATCTAGTGAAAATTTCAGCACATGATTGTTTTTCTTCGTTAATACTTGCTGAAATACTGAAGCACAATAACACTATATCTTGGTAGGTATAATATTAAACAATGGGAAAGAAATTTCATGCGAAATTCATCAGGGACTCCTTTATACGAAACGTGCTTGACACGGATGTTCATAAAGACGGTATGTTTTTATGTTTTCTGAGTGAGAAAAAGAACATTCTTCTACTATGGTCAATGAATTTCAGTATTGAAATATAGTATTTTCAAAGTGGAAAAACAAATTTCTGGAACCGTCGAGTTTTACAATGAAACGAAGTACAATGTGAAGATGAACGAAGAACAGTTCATTCAAACGTGAAAAAAAAAAAACCTTATGAATATCTGGATTTTATAGCGAAAATCAACCTCTGGTCATTTTAAATGGTAACGGTTCTTCTAGGTAGAACATGTCAGCCTTTCTAGTGTTAATCTAGGATATACCTTGTGCCCTTAAGCTAGAAACACGAATGTGCAATGTCCTTGGAAAAAGAACAGGTAATGACGTTTGTGAATGTTCACTCTGTTCATGTTACTTTATGGGAATTGTTTTCTTAAAATGTTTTGTAATATGTGTTTCAGTAGAGATACGCATTTGCTATTCAGACAAAACCGATAAAAAAAAAAAAAGGTATTCACCTAGCTGTTGTAAAAAAAGTGAAAGTTTTCGCATTTGCAGGGCTCTCACTCAAAAAATGAGAAAAAGTAGGAAAACGCAGGCCTAAAAAGTAGCATGGGGGAGGGTAACCCCCTTAGACAACATAATCATAGCATAATGGAAAAAAATCCCTAAAAAAATTTTTTTTGCAAAAAAAAAATTTTTAATAATTAAAAATTTTTTTTTAATTTTGAATTAACTTTTTTTTTCCCCTAGCACTATTTCCGTCAAGCTAAAACAAAATGACAAATGAATTGGTTACAAAACCAATTTTTGGCCAAAACAGTGCACTAGCAACCACAGATAATTCTTTGCTGTCTCTCCTCATATATATTACATTGTTTTTTGGAGTCTTCCAAAGTGACGAGCTTGTCAACTCTGTTCGACAAGGGGCAGCAAATTTCAAAGACGTACATTTTTTAAGAATGACGCACCTTTGAGACCACTTTCGAAAGCACAATGCAAAATGTGTAAATTACAAGATCCGACGTATATGAGGCAAGGTGAACCAGATAGTTTTACTGCGTTGCTCATCATTTTTTAATATTTTTCTGTTTTGTTCACATTTTACTGTTCAATGCCAGTATAATCATTTTTGACAAATTAAGCACTTTCATTTCTAGCTCTTTGCTGAGCATTGTAAATATTGTTCATGCCTGTTCATGCCTTAAAAATACAGAAGAAAACTGAATGCTATTGGGTAGCATCAGAATCACCAAACCTAGAATAGGCCTATGTATTCAACTGCTTTGAAATGCAAACTGTTGTTTCACCTATTTGCACCATAATTTTGAATGATGAAAGTTACTGTCCAAGACCACGAAGTAATAAATACAAAATTATTTTTCCATCCAGACAGAAGTCTTTAATGACTACTATACTTGTTGAACCCTCAAACTAAGCAAATTAAAAATTAATCACTCAAATGGTCCCCCCCCCTCTAAATTACCTTAAAAATGATACAATTTCTGCTTGAATCATTAATTGCATTCTCCAACATTTGTAATATTTTATATCAATAATTTCCTGCTCAATTACACAAATTTTGTCGATAGGATTTGGTAAAAAAATAGGACAAAAAAAACTAGAAAGTAGGACATTTTACGAAAAAGTAGGACGAGTGGGAGCTTTGCATTTGTGATTCTAGCATGAGGCAGACGATACATAAAAAAAATGTTTTATTTATCATATAAACCAATTTTGAATTTTTTGATTGTGGTCAAAATGACCAATATTCGTTGTTAGCAGTTACAAATCGACATCGTCCTAGTGTCGAAATAAAATAAAATATAATAATCGGGAACAAAAATCGTTGCATGATTTACCAGTGAGATCTAGAATCAATGGTGAAGTTTCTTCTGTCACTTTCTGTATCAGCTTGATAATATTTCTTATCTCCTGCAATATAATTTTTAAGTGAAAAATTAATAATAATAATAAGCAATCAGTAATGTCTAGCAATGTCCGGATATTCTCTTTACTCCAAGAATCATAAGAAATTGTAAGACATATAGACGACTCCAGGAGAATCAGAAGTATAAATTCAAGTTTCAATTACATTAAGCATATTTAATAATTTACAACATGAGAATCGTTTTCGCGACCAGAGATACCAACGTGCCTCGTGAGTGCAACATCCGTGAAGATATTTGAATTGAAAAATCTGATAAAAATTGGGGGCGGGGGGAAGCATCATGATCTTTTCTGATAGTATATATTGTTTTTTCCCACAGTGATATTAGAACTCAAATATCACAACAAATATTGCAATCACAAACATGACCCAAGGAGAAACGACTTTCTGATATGGTTTTTTAGGACAGCGTGTCCGTATAAAAAGTTCTTTTTTGCAATTCTATTTTAATAACTATAATATCCTCTTGTAATATAAATGAGGCACAAGGCAGTTGCAAGGAATGTAAGAAAATGACCGAAACAAGGGAAAAAAGATAGCCAAATCTACTGTTTCATCACTTTGCCCCCCCCCCCTTCGAGAAATGAAAGTGGTCTTCCTGCCAATGAAATTTCTGGCAACTGGTCTGATGTGGCATCTGATGCTAGCACCTTATTTGGATACTTTGTCTTCTTGGAAGTCTACGATAAACGGTTCCCAGGTAATCCCAGGATTAAAGGCTTTCTTGCACCCTGTATGTACCGGTACATATCTTAAAATCTAGATTGAAATATAACCTGGAGAACAGCCAATTCTCTTACCATCATCCTCGGTCTTTGATGGAACTATTGTGAACCTGGGTATGACCGGATATGACAAGTATTCTTTTCTTTCCGGATCCTGAAGCAACACAAACATTTGAAATGAATACTTTGAGAAATGAAAAAAAATTCTAAATATCACACATAAAAAAAATTAAGAAGTGTGTGAGAAATATTTTTATACATTATAAACATTTTACTGATATAAAAATGTTTCTTGCTCTGTAGTTAATTTTCTGCTTTAGATACTTTTGAATGAAATGTACTTTTAATTTTTATGTAAAAAACATCTCTAATATGAATTCAAGTCTTTTTAATGATATCAGGGCACCGGGGCCGTTGCGCGCTCAAACAAGGGGCCCAGAAAATAGTCTTGTACAGGGAGCTACTTCTGAAACATTACCAGTACACTCTTTTTTGTTATTATAAATTTTAAAAATAAATAAATAAAATATTCGTTATGTTTAGACAAACGATGCAGAACATGTAAATATGCCAATGAAGTGCAAGTTGAACAAAGCAGTAGCAATACTTTTGGTAAAAATAATCACATCATCTATCTTATTGAATGTCTTGAATGTAATTTAAAATATAATGGTTAAAAACCAGCAACAATCTTAATTTAAGAATTAATGGACACAGATCAGACAAAAAATTTTGGAAAGAATTACAAAAAACATTGTGAATTACAACACTTCCAAAACCATATATAGCTTTGAAAATATATCCAACGGTATCATTGATGAAGAGGAGGATGATAACTCTAGACTTGATAAAGAAAATATTTATATCTGTGAATATAAAACACTCTACCCTTATGGGCGACAGGACTGTTGAACATAGGAAAATTGGGCAAAAAGTAACGTTTGTTCAAAATTCCACTAAAATTCATAAATAGCATCTTTTCCAGTTTTTTGTACATATCTTGAAGGGTTTCTATTCTTTACTGTATTTACTTCAAATTGTGAAAAGGTTTTCTAGTTTCTTTATAATTTGAAATGAAACTCAGAATTAATATTGTGAAAATTTTCAACACATACTCCTCACTGTGCGCATGATTTCATCTTTATTTATGCATATTTTTTAACAAAAAAAAATTGTTTTGTGTTTAAAATGAACTGTTTCATAGAATGACCCTCCCATTTGAAGATATGTTAATTGAAAGTATCTTCAAAAATTCAAAAACTTTAAAAATTCAATTTTTATAAATTTTTTCAAATTTTTATAAAATTTTTAAATTTGAACATATCAACACCCATTGAGGTTCAATCTATGCACCTTACATATGAGCACATTCCTACCAAATTTCATAGTCATTTGAATATCAGTTAACGAGAAATCATGCGCGCAGTGGTCAAAAAACACATTTTGAGAAAAATGCATTTAAAGTTGAAATTTCATTTTGGGACATGGATTTGTACTTTACCTCCTTTAAAAATCTCCTGATTTATAGGAAATATCATCTTTCTTCTTATTTTTCAGTTTTAATTGATATAATAGTCTTCTTTTAATTTTTTTTGCCTGCAGAAATGAAGCAGAACACCTGTATGTCTCCGTTCAGCCAACACTATCTATAGCAGAAAGCCTCTGCACGAATCTAGTGACATCAGAGAAGAAGTCCATTTCGCCTATAGTGATTGGATATACTGCAAAAAAAAAAGTTAAGATATCCCATGCGCTGGCCTGCTATATCCAATGGCTGCAGGTTAAATACACTTCTTCAGTCATGTCTAAGCTCCGCACGGAGGCCTTCTGCTATAAATGGTGTTGGTTCAGCGCACACGAGCTCTAAGGAAAGAGGGTTCGCTTGCTTTGTGCTTTAATGGTCTAGGGCACTTATCTGGAAAGTGAGAGGACGTGGGTCCGATTCACCTCAAAGCCAGTTGAATTTTCTTTTTTTGGGTTTATGGCGACTTATTCGATGAGTCTATCATGCATAAGTGCAATTAATTCAAGTTAAAAAAAATTTTAAGACCTTAAGTGGACTGTCATAGTGTGTTTATTCATCCCCATAATAACTCGCGGCATCCTAGGGTGCTGGGGCACACCGGTTGGGAAACTGATACTCACTAGGTCACTCAGTAACTCAATCGCTCACTGACTCGCATCGAACTGTTGTCGGTGAATTTTCCGGTGGTGAATTGCTGGCGGTGATTTTTCCGAACACGGCTTCGACCGCCCCCCCCCAGGGGTCGTTAACGCCCACGTTGGGAATCACTGCTCTAGAGCATAGTTTCCCAACCGCCGGGCCGGTTTATTCCATTTTTACCCATTTATTTCCCATTAGTCGTGTCGTTTCCCATTCATCGGTCGGTACTTCCAATCACGAAAGAGAAATCAACCGGGCCGCGGGATTTCAAAGTTTGAGAACCACTGCTTTAGAGCATCGTTTCCCAAGCTCTTTGTTCTATCGAACCCTTCTTCAATTTTTCTCATTTTTTCTCTCAACGCCCTCCCGAACTGAAGTAAACCCGTAGGATCCCATCTCCGCCTTGAACCATTCCATCACCCATCGGGGCGATATCGCCCACTTAGGGAAACACTGTTCTAGAGCTGATATTTGAAGAACGCATTGCAATTATTAACATAATAAAAAAAACACTACAAGTAAATTTCGAGTTCAATTTATTTA
Source organism: Pholcus phalangioides (assembly GCF_987345545.1). Classification (NCBI taxonomy): domain Eukaryota; kingdom Metazoa; phylum Arthropoda; class Arachnida; order Araneae; family Pholcidae; genus Pholcus; species Pholcus phalangioides. Next base: position 3,316,718 of record NW_028301624.1, on the reverse strand, counting down.
AAAAATGTGTTTTTTGAGAAAATTTATTTATTTTAAACAATCAAACTCACCATTCGAGATAGCTGTATATTTCTACAGATCTGTGAGTCAACTATGACTATGATCGGTGAAGTACTTTTGGTGCAAAGCCGCTTGCAAATGCAGCTTTGTTTTGGCGCGTTTTCCAATGCTGAAGATGGCTGACCACACTGTTGCCACTTTTTTTAAACTGATCATTGAAAAATTATCCAAACTAACATACGACAAAATATACGAAAAATCATCGGAATTTTATTTTTGTTACCATGGTTACCGGGAGAAGCTTCACAAGCACCTCCACACTTGTCCGACTCTTTTCTAGTGTCGGATTTGATTGGATAGTTAGTATCACGTGATCAATGACGTCTGATTAAGGATTTCCTCTCTAGTTTTGGCTGTTCTTCGTAGTTACGGCGATTTTATTTATATTTTTGACATTATCAGCCAATCAGAATAAGGCTACTGTGACATTATAGAAACATCACCGCATGTGTAAAGTGTACCTCCTGCTGTTACGTTTGGCAACTTATCGCCAAACACCAGCGTCTATTAACGATTTCGCTTTTATTTTGTCATTACGTCTCGTTTGCTCACACGATAATAAATTACAATGATATAATTTAACTATAATACTATAACGATCATAATAATAATGATATATATTATATAATAATAATTATATTGACATGCAATAAATACAGTGGCTTGCCGAAACACAATTTCTATGTTTGGTTTTCTAATGAATCTATTAGCATTATGAATCAATAAATGATAGCAGGGCCTAGCTTCGCTGGGCGCTCGCTTCGCGAGCCGTTACTATTGTCAACTTGATGCAACTGAACCACATTTTGATTAAATCAGAAAAAAAACAAAAACATTTTTTAGTGATTCAATAAACGATAACTTATTATACGGGGGTGGCCCCCCCCATTCCCCCTGTATCGCCAAGTTCGCTGTTTGGGAGACCCCCCCCCCATTCCCGTGCATCTGACAATTTGTGGTGAATTATAATATAATAAATCATGTTTATCCCGTGCAACGGTTAAAAGAAAAAAATTAAATGTGATAAGAAAGTAAACTTTTCAAACGAAGATGCTAGAAAAAAAAAAAAAATTGGATTTTTACGAAGGGACTCGAACTCATAACCTTCGTTTTAAGCGTCCCGTGAACTTCCCACTGCATCAATTCTGGTTGCCGAACTGAAGTTAAATTTAGAATATCCATTATTAAATGTCGCTAGGAAATATGGTGGCGCCAAATGGATCAAAAGTTACGGTAGCCTCGCGGTCTACTGTGACGTTTCTATGACGTCAATATTTGGCAACATTGTTCACTTTTGGCGTCGTTCTTGGCGATAATTGGTGATGTCCCGTATTTTCCCGTATTTCTCTCGAGGAAATATGGTCAGCTTAACCAAAATCAGTATCACAATGTAAGTGAACATCATGTAAGAGCTGTGAAGCGTGCACCATGCATTTCATGGGACTGATTTCCCATATTTCCGGTGACTCGACTTTGTGCAGCGTCCTTTTTGGACAAAAGTCAAACTGAATTTTACTTCTGTTTAAAAAAGAATGAAAAAACTACAATGAAACTCCCCTAGGCGCCACCCCTATTCCCCTGCCAGCTCAATTCGCTGCCAGTTTTCCTCGACACGGACAATAGGCTCCATAGAGGTAATACAAAAATCACCCCCCATTCCGCGGCCACTTAGGGGGCCATTCAAGTATTACGTCATCATCGATGGGGGGGTTTCCGATTTGCTGACTTTTGATGACAAGGGGGGAGGGGGGGTGGATAATGCTTACGTCATCAACTACCCTTTATGAAAATATTAAATATTTTTAATAGCATCTTACTCGGTGCGCCAATAATGAGAAAAACCTTTCGATAGTTTGTGGGTCCTTGAAGGAACATCCCCCCACCCTATTGATAAGTGACCTACAGAGCCACTTTAGTGATCTCTAAATGTTTCGCGGATCCAAGTGATCTGGAAATGTGTCCGGACCGCTTGAGTGCTCTGGAACTGTGCGACGCATCACTCAAGTGATTCGTAATTATATACCGCGGATCACTTAAATAATCTGATGAGAATGTGCCGCGGATAACTTGAGTGATGTAGAACCGCACTGGGGGGGGGGGCCACTAGAGTGCTCTAAAACTACGTCACATGTCACTCAAGGGATCTCCAAATGTGTCACGAATCGCTTAGGTGTACTGGAACTGTGTCCCGGGTCATTTAAGTGATCTGAAAATGTGCCACGGGCCGCTTAAATGCTCTGGAATTGTACACGGGACATTTAAGCAATCTGTAGATGTGTGGCTTAGTTAATTTTTTTTAGAAAATTAGGTTTGAGGAAGGCAGGCCGCGTCAGATAACCCTACGGGGCCATACTTGGTCCGCGGGCCAAGGGCCTTTATGCGATTTATCATTATATGGCTTAGAGGGTGGGTCGCAATGAACTTATTAAAGATAAATTTCGAGTTCACAGCCTTCAAATAACATTGAAATTAACAGAAATTTATTATAACAACATGTAAAGAGGTATTTTCTTCCGAAATTTCAATTAAAAATTTTTTGTATGGCACTATCATACATTGGAAACATTAGTAAATAAGATTAGTGATATACGGTTGCTGCTAGCTGATAAGACAGTTTAAAATTTTGCTCTGAGGGTGACAGGGTAGACCAGACAAATATAGTCTATGGTCTTTACTGAATAGGTAAAGGATGTGGAAGTTTCGGCTTTGAGGATACTTTCTTCAGAGATTCAGTAGAACAACAGTGAGGGAGCAAAAGAAATGTGACGAAAGAACATGTACAGTACTTGCTATATAGAAAGAACAGATCCCGGATAATACAGATTAAGGATTTGATCTGATGTGATCTGGTATTTCAAGTTCTGCATATAAGATACAGTGAAATCTCGATGTACATAACGGTACCGAACCGAGAAAAAAATATATTTGTAGAGGAATTATCTTTAAATCGACAGTCAAATTCTAAACTGACATTTTCAGTATCACCACGATTTTTGAATATTCATTCGAGGCAAAATATTTTAATTGATTAGCTGATAAAATAAATTCTGTCGGATGTGTACTGCTCCTGTGAAGGGGGTTTATCGCAATACGCTTCATTGTAAAGCACGAGATGTATAGCGATACCGAACACTTTCGGTGATGCCCGACACCGATGTTATTAGACGGAAGAACTGAAACATGTGAGATGAGTTAAAAAAATATACCGAAATATACCGGTTTTCGAGCGACAGGCAAATAAAAATAATGAAAGGTGTAACGGTTTTTCAAAATCCTCCTAAAAATATCGTTATAGAATGAGTGAATCCTTCACTCCCTATCGTTGTATCGAGAGAAGTTTGACAAACAATAGGCTTTTCCAAACGATATTTGAAAAAATACCATTGTAGAGGGATTTATCGTTATATGGAGTAGTCACTATATGTATCTGTTTCGTGGGCATTGTAAGTGAATTGAGCATAGGATTTTTTGTGGCATTGAAAACCGTTAGTTTGACACAATGCCATATAATCCCTATTTGGCGGTCACCTCCGCAGCCGGCCACTTTTTTTGCGGAACGCCCGAGTGGCCGTCTCAGAGGAGAGTTTCACTTTTCTGTACCAAGTGCTTCGATTTTCTTGAATTTTTTAACTATTTACGGAATTATGGGACACCCCGTGCAGCTCATCAAAAACACAACTGATTATGATTTGGGTGCGTTTTCATTATTTGAGTGATTGCATATTGTTTTAGCTTTCATTGCTGAACCACAACTGTCGAATATAGCAATGATACGTGATGCTGATCAAGGGGATATGAAACATGAACTGCTGCGAGTCACCCTGAAATGACAGGAAATGCTCGCCAGTATTCTGTAGGTAGCGTTTTGTTTTCCCAAGTAATTTTTGAGAGCCATTTTTTTGCCAGCGTCCACCCCCGTCTGTCAAGCGTGAAACAACTATAAAATCACAAACCAACAGTTATTTATTCACTATTCACGCGAAACATTTTGGAATTTACAGTCGCCCCCCCCCCTCCGTATTCGCGGGATTTACGTTCCGGGGGTGACCGCGAATACGGAAATCCGCGAATAACCGAAACCATAGGTGTTTTTTTTTTTGTATATCTCGTTTATTGAACATCATGAGAAAGAGCAGGGTGACACATAGGTAGAAGGGAATGTAAAAGAGGATGAAACGATTGTTGGCGATGTTTTCTGAAAGAACATTGTGATTTCTGTTTGCCGTTTCTTCTTCATATCATCAAGTATGGTGGAATGTGATGGCGAGGCTTCCTCTACCAATTTTTCTACATAGTGAAGAGCGTACCATAGAGGGGATCTATGTCATGGAAACAATCTATTGCTGATTTGAACGTGCAAAGCCAAGGTTTCTAGGTCCAAAGCCCTTCCGCTATGTTACTTATGGTGAACTTGTCTTCTATTTCTTTATCTTGATCTTCTTCGTCTGGTACAGCTTCAGTTTCAGGACCAGTCAGCTTCATTAATTCCTCCTCGGTCAATCCAGTATTAAAAGAACTTTGAATAGCATGTATTCACTCTCCTGAGGGTACCTCCTGACTTCCGGAACGAAATACCGTTTGATCCAATCCCGGAAAAATGTTTTCTTAGTCCAAGCCTTTTTATTGTTCGTCCAAAATACTGGGAGTATTGGCTTATCCTTCTCCCTTCAATGCTCACGGATTCGCAGATTTGAAAATGATGGTGGGCTTCATCATGTATCCATACGCATTTGGGCAAAACAAGAGTTAATCTATCTCTACTTGTGCCTTAAAACCAGGAGCTCGCTTTTTTCCTCTTGCTTAACTTCTTTGCGCCATTTTCTTCCAAAATAGTGTAGTTTTGTTAGCGTTAAACACCTGCTGATTTGCATAACCCTTCTCTTCAATAATTTTCTACAAAGTCTTTGGAAATTTTCTAGCTGCCTCTTGGTCGGCAGAGGCTTGATCGCCAGTGATATTTTTACATTACGCGATCCGAATCGTTTCTTAAACCTATGAAACAACATTTACTTGTATAAAATTCTGATGAAATAGGCGTTTCACCAGCCTTTTCCTTATGGAAGAGTAACATTTTTTAACATGGTGGAAAGCCTGAGAAACTATGCTCTAGTGGAAACATTAAAAATGTCATTTAACCATTGCTTCATTTAAAAAAATTAACTTTCTATATCTTCGGTGGTAAGTGCCAGGGGCTCTTGACCTTTTTGCGTCGCGACTCAAAAAACGGCTTCAAGATCAACGTCGCGATCCATGGGACTGTTTGTTTTCCGAAATTAGTGAAACCGTTGTCGCAATAACAGGACTGTAAGTGTTCTCATCTAGGAAGCCCCTGGCGAATCAAGTTTAAGTCGTGACCCATAGCTCAGGAGTTCGTCTGCTGTACGGTCGTGTGGGTATCGCATGGACTCGCATCACGAGGAGCCACGTTGGAACCTCACTGATGGCATAGTAGTAATCAGCTTGAATTTGGTTTTCTGTAATTTCCCCACTTTAAGGAGTGAATGCGAGCCAATCTCTTATGTAAAACAGTCTCTTCACAGAGAGCAATGAATCCTACAATGTTTTAAAAATTCATACACATGACAAGCAAAAAAAAACAAAAAACAGCCAATTTGTATGCTTCCTGATTCGGAAGTCGGATGGCGGCATTTGACAAACAACACATAATAAGCGTTCCATTGAAACAAACTTCACGTTAGAATCCTTGGCTGTTGGTGCATTTGTATGGCCAATCTCATAAGTCATTATTGAGGCCCACAAACATTGCCGTCCGACTTTTTTGCCCATTTCGATCGTTTTTCCAGCACCGACGGACATTTCAAGCAGCCTATCATCGGATTCTCTTTTGTATGCATATGTAGGTAAAAACAATGATAAAGAATATGTACCTGATTTTGTAACGTTTTGAGCTAGCGATCCTGTGAACATAAAATGTGGAAAAAGATAAATGACTATATTTTTTCTGGGTTGAAAAGCATATATATTGCTGAGACGTAACTCGAGGAACGAGATACGCTCAGGGCTATCCACAGCAGAGGTCGTTAAACGAACCTCCTTCTTACGAATTCGTTGCCGAGAAGATTAATAATTTAGAGATCGTTACCGTTAAACTTAATATTTCTTGTTAAATTACTTCTACGAATGCCGAAATGTGGAAACAGTGTTTCGGAAATCCTTAAGGCGCACGAACTTCCGGCGTCAATCGAACGGTGAAAACTATTACAAAACATCGATTAATTCCGCGATTCCTCGATCATCATTCGATTGAACGAAGGACGGACCCTTCTTATAAGACAGACCTTGACTCGCGCCATTTCGAGAGGCCTCTGCTGCTTCATGGCCGTTGTTTAGAGATTTACGGCTTGATTCCAAAAATTAATTTGAGTGATTCAAGCCACATTGTTGTCGCGAGTGGCACCAGGACGTGAAGTCGTGACTTTTAAACCTACAAAAGGATAGGGGGACACTATACATATGCTTATTGCATATATACGTGGATGTGCGTAGCAGCAGTATTTCAGCTTGATCATACTCCAGAATCAATTACTGATGTAATTTCTCTCGTGATGGAAGGGTCCAGGCTGCTTCACTGCCGATCTGGATACCAGTCTGAATCGCCGTTTTTCAAGAGGCTTGGACGTTTCTTTTGGTGTTTCTAAAATTTCTCCACTATTTACTCAGGGGAACATAAGGCCCGAACTAACACTGTTATCCAACATTCACCTGTATCCTCTATATATAGACCTCCGTGGGTATTGTTGGAAACTTTCCGTGTTGTGATTTATTGTTACGAGTGTCATAGCCCCTAGCCCAGAAGCATTGTTGTTTAATTGATTGTTGCTCAAAGGCGATCCTTTTCTCATTCTATTAGCTTATATTGATGATTAGCTTGAAAAATTTATCATCCCAATATAATAATTTCATAATAGTGAGGAGTAAATTAGTTCATTTTCATTTCATTTCATACCGTACACCATCCAGGCTCTACCTACCATTGTCAATTTTAGCCATTGCCGCGGATGGGGGGGGGGGGGGGCGGGCTGGGCGGTGTCGGGTGCTTTATTATGCATATGAGTAAATTAATTATTACGTGGAACTGTCCTCCCATTTTAGCAGTTTGGAATTGAAAAAAGAATACGTAAATCCGTAAAGACATCGCAGAGGTGGCTTATGAGCATTTTCTTCTGGGGCTTATGACGCTTCTTTGAATAAAACATGCAATGTGTGGCGTCTTGCATAAAAATTGTGTATCCGACGTATTGGCGTATTTGGAGAGTCATCACAGTTACGTTTGGTAGCAATGATGCAAATAGGTCCCCGAGAAAAAGGCATTTCACTGCACCTTTGCTTTCCCACGTTGAACGGTCCAAGAATGAATGATGCGGAAAATCCACACTATATTGTAACTTTTGAGAAATGCATAAAAGATGGAGTTTCGATTTTGTGAAGCCTGAGCTTGTGTCTGGTGTGATTATTTTCTGAACTCTCCTTATGGAAAGGATTCATCTGAACGAATCATTTTCTAAGACAACTTAAGGTCGGCTCGCAGCGTGTCAGGAAACCGTATCAAGAACGTTAATCGTGCATCAAGATCATCAGGAAGCAACTGCAGAATAAATGAAAGTATTTACGGATGTAATCAAAGGTTCTTATAGGTTTATCCAACATCAACGCTAGTGCTGGCCATAAATTTGGAAGATTCGCCTTTTTGCATCGTCTTCTAATACTACTTAACCGAACATGAACTGCGTTTAAATTTCTAACGGATCGGTACTTGATGGAATATATGTTCTGAATGTTTATGTGACCTTAACGTACTGATGATATCAGTTTTGATCGTTTCGTGTTCTTCTTGCTCCAGTAACCAGGGCCGTCTTAAGAGCATCATGGGCTCCTGGGCCAAGTGATTTTTCTGAGGCTCTACCTGGCAAATTTTCGAAAATTTCAACTACTAATTTTTCTGAGGCCCCTATTCTCTTTTAAGGCCCCAGGGCCGTGGCATGGTGGGCCCATGAGTTAAGACGGCACTGGCAGTAATCTGCCTCCTATATTTTGAAGTGTAGACAGTAAATGCGTGTTTGAGTTTCTATTTAATATAAGTATCATGGTTGCTTGCTCTCTGCGGAGAGATTTTTTTCAAAGATAGACCGGATCTTATTCGTGTCTTGAAGTTAGAAAACCACTGAAAATAGACTTCAGTCGATCACCACTGTGCCGCTAACGGAATTCGAACCCGGTTCCTCGTAGTGAGAGTTAAGCACGATGACCTCACGGTGCCTCCTACTCTTATACCAGTGAATGAATTGATTTTCTACCTCTTTAAAACTAGAAAGACGGATCGGGGACTATATCTAGAAAGACGGGCAGGGGTAATTATATTTTCATGACAGAATAGAACTATACCTCAAAGAATTAGTGGGTAAAACTATTGGCCTATTAATATATTTCATCATTATTTAATTTTAAAGGATTTTTTTTTGTGCGTGCGTGCGTGCGTGCAAATAACTTCTCTTAATGAGCGTCTGGGTGGAGGAAAGTCGAGACTGAGGGATCTGTATTTTCTATATTACCGATAGGATTTCAGTGTTACATTGCTTCTAGGATGTGGTAAGTGATCAACGAATGTGCGTGCAGGACCGAATTAACCATTTAAGCCGGGTTTTCCTAGGACTAGAATTTCTGCGCCGCGTGCAGCATGAAAACGTTGATTGGTTAAAAACTTGAAATTCAGTTTTTTTTTACCAATCAGCGTTTTTACGCTGGGCACGCTGTAGAAAGCTGCTTCTTGGAAAACCTGGCTTAAGCAAAATAAAGCACGTGCTTAGAGCATCCAAATGGTATTTTTTTCTTCAACATCGATCATCCGATAGAAGATCCTAAAATTTCAAGAACACTTGATTGTATAGTTGAAGATCATCATTACAAGAATAGGCACAAAAGATGAGAAACCAATAATATTGCAAACTAGACCACATTATTTTGCTGAGTTTTTTTTATTAGCTTTCCACAATTTTCATAAAGTACGCCCAGGGCTGTCTTAACATTATCATACGCCCACATGCAAAGCGATTTTTCTGAGAGAGGCACTACTTACCTAGCTAAAAATTCCTACCTACCTATTTGTATATTTACTCTTGAAAATAGGAACCAGATCTAAGTGTCACTTGACCCCACAAGTGCCCAGATGGGCATAGGCGGAGATAGACTTGGAAGTCTGGGGGGGGGGGGACACGTTCATTATTGCTTGGGGGGCAGCATGATGATGATGTCAATTCATATATACATTGGATCAGTCGAATCCACCTTTGACGCTGGGGGTAGACAATGCCCCCACGCCCCCCCCCCCATATCTCCGCCCATGCAGATCCGTTCATATCTCCGCTCATCCAGTAAACCAACAGAATAAAGACATGATGTTTGTGGGTCATTAGTGGATAAACTGTGTAGTTTGTTGATCTATAGAAGTAAAAGAAATGCTACCAGGTGTGTAAATTACAAACTTGAGAATGTATCTAAAAGAAAAAAATACCCAATATAACGGTGATTCTCGTCAGAAATAAGATACCTACTGACAGCAGGGCCGCAACTGGATACTTGGTTAGCCGGGGCAACCACTCATTTAGGCGCACCCCCTTCGTAATGCTGCCTAATGGGCACCCTTTTGTGATGCGCTCGGGGCACCAGGACCACCTGCCCCCCCCCCCCTCCTTCATTACTTGCGGCCCTGCCTGTTGGTAATATTATGGCCATTCTAAGATTCAATGGTTTCTCCTTGGAGTGTTGTTACAGCCTTTATCTCATCAACCGTTCGTCGTAGTGGTATGGTTCTAATTTTTAAAATTCTCAAAATGTCACCCTGTACGAGTTTTGAAGATGAAAATACAGTTTACACAAAATAAAAAAATGTAAATTTTTATACGATCCCTCCCCCGTCCTCTAACTTCCAATTAGACAGTTGTTGCTCTTTCTCTTCTGAGAGCCCAACAAACAAATTACATGTTTTTAACTGCATTATTCCCTAAGATATTTAAATTCAAAAATCGGAGCCAGGTCGATCCGGGCTTAGGAGAATTTCGCGGCCCAATGCAAAAAAAATTTTTGCGAGACCCCCCTATAAATTTTTTTTTTTTGTAGTTGCTCCCCGACTTACAAACTTTTCGAGTTACGAACGCAAATCTTCAAGGGGAATTTTTTTTTTTCACAAAGAACACATTCTATTACACTCATTTTTTTCATTATTTCAGGAACGCGTTGATAGTCTGGATCGTAATCAAACACGATCCATTGAGAGGGAATGGCATTTAAATTAATTTTACAAAATTCATAAATTATTAGTAATAATTAGCGCGTGGTCCACCCGCTGACACTTCATCGTGGCTCGAACCATATTGAACAGACATAAATTTTTGTCATACTTTTAAAGCGCTTCATCATATATAAATATAAGTTGCAATTCGATAACTTTGATCATTTTTCGAATCTTTTATCGCTGTTTTTGTCTAATTAATGTAAATTAATAGAAGCAAAGGAATCAAGTACTGGAATTCCATCAGCCCTACAAGGGTGGGGCTGACAAGCAGGATCGTCTTACGAGCATCATGGGACCCTCGAGCCAAGGGATTTTTTTAGGCCCTACCTGAAAGATTCTCGAAAAAATTCAACTACGTCTCGTTTTTCTGAGGCAACTCTTCTCTTGTGGCCCTTCGGGCACAGCCCGAGGGGGGGGGGGCATACGTTAAGACGGCACTGCCTAAAGTAAAAATCCTTTTTTCAGTTTTGAATTTGGCAACCCTATCTGAAGACCACATAATCCGTATTTTCACTTATTTGTTCGATCATCATCCATATTGTCCGAATTTTTTTGTGGAAAGAAATCGATTATTGCAAATACGAATTTTGTTACCGAAATTTTCGTCTCAAAAAAAAATTTTTATGCTAAAAAAATTAAAAAAAAACAAAGAACTCTCTTTTCAACATCGCATGAGGTGCTTGAGATTTCGAGATTTAGATGCAGCACCAACAGTATATAAATCAAGCCTCCATCGAGCTTATATTACTGGAAAGAGTATGAAGTCAGCGGTTTCCGCCTTGGCAGTGTTGAGAACGGTGCCCCCCCCCCCAACATCTTTCGTCGTCCACATGAATTTAAAACAATAAATGAAATAATTTCAGCATTAATGAAAGAGATAATAATAAAATTAATGAAAGATAATTGCAGAATGAAGGAAAGAGATAATTCCAAAATTAATGAAAAAAAAAATTCCACAATTAATGAAAAAGAAAAAGAGATAATTCCAAAATTAATGAAAAAGAAAAAGAGATAATTCCAAAATTAATGAAAAAGAGATAATTCCAAAATTAATGAAAAAGAGATAATTCCAAAATTAATGAAAGAGACAATTCCAGAATTAATGAAATATAATTTCAGAATCAGAGAAAGAAATAATTCCAGCATTAATGAAAGAAATAATTTCAGCATTAATGAAAGAAATAATTTCAGCATTAATGAAAGAAATAATTTCAGCATTAATGAAAGAAATAATTTCAGCATTAATGAAAGAAACAAATCCAGAATTCATGAAAGCAATTATTCCATAAGTAATGAAAGAAATAATAATTAATTAAGGAAATAATTCCAGAATTAATGAAAGAATATTCAAGAAATAATGAAGGAAAATTCCAGAATTAATGAAGTAAAATCCAGAATTGATGAAGGAAAATTTAAGAATTGATGAAAGAAATTATTCCCACATTAATGAAAGAAATGACTCCAGTATTAATGAAATAAATAATTTAATCTTTTTTCACCTTTAGAAGAGTTCTTTATCCTTTTTTTAATCTTTAAAACCCAATATTTAGAGACCGAACTGTACATTTCGATGGGCAAATTGCCAGGCGGGAAGTTAGTTTCCACTGAGGCACGTCATTTCCTTGCATTTGATGTCGCTGGCGTCGCGGCGGCTGGATGCTCCCTCCAGTAACATAAGCTCGATGCAAGCCTCAGAATCTCTGTCGTCTGCTTCTCTCCAGGTTACTTGTTTTAGACGTCTCTTTGTGTCCTGAGGAAATAACTGAACTGGCATTTCGAACTTCCAGTTCTGTTTGTGAGCTTAGCATATAGGGAACCGAACAAACCGACTTCTTGTCTGTCGTCTGCTCATTAAGAGGTTCTTTGCTTTGGACGTCTCCTTCTGCTCAAATAAAATAACCGAACTTTCAGTTTAAATTTCCAGTTCAGTTTATGAGCTTCGTTTCTAAGGAACTGAGCGGAATAAAGAATATAGTTTTTTTACTTTAAACTTCATCTCCACGTGAGTCATTTTTAAATTTGAAATTAGATGGCAGCACATTACTATAAAGTGGAGTGTGGAAAAATTTACTTTTTACGATCTTACCTGTCTTCTGCTTGTGTAGAGGTTTGTTTTGGATGTCTCCTTGGGTCTTGAAAAAATTACTGAACTGGAAATTTGATCTTTCAGGTCAGTTTATAAGCTTTGTTTATAAAGAGCAAAGCTGAGTGAGAAGATTTTAGTTTTTTTATATCTGAGCTTCGTCATCGCCACATAAGGCATTTCTGGCTTTGAAAGTACCACCAATAGTTTTAAAAATGAATGTCTTAAAGTATTCTAGAGTATTAAATTAATTTTAATTCCCTTAAAAATGTTAGTGCCATTGTGAATTCGCTGCAAATGCTACAAGGCAAAAAACTGATATTGGCGGACGGAGTGACGTTGCGAGTCACCTGGTATACACGGGACTCATTACTTCCTAGGTATAATAGCTATAGGACGTACTGGCCTAGCGGGAAGACTGGATGCATTTATCGCACCCACGTCCCGCAGCAGGGGTCGCTAGGCTGGAATCATTGTTGGGGAATTAGAGGCCAGATTTTTCACTTGTCCCTCGATAAAGAATTTATAGTATGAAAAAAACAAGAATTATAAGAAACTAGGCTGAAGCCTCTCAGCCCCTACAGAGGCCGTGTGACCTGTGACGCCACATATGGCACCTCTCTAGGAAAGGGTGTCGAATCCGAGTTGGAAGGTAAAAAAAAATTTGTTGAACTGAGAAACGTCATCGGGGGCACCAAATATAGATCCCGCACGGGCAAAGATTCCTTTCTCTTTTTCTGCCCCTACCAATTTGTACATCAAGGCGACCTTAAGACCATCGTAGACCCGGGGGCACAACTAGAGGTTTGGTCAGCTGTGTCAAGCAAGCATTTTGGTACCCTCTTGTAATTGTGAAGCAGAGTGGGAAACAATTCAGAAAAGAAACCATAATCGGTGTTCTTAACCAGGGACGGTTCTTTGGCCATGCGACCTGCGCGGATGTATGGGGTACCGCCAGGTGCAGATCTAGGTCGATGTGTCGGGAGAAACGAATTGTGTAAGTTCGCTGGATCGTCCCGTATTTTACGGGACAGGAAAATTTTCCGGTTCTTACCTATCGCCCCATCCCTGGATCCGTTCCTGAGCAAAGGTAGACATCTTCAGCTTTGGCCTTTGAAAACCAAACACACCTCGCTTCCCATCTCATTGAGATATCGAAGCGTTCATGGAGGATGGGTGTGTCTGGAAATTTTATTAAATATCTTCAGAATAATAAATAAAAATATTACTTATAGATTTCACATATAAATTCACATATAATCAATGTTCGTCAATGGACGTATCATAATATACGGAGGAAGAAATTAAAAATCAACTGTGAAATCTACATCATAATCTTCTGAAAGTTCTTGATTCCATCCGAAGATGAACATTCTAGTGTCCATGCGCTCTAACCAGCGTCCCTTGACACTGTGGTCATAGCTTTGTTGAGGTACATTCTTGAAGAGTCCGTTGGTTCGTAAAAGCACCTGACGATGATCTTTCCGAAGGGTTTCAACCAAGCATTCACATTTGAAGAAAAGAAATCACATAATTCCAGTGATGTGGAATCAGTATCTGTAAGCAATGAGTTTCTCGTAAAATATTTTGGAATCCTTGACGTTCTAATGACGAGAAAAGTCCCGCGATATCTCTTACACTTTCGTCTTAAGCAGTTTCTTCGCTGCCGATAAACGGGATATATATTATTTCCATCTCTGATATATATGGAAATCAGTTCACGTTTTGGTTGTACTTCCAGGTTTTCATTGGTGGCTTCAATGTGGTTTGAGGTTGTTGCTTCGAGTATCATTTCATTTTAAATTAGGTGAGAGACATTATTTGAGGTATAGTTTCATCCTCACATCCATCCTCAATACTGTCGCTTACTTCACAAAGGTCTTTTTCTCGGGTAGTTTCCGTTGTCGGATGATGAATTCTCATCACCATTGCTTCTGGATTTTTCTTAAGAAATCGTTGCCAACTTCTGAAGAGATTTCTCGTCATTGAATCTGCGTCTTTTTCTTTTTTTTCATTTCTACAACAATTATAAGCACGTGGATATGTTTACTTTGCAGAACAAACAATTTATCGAACAATTACTTAACAACAAAAGCTGAGACTCCAGCTGACCGACATCTATTGATAAGAATGAAGGTAAAAGTCTCACGACTGGGAATCTTACCGTATTAGATGCACAAAGAGATTATACAAGGATGACGTCACTCTCCGCTACCATACGAAGGTGTTTTAACAACTGGCTGTTGCGAAGATATATTTTGGAAAGAGAGAAAATTCAACTGTCCCTGTGGGGAATCGAACCCACGTCCTTTCACTTTCCGGGTGAACGCCCTAGACCACTAGACTACAGGGAAAAAACCTTCACAAATAGATTATACGACGAATTTTGACCTCACAAAATCAATCGTGACAATGTTAGTAGTATTATGTGGCGAATGTAATCTAAAATATATGGGGGAGAGTCAGTGTGACCCCCCCCCCCATCCCCGCTATCTTTCTAGGTGCAGCCGTTCGTATCTCCGTTGCTGAGAAAGATAATGAACAAAGCTTTGGTGTACACTAATAACATGCTCATTCAAGAAAAATCGAGAAATTTTAAAGCTTTTGGTTCATTCTTACTGGAGATATGGGAGCAGAAAGAGAGTGAAGGGTCTTGCAGAACCCGTCCGTCTTTCTAATGATAACAACTACTCTCATGCTTCAAAATTCTACATCATTCTTTTTTCGGAAACTTGTATGTCGTCGAAATCCCTTCTAACGTCCGAAATCCCCGCACCCGTTGAGGAATCGCGGTTTTGCAAAAGAGTTCCATTAACTCACAAAGCGCGATCGAGTTAACATAAAGTACATTTGATTCGCGAAGACACTGAAAACACATTGTCTGTGATAAACACATTATAGTTCAAAGTGACGTTGTTCCTAAATTTGCATGAGTGCTTCATAAATTAGATTCTATGCATGATACTCTTTTGCCTGTAAGTTCTTTTCACTGCAGTGAGATTATACGTGCAAAGAATCTAGCATTAAGATTCTGATTATATCTTACAGCCTTTTTCGATACCTACGGGACATATTTCTTTCTGAACCTGTGGATGCATCTGGTTCTTCAGGGGTCTCCAGGGCATTTCCTTCTACAGTCTGAATTTTTTTTCCATGTCGCTTTTTTCATCGAGCTAACTTTGCTGCAACCTAAAATAAGGAAAATTTTAATATTTCTTAAGTTATGAAATAATAATTTCAGTTATTAAATTATAAATTAGTTAAACCCTCGGTTACTTGTCGCTAATTTTCATTAGCTAGTCCCTATGGAAAAGTTTGAGAGGGAGGAACAGATGATTTCTATTACTTCCTTTGAAGAAAAAGCTTGTTCCAAAGTGACCATAAAAGCCTTACATACGAAAACGGAATTGCTTATACCAGCGGTTCTCAACCGGTGCTCCGCGGAGCCCTTAGGGCTCCGTGTGCACTTCCCAGGGGCTTCGCGGCCACTCGAGGATAATAAAATAAATCAATAAATTTGATAAACAAAAAAAAGGAGGCCCAAAGGGTACCTGAAAAGGGCTCCTCGAATTAAACAGGGCTCCGCCATAGAAATTATACACTGAAAAGGCTAGTCAGAAAAGTTTGAGAACCACTGGCTTATACAAAGAAAGTGGCACCGAGGACGTTCATTTTCCGAATAAAATTATAGAAGTTCTTGTAGAGTTAGGAACTGTTCTCGAAGTGGGTCTACTTCTTGCTTGAGAACCCCATTAATTTGGTTATTATTTGTTATATTAATTTTATTCGATAGGCTACTTTAGCAGTTCGCCAGAACAGGGCAAACGCTTGAAATGGGCAAAACAACTGTCGGACAACGATGCTTTGTCATGTATTTCAAAAATACAGCAACCCAAGTAAAAATGCAATTAACAAAAATTATAAACAATATATACACATGATAAAATACTATACAATACCCATAATGTATTTATGGTTGTCTTATTCTAAGTATGAATAGCTTCTCGATTTACCCCAACATGTTTATCGTATTTCTTTTTAAACGTGTCAATTGTGTTACAATTTAATACCTCCGGGGGTAAGCTATTCCAATTATTAACAACCCTATTAGAGAAAAATTCCCTGCGACACCATAGCCTTGCATTGTCCCTCACCAATCGATACTGGTGTCCCCTTGTAAAAGCAATAGATTGGCGGTGTACTAAAAGTTCATGGTCCATCCTATTCATCCCATTGAAAATTTTGAACACTTCGATCATATCTCCTCGACACCTGCGTTCATCCAATGTAAACACATTCAAAAAATGAAGCCTCTCTTCATAACTCAAGCCCTGTGTGCCTATAAGGACACGCGTAGCTCTTCTCTGCACCCCTTCAACCAAGTCTATGTCCCTCTGTAGGTATGGTCTCCAAAATCTTACAGCATACTCCAGTCCAGGACGAACTAAGCCTCGAAAAAGCGGAAGAATGACTTTAGGAGAACGCGAAGAGAGACCTTTTTCAAAATGAGACCAAGCATTCTATTCACTTTTTTGACCATTTTCTGCTATTCCTAACTATGTAGTTCATATGTATTTTATGTGCTGCTGTGTGTGTACTGCTTTTATACTACTACCGCTGCTCGCGAGTTGTTGATGGTTGCTCCCTTGGGTAAGAAGTAAAGTTTTTTGGTTTTTTTTGTGGAGGAAAAATAAATGCTCCCTTTGGGGGAAACCCATATTATGAACTGTGTTTGCCGGGCCGGTGGTTAGTATCTCTTACTACTACCGCTGTTTAACCGTCATGCATCTCGTGAACATTCCTCTGAGGAACTTCCAAATCAATTGGTGTATGCCAGATTGTGTTGAGTTTTGCTTTTATACTACGTGTGAGCAGAACTACTGAATATAAACTTGGCATTTTTTTCTTCATCAAAGGAGGCTAATTAATACACTTAAATGTAAAAAAAAATGCACCTTTACAGTTCAGAACGCGATGAACCCTAAAGAACTAGTTCCTTACAGACACGTGCACTGACAAAGAGCACAAACGCAAAGCAAGAGCAGAAGAATGCCAGAACATTCGATTGTGTGAGAGAAGCAAGATTTTTCATCCAGTCTTATCAAGAGTGGTCAATCAACTCTCAAAGTTTTTATTCCAGTGAAAACAAAACAGCTTCCAATTATTCAAATGATATTTTGACGGAAATCTTGTAACACACGCACAATAAAACAGTTTGTCACATTTACCCATATTCTGTGCAATCTGTAGATTTATGCACTGTAAATGCTTGGCTTGGCAATTGACGTGATCGCAAAGAAACAAACCGTGAGTCGGAAAATTCCTAGGAGTGATTGCAGATAATCTTATGAATGCTAGCAGGGGGAAAAAAAAGCCGTAGGCAATCTTTGCACTTGCAACCACGACCTAAGAATAAGTTATCACTCCCTAAAGTCGCCACCTGTTCCAATGATGAATATTAATTATGTGATTTGAGATGCTAATTGGATAAAAAAAATAATTAAAGATCGTTATGGTGTATTAATACCTTTATTATGGGGGTAAGAGTTGAATTCTTACAATTCAACTCAATACAAGGGGGGGGGGGGGGGTAAACGGGATATTTGATGAAGTTGATTATAGATAAATATAGATAAATACTTTCTGATTATTAAATAAATGAAACTGATTATGACAGCGGAGCATCTGAGACATTTTCCGGCATTACACTAGAAAAGTTTTAAAAAGATTCTTTTATAAAATTTAAATATTGCAACCAATATGTGCATTGATTACATTCGAGCAAATGTAACCAATAAGCTTGTTGGTTGTTTCGTTTCCCAAGTTTTGTAAAAGATCTTTTATAAAACGTTTATAGTGTAATCGTGGCTATTGACTGAAAAAAAAATACCCGAAATGCAGCTGAGACGTTTTGCTTTCGGTTTATCGTTCTGAACGTTACCGCTAGATGTCGCAACATTTGTGTAGTTATTCTTCTTTTTCCTGTATTTTGCCATCATTGCCCGAAATGTTGGGTTTGAGATCATTACTTTGATTTCGCAAAAAAATATTTCCAAATCGAAAATTTTGCATTCGTATGGAAAAAAAATTTTCTAATCGAAAATTTTGCATTCAGCCGCAGGAATATCGTTCACTAAAAATTTTGCATTCATTGGCAAAAATACTTTTCAAATCAAAAATTTTGCATTTCTCCACAATAATATTTTTCAAACCCAAAATTTGGCATTTATCCGCCAAAAACGGCCAAAACCAAGAGAAAATTTCTTGAGAAAAAGCGATAAATCAACAATTTTTTTCATTTATTCACAAAAATTGCGCATGTATCGCATCTGTTTCGCAAATACGGAAATTACGCATCACCTGTCATTACTCTTCTTCGGCAGCTCCTGTGAAGAGGGCGCGATTGGAAAATTTTTCCTTAAATTCAATTTTTCAAATGGATTTGATACCAACTTGATGAAAATGATTTTTTTTTTCAAATTAATTTTATAAAATTCAAAATAAATGTTTTTGGAAGCGCTAATTATACGTGTTACCTTCAAAGTATGTACAAATTTCTGCTTCAACATCTCCATAATTTTGAAAGAGCAGTCAATTTCGGTGTGTCACTTTCCCAGCGCAGGAACTAGAGAGAGGCAAAGGCGCAAAAAGAGGTCTTCTGCCCTGGGCGGCAAATTTTATGAAACAACAAAAATATCGTTATTTTTGGGCGGGAGCAATTACCCATGGCCCGTGAACCAAATGCGGCCCTCGGAGTCATTTTATGTTGCACGCGACCTCAAACCTATTTTTGTAAAAATGAACCATGTGACGTATTTTATAGATCACCATAGGCGCCGGAACCTGCTGTCTGAGGCTCCATGAACCCCACCAGTATGTTTCGGGAGGGGGCCGAGCAGGGCCGTCTTAACAGAATCATGGGCCCCCGGGCCAATAAGTTATTCTGAGGCCCTACCTGGAAAATTCTCGAAAATTTCAATCAGATCTCATTTTTTGTGAGGCCTCTCTTCGCTTGAGGCCCCCGGGCCGTGCCCGGGTGGGCCCATGCGTTAAGACGGCACTGGGGCCGAGTCCATCTAATAATTGATCCATAAAATGAAACGCAACTCTCCCCCCTCCTGCGCGAACGCTTTAGCCCGGTATATACGGGATGATTGACAACCCCAGCTCCCCCACCTCAATGTGTTTTTTAATGTCAGCGCTTCGACATAATCACTTAAGTCACCCGCGGTGCAGATCAAAACATCACTCAAGTGGCACGCGGCACATTCCCAGATCACTTAAGACAGCGGTTCTCAGCCGGTGCTGCGTATATATACCCACGGGGCTCCGCCCCATAGAAATTTTTTATTAAAAAGGGCTCTGCCAGCCAAAAAAGGTTGAGAACCGTTGACTTAAGAGATCCGCAGTATAATTACAGACCACTTGAGTGACCCGCGGCACAGTTCCAAATCACTTGAGTGGCCCGAGGCATATTTCAAGAACATTTGAGTGGCACATTTCAAAATTACTTGAGTAGCCCGTGGCTCACTTCCAGATCTCAAGTGGCCCGCGACACGCTTTTAAAATCAATGAAGTGCCCCTACCCCGCACTCTCCAAAAGGCTGAGCAATCTCGATGTACGGTGTAGTAATAGTAGTATTGTGGGAGCGGCAGATAAATCACGTCAGCCAGGGATTCTTCAACTATGGTTCACGACCCCAAACATAATTCGCGGGCGCTTCTAAGACGGATCGTGTATATCCGCTTAAAGCTAGGAATACTTTATGGGTCACGACGCAAACTTGAACCACTGGGGGTTTCCGAGATGGATCGTATGAATCCACTTACTGCAGAGATTCTTGAGCTATGGTTCACGATCCAAACATGATTCTCCGGGGCTTCCGAGATGGTGTAAATCCACTTAGAGCTATGGATACTCGAGCTATGGGCCACGACGGAAACTTAATTTCCATGAACTTGATAGATAGTCCTGTTATAAATGCACTTATTTCGAAAAACAAACATTAGCAATAGGCCGGTATAAATGTAATAATATATTTATTATAATAGGAAAATATAAAAATTGAAAGTAAAATTTCGATGCTAAGTAGCTTCAGACTATATTGAAATGTCGGGCGTCTCCAAAAATAGAGCGAATTCAACGAAACCTATACTAGCTTTAGTATCAGCACAGCCCCAATACACCCTAAAACTGTTGGTTCCGTTTTTTTAGGGCCAAGCATTTTAGTGCCGTTTTTCGTGCGTATTTTACACGTGTATATTAGTACCTAAACTTCCGGTGTCTAGATATCACACAATAAGAGACTTGATTATAAGACAAGGATATTAGGTCTGGATCCGTGGAAGTTCCCTAGGCCAGAATACACTATACAGGGCGTCCTGTGAATGCTAATGCTGCCTTTATCTCATCAATCGTCCGTCGTAGAGGTATGATTTCAATGTAAAAAATGCTCAAAAGGCGTTCAAGAACTACCCTGTACCAGTTTTGAGAGTGAAAATACAGTGTGTTACAAATTAAAAAATCTAAATTTCTATATGTTCCCCCTGTCTTCTAACTTCCAATTAGAAAGTTGCGGCCGTGTCTCTCCTGAGGCCAACAGAAAACAATTCCATGTTTCTAAGTGCAATATTCACTGAGATATTCGAATTCGAAAATCGGAGAAAAGTTGGGAAAGGAAAGCATACATGAGCGTTGTCCGCTATTTTTCGCTGCCCTTTCATAACTTTTCTACGATTTTCGAATTCGAATATCTCAGTGAATATTGCACTTAGAAACATGGAATTGTTTTCTGTTGGCCTCAGGAGAGACACGGCCGCAACTTTCTAATTGGGAGTTAGAAGACAGGGGGAACGTATAGAAATTTAGATTTTTTTAA
The DNA here is from genome assembly GCF_987345545.1 of Pholcus phalangioides. Lineage (NCBI taxonomy): Eukaryota > Metazoa > Arthropoda > Arachnida > Araneae > Pholcidae > Pholcus > Pholcus phalangioides. The sequence goes on along the minus strand of NW_028301624.1, from coordinate 3,295,387 downwards.
TTTGTAACACACTGTATTTTCACTCTCAAAACTGGTACAGGGTAGTTCTTGAACGCCTTTTGAGCATTTTTTACATTGAAATCATACCTCTACGACGGACGATTGATGAGATAAAATCTGCATTAGCACTTACAGGATACCCTGTATTGCCATAACTCATGGGACACTTTGGAGCTCAAAGACTTTTTCCAATTTGTAGAAAAATACTTGATGGATTGTTCTTATATTTTGGTCATGTAAACTGTATGCGCGTGCTCGCACAACTTCCAGTGAACATTTGAAACAAACCTTATGTTAGGTTCACAACACGTTCCCGTACATGCCGTATTCCGGTATGTACCAGTTCGTCAAAAATTGCTTAGAGGAATTTGTACGAGGTGCATGTACGGTTAAGTAGTAGTAGTTGTGAACATTTGGTCACCAGTGCCTTTAAGGGATCGACAAAGGATTTAATAAGGAAAAAACGTTTTTGAACAATCCTGGGACAGAAAAAGCTGCAAGTAATTTGCAACTTTCAGAAAGTAATAGGAAAATAATTTAGGAAATAATTTTCAATAATTAACGCATGCGTGACCGATATAGATTTTATTTTTCAAAATTTGGCTGTTAACTATATATGTATATATTATTTACTATAGTACCCGACACTGCCCGGGTTTTCCTCAATGAGGCTTTTTGTGGATCACGTGATATCTCTCCCTTTGAGGGACATACAAACTGTGTCTAAGTTAACCGATATGGCGCCTTCTTGCGCCACATATGAAATAAACAAATCTAGATTCAAAGAACCGTAGAAATGAATTTTCCCCCCTTTTTAAGGGGCGCTAGGTATTTCGATTCCCCCCGCCCCTGAACTTCCAAGTCATCCATCTGCCTGTTTCAGCTTCCAAAAATCCTTAATTAAAGCTGTGGAGTTTCTTCGATGTACTTTATGAGGACATAATTAATTTTAAGGGATTTAATGTATTTCACTCCCCGTTAGTGAACACTCTCGATAGCGCACAGTAAAATCAGGAAAGCTCTAATTCTTTTTTTCCAAACTCTGATTTTCCAACCCGGATGACAAAAACATTTGTCATGTGACTTGGTGATAATACTTCATTAAGTAAAATACGGGTCTTAAACACGGCAAAATACAGGACATCATCATCACCAATTCTCGCAAATAAACGTTGGCATAAGTCGACAAGATCAACAATTGTTGCTAAAATTACTGAAAAATTACGAATTCATAAATAATGAATTATTAATGGGAAATCTCACTGTGAATTGAAACACAGCCATAATTGTCATATTACTTTTTGTAAGCAATAGAAATCTTCACCATTCACGAGTTTAATTCAAATTCAGTTATAGTCAACCCTCGGTTTACGGACATCTCGGTTTGCGTACAATTTTTGTTTACGAGCAACAAAAATTTATCCGATGTACGAACTTGTCTTAGCTTACGAACATGCAAGACGAGAAAAATTGGATTAGATCCGAGGGAACAATAGAGAAATCGAGATTTCTATGACCAAAACAAACGGTAATTTCTGTTTCCAGCTCCTTTCTCCAAATACGACTCCTCTTATCCAGCTCATGGATCAATATATATCTCATTTCAAACTTTGAGGTCTACATTTAAGAAATTATTTTCAGAGATATTTCGAAACAATTTCTGGCAAAGAATTAACACTCACTGACTTGTGGAAACATCGGTTTAACCTCCTACATTGCTCATTGATAAAGATTAACAGCAAGTGACTTACAGAACCATGAATTTTGTTCAGAGTGTATTGTGGCCCGATTGCTTTGCAGGCATAACTTTCGAGCAGGGCTGTCTTAAGAGCATCATGGACCCCCCCACCCCCGGGCCAAGTGATTTTTCTGAGGCCCTACCTGGCAAATTCTCGAAAATTTGAACCCAGTTCTCATTCTTGTGAGGCCCCCGAGCCCATGCGTTAAGACGGCACTGCTTTCGAGGGCTTGGATATTGAGATTAATAGATGAATTCAGTGAGACTAGACCAGAGGTTTCCAACGTAAAATTTGTCGTAGAAGTTATACTTGATAGTTATAAGGCTGTTCCACGGAACCTTTGATAATAAGTAGAATTTTTTAGGTAACTCAAACAAACTTTCGATATTTATCCAGAAAAAGTAAATCCCTACTGTCGTCTTAACAGCATCATTGCTCCAGGGCAAAATTAAAGAGGGTCAGACATTACCTGTTAATGACACAGAACATGTTTATTACCATAAATCATCTTGTGCTAGATCTTATCGGGGAAGCGCATATGCAAATTAAGTCTCCCGTGTCATGCTGGGTGGGACCATGCCCCCCCCCCCACAGACTGGAGCCGGGCCAATAGACTGGGAACTTAAATGGGACCCCAAGGAAGACTTTTCACTAGCCCTTCTATAGTGAATTTATAGCATGAAAAAAATTATGATAATTGTCCAGGACTAGAACCCTGTCGGGAGAGCCATGGATGCAACTCATGTGTTAGGATGGCGCTGGGTGTCCCATAAAGTACACGTAAATTCTAAAATTCGAAAATTCTTACTTCTAGTCAATAAAAAATTCCCAGAAAACATTGTTTACTACTTATAATTTTTTGATGAAACAAACGGAAAATGACTTTCATGAACTTCGGTATGAAAAAATAATGTAATGTGTGTTTCTAAGTTGTTTAATCATCCAAGTGGTCTGAATCTGCTTAAAAAGGCACATGTCATTAAAATTCAAAATAGAGAACAGCTTTGATGTTGAATTTATCAGTAAAAAGATATTAATTATCAGTAAAAAGGTTCCTATCACTATCACTATTCGAAATCTCTACGGGTTCCGGGATTTTTAAGGGTTCCGTGGCGTTTGATCATGTGGAACCTCTGGAAACAACTGTCGCGGAACACTAGTCGTAAACCCATGAAGTAGATATGAGTTCGTCTCCGCTCTGGTATAGGATATAGGCCCGTTATCTCATAAGATTGGGATTGTTTCTCGCCAGGGAAAAGTGTTCTCAGTGTCAGTTTGTCATACGTTAGGCACTTGAGCATAAAGCAATGTTGTAACAACTGACACTAGAAATCTTCGGGGGTCCCAGGAACGAGATAATCCATTTTACATTGATTCGTATGGGAAAAATTAATTCGTTTTGCCAGCAATTCGGATTACGGACGAACTTCGGGAACAAATTAAGTTGACTATAGTAACCCAGGGTTGACTATAACATCCGTTGAAGAAAAAAACCGGAAAAGTTTATAAAACAGTCGGAACAGCTTGAAATCTGGCTGCCCGACAGTCCCGTCAAATACGGGACATGCGCTGTAAGTTTGCGGTCCGTCAAATTGTTTCAGACATTTTACTGGTCCCTACATTGAGAAATGCTGCTATAATGAATCTGATATTAAGCTCTCTAGCTTATGGCTTCCAAAATAGACTAAACACACAAAGATAGCACCTAAGACGGGATGTCAATACCAAAAGACGGAAAAGAGTTACTTCCTGCACAGAAACCCTTTACATATAGTACAATTATTTTTTTAAATGCGTGGAAATACACTTTAAGCAGCACCTTTCCAACACGAGAGATGTCGAGATCGGGTACCTGAGCATTTCATTTCCGTAGGGCACCAGAGGGCTTCCCCTGTTCAGGCCTCCCCCCTTCACTCTCGGTGTCATTGTTATTGCCGATTCCAACATCCTCTGGTGACGCCACTTTTTTCTTATTTCCATCTATATCCATCCCATTCATCTTTAAAAACCCCATCCATTGACCCAACTGGTTGAAGAAGAAGGGAGCACCGCACACACATGCCGTTATATTTCAATGTATACCTTTCCATCCTGTATGGTGTTTTAATACCTAACTCACCACAATGGGCCTAGGGCATATGGCGGAGCGCGTGGCCCATCTTTTGTCTGTGGGGACGCTACTGCTGCTGCCGTGTCCCTTTTTTTTTTTTTTTTTGGTGTTCAAGGAGGACCTTGGGTGGCTCAAACAAAAGGCACCCAGGTGCGGTACTTACACAATTCCACAAGATGACGGGATTGTTATTTGTTCAGTACTGTACAGAGAGAAACCGTATATGACTCTTCTAATGTCCCGAAGACGGCACGTGCTTGGGCCTGATAGTGGTTCGAGAGTCGTGTGCCCTCTTGTAGGAAGCCCTGCCTGTAATAAAAACGAACCGTGTCCTCTAGGCACCTTTCAATAGGTGCTTCTAAAGCATATACCGGCAGCTGAAATTCCTTTTGTTATTTCGTAGTAAAATTTCTTCGGCATTTGCTATATTTTCAAAAGAACCCTCTAGAGATCTAAAAATTTATCTTGTACTTGTCTTGCAATATAATATGAGAGGCTCGGCCTGCACACATCTGCGTATAGGATCCAATTTTGGTTTATCACACGTGTAAAAATCAGTGATTCCGTGAACTCGTGTGTTACCGCATCTACTGTCAATGCACGATAAGTCGAACTCCGATGACTCGAATATCTGTTTAAGTCGAAGTTTTCACCCACCCGAGCCCCAGAACTTTTTTTTTCGTATTTTAGTGTTAAAATTTTTCTTAAACTCGAAGTTTTGTTCCTTTAATTCGAAGCTTTCGAGAATGAGACACATTTAATACAGTACATAGCATACAGTAATAGAATTCAGCATTTAGCATTTAGTAAGAGAACTGTGCATTTGCATTGTAATTTAGTTTTTAGCAATAGAATTTAGCATTTAGCAATATATAATTTAGCATTTTTAGCATTAAGTAATAGAATTTAACATTTTTAGCATAGAATTTATTATTTTTAGCACATTTTTAGAATTTAGCATTAAGTAATAGAATTTAGCATTTAGCATTTATCAATTCAATTTAGAATTTAGCAATATAATTTAGCATTTAGCAATATAATTTAGAATTTTTTTTTAAATAACGTGATCCACACGTTTTCCCAAGGGATCAGTATGATCCGTCCAGGGAATTTGTTAGTGTTAGTAAACATCCATGGCCGAACCGGAATTCGAACCCAGACCTGCACAGTGAGAAGCCAGTTCCCTAACCACTCGACTGCCAGGCGGCATAGTTTAGCTATATAATTTAGCATTTAACAATATAATTCAGCAATATATAATTTAGCATTTAGCAATATAATTCAGCAATATATAATTCAGCAATATATAATTCAGCAATATAATTCAGCAATATATAATTTAGCAATATAATTCAGCAATATATAATTTAGCATTTAGCAATAAAATTTAACAGTTTGCAATAGAATTCAGTACTAACAATAGAATTCAGTACTAACAATAGAATTCAGTACTAACAATAGAATTCAGTACTAACAATAGAATTTAGCATTAAGTAATAGAATTTAATATTTAGCATTTAGCAATGGAATTTAGCATTCAGAAAAATAAATCAGCAATAGAATTTAGCATTAGAGAGAAAGAGAATTCCGCTGTTATTTCTATAAATATTTCGTTTCCCCGCTCTGTAATCGGCGTTTCCGATGCGTCGAATCAATGATAACTTGATTTTTTTTTTTAAATATATAGAATTTAGCATTTAGTAACAGAGTTGAGCATTTTTTATAATCGCAAAATAACACGCACAATTAAAAATAATACACAAAATAAGACAATAAAACAAAACAAAAGTACACTCTGCGGCTCTTAGGGACCCAATCGGTCCGTCCCAAAGCTTAATAAATTTTTTTCTATAATCAGAAAGCAACAGTAATTATATTATGTTATAACACTAAAATACATTTCAGATTTTTTTCCCTTTTTATTTATTATTACTTTTTAGTTTCATTCAAAGCTTGTGTCTTGAGCACTTATTTTATGCTTTCAATGAATGTTTCGAAATTTGAGATAGAATTTGCAAATGTAAAAATTTCTTCCTTGAGATGTTTATTAAGTATTACTTCGGACAATTTCTTTTCCGCATTTGTTATAAATGGCTGGTCCCGAGTAATTCATACTTTTTTGTATAAGGTGTTTGTGTTAATCATAATTGTGTTCTATCGTTGTTATTTATAAGAAAAAATTTATGATTCTTTACCATGAAAATTATTAATTTTTATACACATAGACTCGCCTCAGTTCAAGTGTTAAAACATTTGAATTAAGTAGGTTTGAATTATTAAATGTTAAAATATTGCGTTTTACGAGTTTGTAAATGTTTTTGATATTGTCGTGGGGGGTAAGCACCTTCCCATACCTTTATTGCGTAAGTTACTCTTGATTTGATCCATGCGTGAAAGACTGTCTTAAGGAGTTCCGGACTTATGATGTTTCTCAATCTATATAATGCTGCTATTTGTTTCCTAATTTAACTACAAACATTGTTTGTGTGACTATTCCATTTCAAATCGTCTTGTATAATAACGCCTAAATATGTATATTCTCTTACTCTTTCTATATAATTGTAAGAACGGCTTTGGGGAGAATATTCACAATTGTGTAATTTTATTGATATTCTGTATCAATTATATCTCTAGTTTTTAGACACAATGAATTTTGTTCTTTCAATGTTTGGGAGCAATTTGTTTTTTTAGCTACAAGTTAATCTGTTTAAGGTCATCTTAAATTGTATATTATCTTGATTGTAAGATCAAATAGTTTTAAATTTTATAACTTCTTTCTATGATGTTAGAAATTTTACTGGGATTTGCCAATTTTTTTTACTGAAGATATGTCGAAGATATTGTTTTTTTAGCAAATTGTCGATTTTTTGAGGAAAAATGTCATTTTTTTCAAACATAAAATTTCATATTTTCTTAATTTTCATCTTCAGGGTTTTATAAAAAATAAATAAAAAATCCGAGTTCGTTTTGGTATTTTTTTCTTTTTTCAGTTTTTCATGATTATTAACTTAGTTTTCTTTTTTTCAAATGAGAAAATATCTTTCAAAAATAATTTTAAAAAAGAGAGAAAAATTAGTAAATATTTTAAATATTAAATATTTAAAATAAGAAAAATTTCAGGAACGAACCGAAATAACAAAGAAAAAGTCAATATAATTTGAAGAAAAGAAACTGTAAATTTTGTAAGAAGTGAACGGAAAAAAAAGAGAGAAAAGAAAAATTCGAGAAATAAAATATAAGAAAAACAACAGGGAAAAAATATTTAAAGAAAAAAATTTCAAGTATAAATTCCCTTTTTATTTTCAAATTTTATCTTAGAACCACAAAAAAAATTGCTATTGAAAGAAAAAACTAAAAAAAAACAAGGAAAATTCAAAATGAAAAGAATCAAAATTTAGCGATAAAAAAATTTTGAGAACACTGTCTTGAAAATATAAATTCAGGATATAAATTCAACATTTGAAAATATAAAATTTTAGTTTTTCTCTTTGAGTAGACATTTTTATTTCTGTTTCATTTAGTATGCTTTTTTTTTAAATTTTCCGATATTTACAAAAATTCCAATTTTATATATTTTCTGATTTTTTTGAAATTTTTCTCTCTCAATATTTTCTCATTTGAAAAAAAAAATCTCTTTTTTTTTCAATTTTTTTCCCGTTTAAAAAATTCTGATTTTTAAATTTTTTCTTGAATTTTTAAATTCCCCTTGAAAAAAAAGCTTTCTCTACGACTAAAAAAATTTAATAAACTTTTATCCGTTTTTTCTGCTTCTCTATTTTATTCATTTTTATTTTACTATTATGAAATTTATTCACAATTTATTTTTTGCGTTCTCTGTCAATGAAAAAAAATGCCAAATTCCAATTTCATTATCTTATGTCCTAGTTAAACACACTGCAAATATTCACATTTTTGTCATAAATTGGAAAAAATGTTCTTACATGTTTGAATAATTGTAAGAAAAAAATCTTGAAATTCATATTATTATTTTATGGGGAAAATATTGACATTATTGCACTTAAATAATTTACAGAAGATATTTTTTATTTTTACAGGAATTAGTTTGGATTTTCGTTTACCAAACCAGTTATATTTTGCCACATTGTTAGTTTACTATTTACAATGAGAAGATGAACTCATACAATTACCAAATACCAACTCATAAAATCGAAAATTTATATTGTATATACCCAATTTTTAAACAATGTCCGTTTACTCTTATTTAAAATTGATATTTGAATTGTTTTTTCTTTTCTCATTTATATTTCATTCACTTATTTTTGAACAGTTATGATTATTGAGATTTATTTTGATGTATTCTTGCGTAATCATGATCTTGCCAATCTTTTTAAAGTGCTAATGGCCAAAATACAAAATTGTTATCATTGTTACGGTTTTGTTTTTTAATTTGAAAATTTAATACAAATTTTTTGATTAAATTCTTGAAAATGTAATTTGTATTTCTTATCTGTTTATTGTGTTTTAGCAAATTCGAAAATTAAAATCCTTCCACCAAACTTTACTTTAATTTTTTTCATTAGTTGGCAACAGTTAATAGAAATCCGGAACAGACTGAAGCAAAAATTGAAAATTAATAACGTTCAGTTAAAAAAGTAATGATATTGAGATCCCCAAATTTAAAAATAATAATAATGATTAAGAATGATAATGATAATTTAAAATAAATAATAATTTAAAACTAATAGCAATTCGAATTGAATAATTTAAAAATTACATAATGAATAAATAAAAATTTAAGAACAAATAATTTGAAATAATGAACAAAAATAAATAAAAATTTAATAATATATAAACTAAAATAGTAAATAAGTTAAAATGAATAGAAATTTAGTAACAGATCATTTTAAATGACAAGTAGATGAAAATAAATGAAAATTTAAGAATAAGTAATTTAAAATAATGAATAAAATAAAAATTTAAAAATAAATAATTGAAATTAATTTTAAAAAACTAAATAAATCTTTAACAATGAATAAATCAAAATTATAAATAAATAAAAATTCCTTAATTGAATACTTAAAAATAATTAATAATAATAATAAATATAAATTCCCCGTTTGAGCGCAAAACACGGAAACCGAATCCAGCTGCTCTCGGTCACGTGAACATCCCACCTCTAACTTCCAGCCAATGACAGACGGTCTCGGGGACATTTAAACGTGATGTCACTGGATATTCGTGTCACTCTACATTGGCAAGTTATCTGCCGTGCGGCTTCGCACACCAGATACGATGCCGAAACACATTTGGCGCGATTTCGGACAGCGTTTGGCGAGTTACTGATGAACACCTGACCGAAAGTGAATGGAAAGTTTCCTTGCAACCCTACCAGGTGTAAAACTGGTAGCTTGGGAAGCTGCCTTCACATTAAACACACCTGACCCGTCTGGTCTGGAAGATATCCATCATCCTCTCTGTCTCTGAAAAATCCCACCATTTGATCGGCTCTTGGAAAATCCCAGTGATCCTAATTTTTTGGAGAAAAAAATATAATACAATATAATTTCTGTGATGGTTGATCGGATACTTCGAGCCGAACTCGACCCGGTTGTGAGTAAAGACCCGAGGGTCATGGACCAGCTCCTGGCTTCACAGAACAGGACATTCTACAGTGTTGACCACCGGTGTTATTTCCAACATGTCCAGAAAGAGATAAAACCTTACATGAGGAGGATCGTCGCCAAATGGATGCTTGAGGTAATTAAGAAAAATTATTTGTTAATAATTAATATTTTTTTTAGGTTGTGCCGGCAGGGGTCTTTCACAAAGCATTACCCGCGGGCCACATTTGGCTCTCGGAGCTTTTTGTCGTGGCCCGCTGATCATTTTCATAAATGTTTGAAGTTTCATTAATCACTCTATATAATATTCTATTATGTAATTCTATTTATATAGAATAATTATTCTTTAATAATTTAATTTTTTAACAATTATTATTGCAAGAAATAATTTCGGAATTAATGAAAGAAGTATTTCTAGAATAAATGAAAGAAGTATTTCTAGAATAAATGAAAGAAGTATTTCTAGAATAAATGAAAGAAGTATTTCTAGAATAAATGAAAGAAGTATTTCTAGAATAAATGAAAGAAGTATTTCTAGAATAAATGAAAGAAATAATTCTGAATCAAATTGATGAAAACTGAAAATTAATGAGGAAAATAATTTCATAATTTCTGATACAAATTATTTCACAATCAATAAAACACTAATTGCAAAATCATTGAAAGAAATGATCTCAAGACGTATTGAGAAGAAATAATCTCAGAATTATCGAAATGAATACAGTCGAATCCCGTTTTAACGAATACCGTTATAGCGAAAATCTCGTTTTAACGAACACTTTTCTAATCCCCCAGATAAGTTTACATAAGAACAATGCAAATACCTGTAATTCTTTTATAGCGAAATTTCGCTGTAACGAAGGGATTTCTCCGGTCTCCCGGAGTTCGTTATAACGTGATTCTACTGTAATTACATAATCATTTAAAGTGATTTCAGATTTAAATTAATCTCAGAATTGATTTATTTAATCAGTAATCAATCAAAAAATTTTTTTTCAGAATTAGTGAAAAGAATTATTTCAGAACCAATCAAAATTGATAATTAATAAGAGAATTAATTTCAGAATAGATAAATGTCTTCAATTATTTTTTGTCCCTGTTTAACACGAGGCCTCCATTGGCCCCTTCTATTAAGATTTGACTAAATTGCATGATTTGGTGGCCCGCGGACTTCATCGGAAGTTTCGATTTGGCCCGCAGAGTGTCTGAAAGATTTAAACCCCCGTCCCCGGGTAACATATAGGCCGGGTAATTTAGCCTATTGGATGCGTGTGGAGAACATTGGTGAATATGTTTTTCTTAGACCCATTGTTGGAAATCGACTATTTCTAACATTCAGTGAAGCACACACTATTGAAATGTGTTCAATGTCCCAAAAAAAATGTTTATTGTCAAATGTCAAGTGCATTGGTAAAAAAGCTTTAACTGTCAATTGTTGATTATATTATTGCATGAAAATACTTTAATTTCCAATTATTCTACGTATGTCTATGATAGCTCTCAGGTCAAACGCCGACGGTATAGGTGAAGGACCTTCAACCATTATTGTATTTCGATATCAGGCTAAATCAAAATGCTCTCGAGACTTGACGATATATTATTCAAATCCTACACGCTCACCCCATCGCCCCGCTGAGCAGTCCAAATGCGCTCCCCCCCCCCCCCTAGAGTCATCTGGTATTGGTCTGCGACCTCAAACTTAAAAAGTACAAATTAACTAGTCGCATTTATACATCACTTAAGTAACGCGCGGAGCAGTTACGCATCATGTAGGTGGCCCGGGGGGCACATTCTCAGGTCACTTAAGTGACCCGGAGCTTGTTTAAAGATCACCCGAGTAACCAACGGCACAGTTCCCGACCTTTCAAGCTGTCCGCGGTGCAATTCCACATCATTCAAGTCACCCGCCACGCAGTTCCAGATCACTTGAGTGGACTGCGGTACATTCCCAGAGCACTTAAGAGGCCGGCAATGCAGTTCAACATCACTTTAGTTACCCGCGCCACAGTTACAGATCACTCAAGCGGCTCACGATACATTTCCTAATGTCTTAAGTGGCATATTTATAGATCGCAAGAGTGACCCACACAATTCCAACCGTAAGTGGCCTCACGACACTTCTTTAAACCAATGGAGTGGCGCGCACTCTCGTAAAGGTTGGGGCACCCTTGATTTAAATAGTGATGACAGCAAAAAAAATGAAGAATAACAAATTACTGCACAGTCCAACTCAATTCCGGTTCTGTGTATAACGTGGAAATTACCAATCTTCATATCCAGGGTGATGACTCTTAATAGTGTCTTCACGCTAACGGTCATTCACGTCTCATCAATGACAAGACCGTCTTAAGAGCCTCATGGGGCCCAACGGGAAAATTAATTTTTCTGAGGCCCCTTAATTGACGTATAATGCTTTCGTACCAATTCACATGCTTAAAATCTCGAAAATCTTAACCAGAGATCTCATTATCCTGAGCCCCCCCCCCTTCCCCTCCTGCACTCGAGCCCCCCCCCCCCCCCCCCCGGAGGTGCCCAGGTGAGCCCTTGCGTTAAGACGGCACTTGAATGACCCATACAGTAAAAAAATGAAGAAAAAAATTCCAAGTAAAATACCTGTGTATGGAATTTTCGACAATTTTTAGGGACATTTAAACTGTGTTTTCATAACACTAGGGGGACACAGAAGGAAGCAGAGACACATACGCACACGGTAGAAAGAGACAGGAAAGGTGGCAATGGCGACCAACCATTTCCGGGGACTCCGGATGCTGTATTCATTGTTGGAATAATAGGAGGGATCAAATACATACACGGGAGAGACTCCTTTTTTATTGAGCATCTTTTTCCTTTCCTTTATATTCTGCCCAACAAAGACACTCCTGTCTTGAGGAAAGGTTCCTCTCTCTCTACCTTTTAAAAAATGGAGGGGACTTCCTCTCCTCCAATCACAACTTCCCTTTCCATGGCCGGTCCAAGATTCACGTAGTACATACAAATAACCTCGTTCCTCGAAAGTTTACTGGAGCACGACCTGGAGCATGATAATGGCCGAACCGTTTAATGCTGGGGCGCTCGACGCTTTGGAGATTGCGGGCCACTTCATGGGATTGGAATCATATCGCGGGCGACTTCAGTGATTTGGAAATGTGGCGGCGAATGAGTTAAGTTAATCACACACGCTTGAGTGGGCAGGGAATGCGAAGAGGGCTGTCAAGTGATCTGGAAATGTATCGTGGGCTCTTGGGTCGTGTGACACACGCGGGAGGCCGCTCTAGAAGGGGTGTGCGTACCAAATCCAAGTTTAAAAGAAGGAAAAAGCTTTGCCGACTAGAAAAAGGTGATCGGGGTGCTAAAAATAGGCCCCGCACGGGTAGAAATTTATTTTCGATTTCCCTGGCTGCGGTTCATTTAAGTGATCTGGAAGTGTAGAGGGGTCATTTAAGCGGTTTGAAAGTACGGAGATGGCCACCTAAGTGATCTGAAAGTATGAAGAGGGACACACTTAAGTGATCTGAGAATGTGAAGGGTGTCACCTAGTGATATGAAAGTGTGGAGAGGGCCACTTGAGTGATGTTGCCGTTTGATGGAAAGGGCTTTTCCTGCTAGGGTTGGAGGATTTTGAGGGCCTCTTGGTGTAGTTGTTGACCGGCCTTCTCCTCTATAGTTTGCTTCCGACTGAGCAAACCGCTTGCGTCTCCTGGCAGACAGAGCAGGACCGGGGGACGGTACTACGCACACACACTCTGTTACAGAATACATTGCATTCAAAAGTCACCAGTAATATCGCATTGCAGTGAGAGGCAGGGACCTGTGGACAACCTCAGATTCCTTCCGCCATGACTAATATTCTTTTGAATGACCAGCTTATATCCCTTGTGGGGTACAGAGCGGGGGTCATGGTCGGTTTGTTGTTGTTGTACAAACAAACAATACTCGTACATGTATGAATAATGATTTAGTTAATTTTTACAAAATTGGTTTGAAGTTGCGGGCCGCATCAGATGACTCTGAAGAACATTTGGCCCGCGGGTCATTGGTTGAGCATATATGATTTAGTGATTCAATATTTGATGGTTTTTCTAATTCTTATTCAGGTTTGTGAAGAACAAGGGACGGAGGACATCATCTTCCCATTAGCCATGTCATACATGGACAGGTTTCTGTCTCTGGTCAGTATACAGAAGACGCATTTACAGCTACTGGGTGCGGTCTGCCTGTTGATGGCGTCGAAACTGAGGCAGAGCCGGACACTGGCCGTGGACACCCTCATCTACTACACCGACTATTCTGTCACAGCTAATGACATGATGGTGAGTTTTGTATTTCATTGTTAAAACTAAGAGATTCTCGATTCGTGACCATTCCATCCAATCCATTGGGGTCGTCTTGGGACAGGAGCGTCGGGAATGTTTCGAACCTCCGGATACTCGCCTTGAGTTTCATATAGGAAATTTCTGAATCAATTCTAGGGGTGTTCGAACCCGCTCCATCAATTTTTGTGGGTGCTCGAACACCCACAACACCCATCCCCCTCCTCCAGCTCCGATTCCACTGTCTTAGGAAGAAACGGAATCTAAGTCTACACTAAGGTTTTTCACAAGATACTTAGCCTAGGATCATAGTTATACCAGTGGTTCTCAACCTGGGTTCTCGTGACCCTCTTGCGGACCTGGGATATAGTAAGGGAGGCCACAGTTGAAAGTCAAGTGGAAAGGGGGGGGGGGCTTATGACTATGGCCTCCACATGGGTGGGGCTACCAGTATTTCAGCCCGTGATAAATCCCTACTGTTATTATTATTTTCTTTTACACACTATATAAATTCACTATGTGAAAATCTGGTCTAGGGACCCACCGGGAGGGAGGGGGCATAGCCATGACATGTAATGGCTTAGCGATGACTAGGGATGCAATGGAAATTAGGAGTTTAATTGGCCAGAAAAAATTCTTAATTTTTTTCCCACACTATAAATTCACTATACAGGGTCACGCCAAAGATTCCATTCTCGGATTCCTGTCCGCAGAAGGGTTCTGACAGGTAATTAAGGGGTCCACAGAGCTGTGTATAATGACAGATGTGACAAAATAAAGCACCTAAGTGAAATATGTGATAGGTGTGACTATACTTACTTTCGGAATCCAGCAGAACTGTCCATGAAACCATGGCCATCCAGACATGGCCCAGGATCTCATGGGCGGCTATCCTACTGGAATTACTAGCCAATAGTTTACATACTCTCAGAAATCATGGGTCCCCTGAAGGAGGACACAAAAGCCCCGAGTCTCGTGAAGATTTTGCATTAGTCTTTTGTTTGATGAATTTACAATAAACTTCAGGTGCCGTATATTGACTCATCAAATGTACACCTTGGCGACGGATCCGTAAATTTTACGAGTTGTTGACCCAAACACAAGGATGAACAAACACTGAATAGGAAGAGGGTTGCCAAGCGAGCAGCTGCCCATGTGTGTGTGTGTTTATACAAATGGGGATGAATAATCGCCAAGCAGCTGCTGCTGTTTATCGGTTCCAGGAACTCTTCTTAGGAATTCAGTGGCAACCAGCAGGCAATAAAATACCCCGTTAGGCCTCCAGGTTAGATTAAGGTACAAAGTGAATCACATGACTGTTATGCATTTTTTTTATTTATCATTATAAAGGGTGGTCCTATTGTCACCTAGAGCTAACCCAGGATCATGATCAAGGGGACTGGTTCCAGGACGTGAAGAACCGGCCATAGCGTCTCCCCCCCCCTCCTTCAGCAGGGTCCCTAGCAGATTTTTTCCGGGACCTCTATAGTGAATTTACAGTGGGAAAAATCAAACCAAAAAATGATAAGATTCGTTCTAAGGGACTCCGGTTAGTCCTACCCTTGTGGCGGAAGGAGGACATCACCTAAGCTTTCACTTACAAAAGATATACATCTTCATTTCCATAAAGTGTCCCGCGGCGGTGTGTGGGGGTGGGGTTTGACTTTGGCAGGTGAGAAGGATGCAGTCACACCGGACAGAAAATTATTAGGGGGCTTAAAACGGGCTTAAGGCAATATTTGCCTCGAAGTTGGATAATAAGTTCCACTGAATCAATTGTTATATTAGAAACATTGCTCATGTCGGTTTTCTGATGCAGGAATGGGCAACTGGGGGGGACCCGAAGTGAGATCCCGAAATAAATCTTCCTCTATTCCTTCTCCTCCCCCATTCAACCATATGGAGAAGGTTTTGTGCTAAAATGCACACTTGCTCCGGGTAACCAAGTGCATGTTATGGGGGGGGGGCGCTATGTCCTTATTGATAGTCCACGACAGTGATCCTGTTGTGTAGTCAAGAGTCGCTGGACGGTGTCTAAACAATGCTAGGAATCACTGGCGCAAAACGGCACAAAGTGATTACGCTCATACTTATCCGACAATTGGAATCATAATGTCACATAATGGCAGTGAGATTATGGGAGTAAAATTAGTAGAGGCCCCCCAATGGGTGGCGGGTATCGCAATATTGACCCATTGTATTTTATTCTTTCTTACTGCAATTTCTGTGAAAGGGGTAATTGCTGATTGGGGCCCCATGGATTATTTTTGTGAGATACGAGCTCTTCTTGGAGTCAATGTCAATTTATCAGAATTTTATCGGTCAAATCTTAGAAGTGCTTGGCCACCTTTTTTTGAGATGGCCGCGTCCTTGAGACTAGTTACCGCCAAAGTTTGGCATCATTGTTGTGCCCGAGATTTTTAAAAATAACCTATTTCATAGCCGCGAATTCTCGCGAGCATGTGGGGGGGGGGGGCACGATGATGATTGCTGGGAACATGACGATGATGATATTGTCAGTTCATATATTCCATGATCAGCCAGCTCCGTCTTTGACGCTGGGGTGGGGGATAGCGTCCCCAATACCTCCGTAAAATGCCCATGGGCAATATTTTGCACCATACAACGAAAATTTACCGAAGTGCAAAAAAAAAAAACTTGCTAAGGCTTTCTAATAAGAATGAAAACATTGACGCTCAGCTTTTAGGATTTAAATATCTTATTCATGCCACCCCCTACTTAAAAGGGTCCCCTGGAAAGATTTTTTAGCAAAGCCGCCCCCCCCCCCTTTTCTAAAACAACTACCAGAATTTAAAGGGTAAAAAATTCACATTCAAAGTTTAGTCCCAGGATCTCCAAATTAGAGCCTCGTCAGCCTCCCCTGATCTTGAGCACCATAAATAACTGTGGGCCCTGTTTGAATCCAGGGCCCCAGGTTAGAGTCCCGTCAGCCATCCCCTGATCTTCAGGTAATTTGGCCACACCCTGAATCACCGTTGGCCTCGGATTCAAACCAGGCTCCTAGGCTTGACCACCATCAGGTTTTCTTGATCTTGGGACAATGTGGCAGTATCATACATCACGATGGGCTCCAATTTGAATCAGGACCCCAGGCTAAATTCAGGACTCCCGCCAGCCTTCACTGATCATGAGACCATTTGGCAGTACAATAAATACCTGTGAGCCCGGATTCAAACAGGGCTTTTGCAACAGATCCTGATCGTGAGGTAAATCGGCAGCCCCATGAATCAATGTGGACCGCAATTCAAACAGGGAACCCAGGGTTGAGCACCGTCAGCATTCACCGACCTTGGGGCAGTTTGGCAGTACCTTGAATCACGCAGCAGCACCCCCCCCCCTCCTAGGAATCCTAGGCTAAGATAGAGCCTGTCAACTTTTTCTGATCTCGAAGCAATTTGACAGTACCATAATTTAGGATAAGCTCCGATTCAAACAGGGCCCCCAGCACATGCAACACAGGGGACTGGCGTTGCTCCAGCCCTGAGGCCAAAACCATTTTTTGTTTTTATCATGCTATAAATTCACTATGGAAGGTCCTGTGAAAAGTCTGTCTTGCGGGCTCCCATGCTCTAGAGCCCCTTCAGTCACTCCTGATTTTAAGACAATTTAACAGTATCATAAATCACGATGGTCCCCAATTCTAATAGGAGGCTCCATAAATTACGGAAGATTTTTAATAATACACACATATATTTTTCATGTATATCAATTAGGCTCTAGTGGGCTCCCTCTTCCCCAAAAAATATTAATGTGTTGTTTTTTTCTTTGCAGACGTGGGAGTTGATGGTCTTGAGCCGGTTAAAGTGGGACATGGCCTCCATCGTAGCCTGCGACTTCGTCGACCCCATCATAGCCCGATTAGGTGTTGATGAACAGGATATCGTCAGGAGGCACACGAACACATTCATCGCCCTCTGCGCAACAGGTAAGGGCCCCCCCACCAATTGTTCAATTAATTATTTTTTTTTTCGAAAGGGCCCTCGGATACAAATACGAGAACCAATTTTTCCTTCTCTCATCTAATCATTAGCATCATGAATTCCAAAGAGTTCTAGCAATAACCACCAGGTGCTTCTAACTACGAGTTAGGCCTGACTAGTACCTGGTATATTGTGTGCCTGGAAAGGGTCCCAATTTGGCCTTGGTCGTTTAAATTGGTGTCAATGGGTCCCTAAAAAATATCCTAATCGGCAACCTCATCCTCACCAAAATAAAAAGTATAATGAGCATAACATCCTTATTCCTCATAGGCCCTTGCGTGTACCGGGGGCCCCCTCCTATCCTTCCTTGAGGATCTTTAAAAAGATGCAGGTGCTTTCGTTCCTTTAATTCTAACGATTCGGCCTAGTACAAAAGATCCATCCGTGTAACGGAAATTGGGAGGAGACGGTGATGATACCTAGGTAGGTATTTCTCCATCGCCGGGGTCAGCGGCAGGTGTCGCAGGGCCTCTCGGGAGGGCCTTGCCTACCTACTGTATTGTTTTACAATTCAAGAAGGCATCAAGAGACTCATATAAGGATGAGTGAGGTCTCTTTTTAAAAGGCAGGTGAAAGTTCACGGTCTAATGAAAGCCGTAATAATCGCGGCCGACGGCCTCGCGGAATAAATAACGACCCCCGTCACATAATTTGTATTTTGTTGTGGCCTTTGTTCCCGTCGTTAGGCCTATCTCCAATTACCGGCTTATAGATATTATTAGCTATCTTTTCAATAGGGCAGAGAGGGCTCTGACCGATCAGTTAAGTTCACGGCTGTAAACAACGACAAGCATAGGCCCTCAATATGCGTAGATTCTTATAATAGGTGAGCGACAGCATCATTGGGGCCCTTTTTTTCCGCGTGGGCAGTAGAGTGCCTATTTGCCTAGGGGCTCGGGATTTTAAGGAGCTCAAAATTTCAACAAAATATATCCACTGACAAACCAGAAACTGTTGGGGCCACCAACTAATCTTTTGCTAAGGGCGTTATGGGAAAGTCAAGTCTTTAGAATCAGCGGAGATTGATACTGCAGATTGATTCTGTCCAGTGAGGCCCTATCCAATGAGGCCGAATTCATCTACTTGTATCAAGAATCATAGTTGTATTAGATCTCATCATCATGTACCCTGGGAGCAGATAATGGAGGAACATTCTCTCCCCCCCCCCACTACCAATGAAGGTCCCCGGGGGATTTGTGTCTAAGCGGCTTTAACCTTGAGAAAGGAGGATCAACTTTTTTTTTACTATACATCCATTGCGAGATAGAACTAGACTAAAATTCATCACAGGGCCGGAGCTCTCGCCTACGGAAGTTCATCCGCCAATCCGTGTATATATATTCAGGCCCGGGCCGCATTTAGTAGCAAAAATATATTATCTAACCCGTTAAAATGGAAAGAGTTGGTCAAACTAAACCAAGGGTGCTCAACCTTTTGGAAAGTGGGGCGGGCCACTTCATTGGTGATGTATGGAAAAAGTGTCGCGGGCCCCTTCATTGAAACGTATCATTCATTCACGTATGAAAAAATGTTGCAGGCCACTTCACTGGTGTAAAAAAGTGCTGTAGGGCCACCTGATTTGGGATCTATGAAAAAAGTGTTGCAGGCCACTTCGTTGGTGACGTTTGACAATGTGTCAAACGTCACTTAAATGATCTGGAACTGTGCTGTTGCAGGTCATGCAGGTTCATGTCACTCAATAAGAAGTGGCATGTAAATGTGCCGCGGGCCACCTAGTTGCTCTGGAATGAGTTTCTATGAAATGGGTTACATGGATAACATAGTGCCCAGATGGGAGCATGTCGCGGGGCCAACTACGTGATGCAAAACTGCACCACGGGTCACTTTAGTGATCTAGAAATGTTGCACACGGACCGCTTGGGTGAACTGGAAATGTGTCAGGATTTTCAGATTTTCCAGGATTTTTGCAAAATTAGATTAGAGATCACAGACCACTTCACTAAAGGGGGGGGGGGGGGAATTTGTCCCGCGGGCCATAGATTGCTCATGTATGAACTAAACGGTCCTGAAACAGCAGACCTGACTGCCCTCTCCTCGTTGCGGTTTGATCCGGGCCCATCCCAAAGCCAAAAAAAATCCACCCTCAAATGCTGCTGTTAACATGGCCACTGCATACGTCTTAATTTATTTAAATCTAATTTTATGTCCCTTAATATTTTTGAAGCGCGTTTTGAATCCGCTTAGGTCCGGCCCAGGGGCTATCAGATAAGAACCGACTCATTCCTACTTAATTCAAGTCCATCCGTGTGTCCGATCGGGCCTTCGGACCCATGGACACAATACACATTCATTAGGCTTGCGATTGGTAAACAAACGGGACATGGGGACGGGGGATGGGGACGTCGGGCCCACCTGGCCGGTCAACAGCCGCTATTTTCAAAATATATACCAGGTGTAAAATGTGAGGGTATTTTTTTTTCCGGTCTGCGTCCGGGACACCATCGATTTGTGTATATACATGCGTGTGTGTTTGTCGCTGTCCATCAGCGCGTGTATACCATGAGGCAGGGGGCGGTCCGAGGGCCCCCCCCCCCACTTACGTGCCGTCATACTACAATAATTATTGTCCTTTTCGAAAAAAAGGGAGGGAGTAAAAGAGAAAAGCTGAACACTGTACATCTGGTGTGTATTGGACTTTTTCATCTGCTCTCCGTTAATGGAAGAGGGGCCCGGGTGGAGGGAGGGGCCTCTCTTCTCTCTACTCCATCACCCAATTTCACAGACCTGAGGCACGCGACTAACGTCATCGAATAAGGGGGCCTATGGTAAAAAGAGGCTACTAGAAATGCGCTACCACATACCTTCAGGCAGATTCGTTCCGTGAGGCCCCTAAACGGGCCTACCCAATATTATTTAAGTTGATAACCCAATGGGTGTTTACTGATTAATACTTATTCGGGGCCCCCCTTCTTCATCAAACACTGAGAGAATTTTTTATTTCTGTTTCATTGTCGATTACATTCTGTTTTGGTTTGAAATAATTCCCAAGGGGCTCCCCTTAAAATTTTTGTCCATGAAGGGAGCAAACGTAGAGATCTTGCGGCCCTTGGTATGTGTGGATTCTGACAATAGGTGTCTAAAAGCATCATGGGGGGGCCCAATTTCCGCATGGGCAGCTGAAGCATTTGCGTAGTGACTCATAATTTTTGGGGGTGGCCCACAATTTGAATGTCATATATATATACTGACTAACCCGCTGCTTCTGGGGCCCCCACTAATCCTTTTTTTTTTTTTTTTGCTCATTGCGCCCCCCCCCCCCCACGTCAAGGTCTGATCGTCCTGAGAATTAGGGCTCCTGGGCAAAAAAAGTGAAAGCACCGTGTTAATGGAAGCTGAAAATTCAGCTGCTTATTCTATCAAAGATCATAGTAGTATCAGATCTCATTATCGTGTATTCCTCAATGTATCTGAGGGGGCCCCAAGATGATTTTTGTGTTTAGACATCTCTGGGGGCCTTGTCGGCACCTTCAGAAATTAGATTAGACCTCCAAGTATTTTTTCCTTCGACACCCGAAAGTGCCCTGAGCCTTTTTTGGTTTCTAATTGCGGCTCAATAATCACTGATTATCGTATATCATTCGAAGGCATTCGAAGCCCCTCAAGCATATCGAAAGTGATTTTGGGTGTTGGCGTGGGAAAAATTTAGGTATCGGTTCGGGGCCCCCCAACGCCCTTTCGATAAAGTCATTACGCATGCGTAATCTCAATGCATGATCAACATCCTGTGACGTCACGTCCATTTACTCTGTACAATCTTAACGGTTATTTTCATTAAGTTTGAATTAAACAGAACACACACGTTCAGACATTTTTCCAACACAAAAGAGCCCCCCCCCCCACCACATTCTGGTACAGGGCCCTCCCCCCCAGTTATTTCATTGTCCCCCACTTCAGTATCTGTTATGTTGCTAAAAATGCTAATAATTTATTTCAGTTTTCGTCACGTTGTCCGTGAAACCCTGAGGGTCTAAAGGCCAAAACACGCCACACTGACGTGACGTGATTAACACGTAACGTCAGCGTGGTGTGTTTCGGCCTTAAAGCGTATATTCTCAACCTATGGCCTGCGGGTCCAAAATCGATAGTCCATGACCTCAACCCTAATTTTGTGAGAATGGCTTTTGACGAGCTAAGCTTCACATTTGAAAGTCAATTAAGTAGCCCGCGGCACATTTCCAAAGTACTTGAGCGAATCACAACATATCTCCAAATCACCATGTGTGGCACAGTTTCAAAGCACATGATCGTCTCTAGGCGCCGTCCCACATCGTTCAAGTTACCCGCGGCACAGATCAAGATCAAAGCAGCCCACATAGACAGATTTCCCCATGACTTAAATTGCCCGTGGTA
This sequence comes from Pholcus phalangioides, assembly GCF_987345545.1. Lineage (NCBI taxonomy): Eukaryota > Metazoa > Arthropoda > Arachnida > Araneae > Pholcidae > Pholcus > Pholcus phalangioides. Next base: position 3,273,274 of record NW_028301624.1, on the reverse strand, counting down.
TATTCTCAGATCACGGAAGTGACCCCTGGCATATTTACAAAACACGAGTCACCCGCGGCACAGTTCCAGAGCATTTAAGCTGCCCATGGCACATTTCCATATCACTTTAGTGACCTGCGGCACAGTTTCAGATAACTTTAGTGGCCCGCGACACATTTCCAGGTCACTTACGCACCCCGCAACACGTTTTCAAACCAATGAAATGGTCCACGCTGTCCTAAAGGTTGAACACTCTTGGCCAAATGAAAGGATTCTTGGAAGGGGGAAGACCCCCGTGCTGCTTGTGGGTCCCCAATTCAAGAAGAAATCAAAGAAGCCCTCCCTCTCCCTGAAAAAAATCAAGTAGGGGTCCACAAAAAATTTAAATCGCGCGGGGTCATCAATTGTCCACGGAAGGTTCATTATACCGATTAAAAAAAAAGAGGGGGCGCCCAGTAAGTCAATAATAAGCGATAGACATGTTCGTCCTATTTAGGGCCCACCTCGGGGGGTATCTTCACAGTACTGAGGTCGCGTGGCTCATCCACGAGCCCAAATAAGAGCTTTGTTAGAAGGAAATGTTTTAAAAACTCCCCATTTTCGGGCCCCTTTTCTATTTTCACCTAGAAGAGGAGGAGGCAGATGTTAAGGTCTCGGTGGCTCCCCCTCTCCTCTTTACCCACAATATAGTAGCACCTGGATTACCTGGCCCTATTAATGTAAGGTACATCTTTTTTTTTTTTTTTTATAGTACCTTGCGGAGGAGAGAAGTTCCTCCTTGTCGAGGTCTCATCATCATCTATGCTGGTGAAGGCCTACGAAAATGGAGGGGAGTGGGGACGAGGGCCCCCAACAAGTCAAGCAACCTAAAATTATTTTTTTTTTCGTACGCTATTATTATTTCTGGCGCGTGCCAGGTGAGCATTGCCTATGTGTGGCAATGTCCGAGTTTAGGTTTCTTCGATCCGTCTGTCACAGCATCTGCTGTTTGTCGTGAGTCATCCGTTTTGTTTGAGGGACCCCTCCAGGGGCCTTCCTCCGCGTGTGTAGAGGAAGAAAAGTTACAGTGAAAACGGATTATGTGTGCTATGGGCCCACACCACGGCCGACTAGACATTCTAATTGTTTAGTGGGCTATTCCCACACCGAGACATATTTAAAAAATAGTAGGTCCTTGACATCTCCTCCCATTTTTCGGAATTAAAATCCAGTCGATACAACCGGGGGCCCCCAATTTCCCGGGCTCTGTCTACATTTGCTGGGATATTTTTCTGGGCTCCCCCTCTAGTAAATTTCTACAGTAAATAAAAACAATCATACTGATCCCTAGAGGTAATACCTCTCCGATCATGAGTATTTAGTTAGCTAAAAGTTCCTGGGAAGGGGAGTGGGGGGGGGGGGTTCCTGAAAGGTTCCGGGAGTCCGTGAGCTTGGATGTGAAAACAAGTAATCCGGCATTTTTGTATTGGGAGTTTGTACTGAATATTATTCTGAAAAGGAAGCCATTTCCGATAAAAAGCATAATGGAATTGTGTGAATACAGAAGGGAGCCCGTAGTAACTAGGGGAGGGGGTAAAGCGCTGTCAGCTTCGGAGGGGGGGGGGCATTGACTAGAAATCCTATAACAGTGTCTCTCTTTACATTTCAAGACCCCTTGGCAGGTCCGAGGTTTACGGTCTAAAATTTATGGTATTCCCTTGTGCACTCAAATATTTTGGGGGCCCCCAAAGTCCAACTTGAACCCCCTCCAAAATATATATATATATCCACCACTTGTAGCTGAAAGTAACATGCTCCTTGGGTTATGCCATAATTGCTCTCAATATATTTGCGCTCTAATTACTAAAACTCATTCCCGGACACCACAACCTTTTGCGCACCCTCGGGGAGGAGGAAGGTCTGAAGGTCACCTATTTGAAAATCCGCTGCCGTATAAACACTACAATGTTCGTCAATTTCATATGAATGGATACTTGGATACATATGAATATATATGCACTATGAATGGATAATAGTATCTGGTGGTCACGGCCAGTGAGGAAAAAAATGGTGGTCGCAGAGACCTACCATTGGGGTCCCTACAGTCGTGGTAATAGAAATTAATTATTTTTTCTGTAATAAGAAGCAAGATTGTGCTTCAACCCTCGAAATGCTTATGAAAATCTGAATAACAAAAAAAATGTAGAAAATTATTCACCCCCGCGAAGGGGAACCCTTCGTCAGGTAAAGGTGCCACTGTGGGGGGGGGGCGAGACCATCAGAGAGAGCTTGTCCGAAATTATGACTGGTAAGTTAAATTTTCTTTTACGTCCTTAAAGTTTAAAAACGACTCAAGGACAAGATTCCTGCCAAGGGCCCAGGAAACTGTGGAACCCCGCGATCGGTCCAGATGCCATTAAGGGGTGCTGCAAGTTAGAGAATTCAGTAGCAAAGTTATCTCATGTGATTTACATCTGCATTGAAGGGTCCCTCCTCGTTGAACGGGATAAGGATAAATTCGTTTAACGCTAAATCGATTTGTTTTTTTCTTGTTATCTTTGGATACATATTTGGAACCCATCCCGTATCCCATCTGTTGGTCTCACTGGGCCCTCCCCACCCATCAAGAGGCTCCCTAACTCGGTCTCACCTCCCGGAACACTGCTTCCCTCCCTTCACGTATTAACTCCCTAATGACCCGTAATGTTCACGCCTCTATGTCATCCCCACCTTATCAAAGGGGGGGGGGTGCCCTCCTCTTCAGAATGATGGATCGGAAAGATAATGTTTTGAAGGTTCCAATAACAACTCCTGTATGGCGTTATTGGAACAGATATATCGCGTGATCTCTCGGATATTGTCCTCGACAATTGGCACCTTACGGTTTTAAAGCTCCAGGAACGTCCATATTTGAGAGACCCCCATCACCTCCCCCCTTCACGGAATTTTTTTTTTTTTTAATTAGCGCCCCCCTCACATTTTAAAACAATTCCTCGGATCCTATATCATATGACTTGTTATAACGTCAATCCAAAGTGATGATGGCATCCATATTTGAGCCCCCCCCCTCCATTACCTCCCACCTACACAGTTTTACTTCAGTTGGCGGGGAACCCCCCCCCCCTCCTCTCGAAACCAAGGTTCTCGAAAGCAGCTTCGATACAGTCCCCCTATAACTTCGATCCATTTATGGTAGCGAAGAAAAGAAGGAAAAGACAGGAAGAAAAACAGAAAAGAAAGACTAGAAATTCCTTCGTTTTGACAAGTAAAAACCAGGAGGGACCCGTAAGTCTTTAAACGTCTGTAAAGACGCGAGCGACCAGATCTTTGGAGGGCCAAGTCGTCGGTGCACCATCACGACAATGCGGTGGCTCACGGATCCCTACTGATGTCAGATCTAAACCTGTAGAAAAACATCGCATTCCAATACTCTCACGATCAGCTTATTTCCCTGATCTTGAACCAGGTTCCGAAGAAGTGCATTGACGAAGGCAGTGGACGGTGTAATAAACAGGCTTGCATTCCATATTTAAACCTCTGTATGAACAATGGCTAACATGTATAATTGCACAGGGTAATTACTTCGAAGGGGGAAAAAACCAAATGAACAGGTCCTATTCTGTGTATTCATTCTTTCGCAATAAAATAAATCTCAGAACTTTTTGAACGCAAGTAGTATTTCAGAATGTTGAGAGAACGCTGCGCTAAACACTATAGCCCATGGGGGCCAAATTCCAACGGTATCTATCGATAACACATCATTATCACGGCCTCGTGTGCCATTACGTAATCATTCCAACATGGACATGCATGACGGAATTTTTCACATGGCAGTAGAGAAAATTTATTCCACGACGCCATTTTGTAGCTCATCACGCAAATGAGATAAATGATAATTCCGTAAGGGCCTTCCAGCTATATATAACTAGGCCTTCCAGTAACTATTATTATCATTCCTCTCCACTATCGTCTGTCGAGCATGAAAAGAAATGCTCACATGCTCATGATCAACGCTAAACAAATAACGCGAATAACAAAATATTTCTCTGGCGATATCATTCGACCATCGTGGGAAACAAAAAAATGGCGTCCAACACCATTAATTAGCCTCACACACACACACGATCCGTGCGTGTTGGCGATAGATTATAATCTCTGCCCATGGGAGAATCGACGAAACACCGTCAAGAGATTGGAGATAATCGTTTTAATTTGAAACTGCCCTCGAGAGGGATGCGCAGTAATAATTACGTGACCGGAAAACACATGCAACATGGATGATGATGATGATGTTGCAGAGGCTCAAGACTCATCTCGCGTGACGTTGGCGAGATCAGCCGTTACACCACCAGCGACACAGGAAACGAAAAAAGACTCGAAAGCATCATCAAACGGTCCTTACACAAGACCATCAGTGTATAGGGACTGAATGACGCCCTCTGGCGTTAACGACCAGCGCCCCCTGCCCCCCTTAAACGCAAAGGAACTAATTCTTACAAGAATTGCACAAAACGTCCGGTCCGTGAAGATAATGGAGCTCCTATGACGTCCACGTTAGGAGGATTGCGAAATTTCGGTTTGTGACGTGTGTGTGTGTGCCACTTAGGATTCTAGGCCGATATTTTACGAGCCCGATGCTGGGAAAATGTCTGTTATGGTGAATCTTGGGGTCATCCGGTTCTCATTACCCTTGTCTATGTCCAGCACCAACATTATTACTTACACACTACCCATATTGATTTTTAGAGGAAATAGTATGAGGTCAATGGTTTCCTGTAGGAAGCCAATGAACTTTTGGATCAACACCAAGTGTTTAGGATGGACGTTTCTGGCCATAGGCACCGGAACCTGGGAGCTGAGGTCATTTGAACTTCCCCCCTCCCTCCAATTATTCATGAATATACAATGCATCGCTCCTACGTACGGGCTTGAGTCCCGTATATACGGGACGAATGATCATTTTCAACCCACTCCCTTCAATGTCTTCACGTCGGTGCCTCTGTATGTGGCTCGTATGCCGGTGGGAAAAGTGTCGATATTACTTGCCATTAGGGATGGAGGGTCCACCCGGCACGGCTTGGGAGCCTCAAGTGCAGAGGGGCATCAGAACTAGGGTTAGCATCACAGAGGGGCATCATTTTTGACATTGAGCATGTATGTAAATAGGTAGGCAATTAACTCCAGATGGCTGTTAAAACCCCGGCCCTGGTCGCAGAGGAAACGATTAGTAAACAAATTAGCCGTAACGTCATTATAGGGTAGGATTGGCCAAGGTCGCAAAGCAGCCGATTGGTATGCAAACCATCCGCAAAAGAGGCAGATTAAGTAAACTGTTTGATCAAGTGTCGCGCGCAAAGGACGCGTGTTTCTTCATATATTGGAGGGCAGTGCCGTCTTAATGCATATCACCCACCTGGGCATGGCCCGCAAAAATTTTGGCTTCATTAGAACCTGGAAAAAAAGAAGGATTAGGCTCCTACCTTCACGCTGATTATAATCAAAAATGTTCAGTTAGTCGGGGCCCTGCTCCAGGATGTGGGGGTCCATGACAGGGGATCCGGATATCGATCTTACTTGGAAAAAGTTTTGTTGGTTATGAATTTACGTAAAAAATCAATCAATTCAATCAGTAAAAAGCGTTTCACACCCTATAATGACATGTAGTAGTAGGTAGGGTCTCCAAAAAATGGCTCGGGGATCCATGATGTTCTTAAGTCAGCCACCTCGTTGGGCAATTTGCCTGTTGGGGCGTTGTATTTGTATTTGTATTTGATGACGGAGGTCCTGGGCAAGCATGACCATACAAAAATCGGGACCAGATGGCAGGGAGCTATCTTGAGAGCACCATAGACCCTAGGACAGGGGTTCTTGACATTTTTTTTTTTTTCAAACCGAGCACAACTCAGGTCTATGGCCATGGGCAATTTGCTACTTAGGGAGTTGTGCCAGAAGTGTAAGTGTGTGTACCTAGCACTCTGAGTGCGTAACTAGTGTTGCGCCTGATTTTTCAGTGCTGCCATCTATATTTCAGATGTGAAGTGAGTGCAGTGTAATGACTAAATACTTTCACTGTTTGTGTGTAGGCCTGTTGCTCTCTGCTTTCTGTGGCGAGATTTTTAATGGGGAGATCGAATCTCGCATTTGCGCCTTGAAGTTGGGTCATTATGACCACTCGACCAACACAGCGGCTAGGGTTCTTAACCTATAGATCACAACCGAAATTTGGGTTGTAGGGGCTCATGCCCCCCCCCCTCATCCTGGAGCAGGGCCCCTAGAATGGGATCTTTTGCGCCCCCCTTCCCGACCAGACTTTCACGGGCCCCTTTCTGATGAATTTATAGCGTGAAAAAGCAAAAAAAAATGGTGAAAATCGTCCCGGGCCCCAGGGCTGGAGCCTTGTCAGCCCACGCCTTGTCGGGGGCCATGCAGGGGCTTCTCAGATGGGTCGTTCAAATCCACTGACAGTCAGGGACTCTTGAACTATGAGTCCCGACAGCAACTTCATCCACATGGGCTTCCGAAATGGGTCGCAAAAATGCACTTACAGACAGGGGGTTCTTGAGCTATGGGTCACGACACAAAATAAATTCGCTGAAGCTTCTCCCCCCCCCCCCTTCCCCACAAGATGAGTTATGTAAATTCCCTGACAGTCGTGTTGTAAATGCACTTATTGCATCACTGGTTTCACCAATTTCAAAAAACAAACAGTCCCGTGGGTCACGAAGCTGATCTTTTTTGTCGATTTTCGGTCACGGCTTAAAAAGGTTAAGAACCCCTGCCCTGGGTCAAAGTTTTCTGGGTACTCTACCCAGCTGAAAGTGTGTGCTCACTAATTCACATGCTTAATCTCGAAAATCGTGCTACCGAATTTCCCGGAACGGCCCTACCGGATTAGGCCGATGCGAGTCACAGTAAGTATCCATTGAAAATTGATGAATCATAATTTCATAATTGGCATATTAATTCATAAATTCAAATTTGATAATTTTTCAGATAATCAGCATCAAAATTATGCGCGGAAAAATAATTAATGTTGATAATTCTTCCCCATGGAAATGACCTAGTGTCCCCTGCTAATGTCAGTGAAGCCATTTAAATCACCCCAGTGAGTCAGCTCACCTCACCTGTACATTTCAATACAAAAAAAAAACATATGGTGAGGGCCTCCCATCCCTCGAGAGGCTCCCCCCCCCCCCTTATTTTCAAACGTCATATGTATTCAAGAGAGAGAGAGAGGAAAGAACTTGGCCTATAGCTAGGCTGAAAATTGTTATGCCTAGCCTTCCTTTCCCCGCCATTACGTATTTTAGTTATTTCGTAAAAATGTGTTGTGTGTGTACTACTATATACTACTATTACTACCACTACTAGAAGCCATTCAGCCAATCCCAACGCACATTAAAGGTAAAATATATATATATATATATATATATGTATGTGTAATATAAAGAGCTTTAGGGCAACTTCCTGTGCAGCAGCGCGCCGTCCGTCCACGAACAAAAGGGTCCTGAGGCCCGCCAAAACCACCTGCCCGCGAAAAAACATGGTTACTGCACGATGAGAGGCAAACAAAAGTTGTCGATTTCATGTCTATTTCTGCTCGTTCTCGCCAAATACATTCATTTGGCGAAGTTTCCGCCACTCGTCAATGTATGAAAATCTCGCCATTTGATGCCCATTTGGCGAGTAATCTCCAAAAAAATGAATATTTCGTAACAAATATCGACGTTCTTTCTCCTTTTTTGAAAAAAAAAATACCTACACACACGTGGTTGAAGACGGGAGGTTTTTAAAGGGACTTTGAGTAGGCTAGGCCGGGCCTATGCACGGCGCAGATGTTTATTTTCCTTGGCGGAAAAAAAAAGTGTACGAGAATGGATTAATGACTTACACAGCTACCTAAAGATTCCGTAGAAAGTCGATATCGTGATGTGAATGCAGATTAGATGTGTGCTACCAAGGCCCTACCGTTATTATAGGCTCCTCGAAACTGTTGTAGATAGGCCATATTAAGCAGATTAAAATCTAGTCCTGTATAATGTCTCTCTTTGTTCTACCCACTGCCTATCAATATAATTAATATACATATTTATATTCCTCCGAGTGGGTCTGTCATTAGCTGGGTTTTCGGAAATCCTTGTAGGGCTTTTCCCATAAGTGACTGAATCTCGTCATGAATAATTAGTACATGGACTGATTACGATTATGGCTAATGCCTGGATAAAGCCATCTAGAATTATGTTCGAATGTACGTCTATGTGTGTGATTTTCCCCTCGGGGTCAGAGTATACTCTGGTTATCAGCATAAAGACTAAATACAGGGTGAGCAAAAAGTCTGTGTAGAAACTTTAAAAATTCATACGTACCAGTTCCTACAATTTTCATGAGCTTCTAAACTATTTACGAATTTATGGGACACCCTGTACATAAAAATCGACTTATATTCCAAGTCCTGAACGAAATTAATGTTCTGCTTGGGTTATGATGCAGCTGTTGAAATTTGTATCAGTAAATATGGAGTGAAACCATCGATTCAAAAGATCTCTGAGGATACAGAAGATTATTCGAAACTATATACAAATAATTATAATATTATGGCGCAGTTTGACCAAATTGGTCCTTGCGCCAATAAATCCAAAATCCAATCTCCTAATTATATATAAGTAAGCTTTTCCTTTCTTCTTTTACAGAGTACAAATTCTCATCATATTCACCATCACTGCTCGCAGCAGCAAGTATAGCAACAGCGATCCATGGTCTCCCGTGGCTGAGCAAACCTTGGTCAACGTTAAATGAACTTCTCGACAACTTGGAGAGGATCACTACAGTTCATTCGGTACGTTCAATTATTATTCTCTGTTTTCTTTTACGTAATTGTTAGGCCGGAATTACACTGTAGAAGTTTGATAAAAGATTCTTTTGCATAACGGGGGAAAAAACAACCAATAATCCTATTGGTTTCACTCGCTCGAACGTAACCGATGAGCTAGCTTATTGGTTGCATTTTCGAAGTTTTATAAAGTAACTTTTATTAAACTTTTATAGTGTAATCCCGGCCTAAGTCTCACTCAGTTAGTCCATTTCATCTTTATCTGTGTATTTTCACTGTGTACGTTTCCTTTGCGTAATTTGTCTCCATCTGTGATTTTTCTGTCACTACTTCACTTTTATACATCAATAGTGCCGTTTTAAGGCATGGGCACTGCCCAGAGGCCTCAAGTGCAGAGGGCGCCTTGTGATAACGAAATCTGGTTAAGCTTTTCAAGATTAACCCCTTCGCTTACAAGCTATTGGCCAGAAATCCGGGTAATCTCTATTTGATGAATCGGCGATAAATGTGGTAACCTCGTCCTGACCAAACCGCACGTTAGGAAAAAGGGAAAGAAAGTTAAAAAAAAAAAAGGAGAGGGGAAAACAAACGAAAGGAAAACAATAAGTAATAGGTACGACAATAGAGTAGGCATGAAATAAATTTCTCAACTTTGTTTCGTAGTTTTAAAACAAAGCTTCGCGATGATGAGGGGTGAGAGGGAAGATAATCACAGAGAGAACTTGTGTTTGAGTTTATTCCACTGGCGTTTGGACGCAATAATAATTAAGGTGCTTAAACAGCTTCACTCGCTTCCCATCTAATTTCCATTTATTTTCCGTTGGTTTGACACTCAAGGCCGGGGGAAACTTGGCGGGTCCGGTCCCACCCCCAAAATGTCAGAAAATGACCAAAAAAATGAAAAAAAGATGGCCAAATCTATTGTTCTATCACTTTGGTCCCCCCCTTCCCCGAACGAAATTTCTGGCAACGGACCTGGTTTGACTGAGCCTTCTACTCACAAAAATGAATGAAAACGGGCCGCGAACTTGACATGGAAAAAATTCCATGTTCCTAAATGCAATTATCCGCCAAAATATTTGAACTCAAAAATGGCAGAAAATTTAGGAAAGGACAAGCATAAATGAGAGAAAATGAGCGTTGTCCGTTAGTTTTTGCTACTCTTTCATAAATTTTCTCTGATTTTTTTGAATTTGAATATCTTAACGAATATTGCATTTACAAACATGGAATTTTTTCTGTTGTCTTCAGGAGATACAGGGCAACAATGTCTGACTGTAAGGACAAGGGGGGACCTTTATAAAAATTTAATTTTTTATTTATTTCGTGCAAGACATTGTATTCTAACTTTCAAAACTGCTACAGAGAATAATTTTCGAACGCTTTTGAGCATTTTTTTTTAAATTGGAATCATACCTCTACGACAGCCGATTGATGAGATAAAGATAGCATTAGTACACTTACAGGACACCCTGTATATACAGAATTAACGGCAGAAAAAAAAAAATTCAAGAATTAATGAAAATTCGGAATCAGGGCGAGAGAAATAATTTCAGAATTGTGAAGTACTCTAATATAAAATTTACCGTCAGTGTGTGTGGCCCCACAGAGAGCACGTGGCCCCTGAGACCGCACCAGTGTCGCACGCTACCTAAGGACGGCTCTGTGATCAATGTGTAATGACAATTATTTTTTTTTTCCACAGGACTATATCAGAGTTTGTATGACGGACATTGAAGAATTGGTGTCGCTGAACATAGCCCAGTTGCAACAAGCCGTATTAAAATCCCACATCTCCGTGCCAGGAGGTTGCCGGACAAACTGTTCCGTCGTCAGCATGGCCTGCAGTCAAAGCCAGCCGGAAACGCCAACAGATGTTCAAGACGTACTCATATGATGCGACGATCAAGTGTCGTCCGATCGCCCGCTAAGAAACGATCGGAAGAACGATCGTAAACGAAAAAATTAGAAAAAAATTCAGTCTATAGGCAATAAGATATCTTCAAAAAAATTAAATATTTATACACATGAAACTATTCTCATAAATCTCATAAATATATATATTTTTTCGTACGCTGGAATTTTTGCACGTTTGTCTTTCAAATATATTTGTTGTTTTCTTGTAATATATATATATGGAAAATTTTATATGGACGGAATATAGAGAAAAAATTGATTGCATAGTCGATGTTTCTAAAAAATTACATGCATTACATGCAGAAGGTGGATTTGCGGTTGTTCCACACTTCTCCCATTTTCATCCAATTTTCTTGTCCACTCATCTCTCAAATTTTACGCCACTGAACTCTCCCCCCCCCCCTCCCCACACCTCCCTAAATATGCCTCTATCTTTAAGTTATTCTTTTGGTCACTCGCATGCTTGCACGCTTTCTTCGTCACTCTTTTGCCGCTTACTAACCCAGTCCTTCGCTTTTTAGATCTCATTCCCATGCTCTCGCATTCTATCAGGGACGTACGCAGGATCGACCTTTGAAGGAGTAAGGGGAAGAGCACAAAGATTTTCTTACAGAGAAATTTTGAGTTACCAGTTTTCAAAAAGCATTTAAATTAACAGAAATTGATTAATGTAACGTATAAAGGGTATTTCATTTTGATGTTTACATTTTTTCACCGAAATATTACTTTTTTTTTTAATTTTTGGTCGGCTTGGGGGAGGGGAGGCATGGGCCTCCTGAACGCCCCCTTGCGTACCGCACTGCACTCTATGGATCACTCTTTTGCTCATTCACATAATTGCACACTGTTTTTGCATTCACGTGGTTGCACACTGTTTTTGCATTCACGTGGTTGCACACTGTTTTTGCATTCACGTGGTTGCACACTGTTTTTGCATTCACGTGGTTGCACACTGTTTTTGCATTCACGTGGTTGCACACTGTTTTTGCATTCACGTGGTTGCAAACTATTCAAGTCACTCTTTTTTGGTCTCTCATTTACCTCGTCCTGTTTTGGTCACTCTCAGGCTCACACACTTTATAAATCACTTTTTTGGTCATTCACATGCTCGCACACTCTTTTGGTCATTCTTTCGCTTTCACCATATAGAGCCACATAATGGCCTGCACACACTGTTTCGGTCACACATCATCACAAATTCTTCGTCATTTTTTTCATTCTTTTGGTCTTTGTTTTTCTCCTGCACACACACACACAAACTGTCCAAGTCACTCCTTCAGTTGCTTACTCTTTAGGTCACTCTTTTAGTTATTAACATACTTGGACACCCGTTTGGCCTCTCGTTGACCTTGTCCTTCGCCCTCTAGGCGGAGGCGAATTTATTGTTTTACCGCCTGTAGGCTGCACAAATTTAACTTATTTTCTTGATCTCATTCTTCTCAAATTTGTCATCCCTCTAAACGCCTTTGATTTTAGCCCGCTATATACAACCGCCCTTGTAAATACGCTTCTGCATACATGTTGCATTTGATTGTAAATTCACGTTGGCTGACATTAGTCAATACTGTCCGATAAATCAACAGAATTATAACTGATTATCCTGAAAATCACGGTAATTTATCTGTAACAACTCATTTCTTTCTGCATTCGACTGATCTCAAAGACGCATCCATCGGCAAAATTCCAAGAATTCTCATCATCATCATAGCTTTATACTGTTGTTTTAATGTTGCGTATTTATATATATGTTTTACGAGTATATATTTTTTCCGGTTTCTTGAAAGTATTTTTTTTTTTTACATGTTAGCACATCGGTGTGTACATACCTGGTGAAAAACAAAAGCAAATGTTCTCATCGAGATCTCTGAGCTCAACGAGCTCAACGGCGTATCAAAATAAACCAAAGTTTAGAAATATATATAATTATCTTTTATATATACATAAATTATTTATATCTTCACACTGTATATGTACATAAATATATGTATTTTCGCTATGTTAGTTACTATTGAGCGGTGTTTCACAGCTCCGCGGTTATCATGCGAACCGGTAATTTCCGCACATTTTCTTCCATAATACAAAATTTTCCCCATAATACTTGTATTTCATTTTTTATACCCTCGTAGCATGACGATTAGGTTTTGAAATGAGGATAACCCTAGCTACAGTTTTACTGGAGTTTTATGTATCTCAAAGTAGTCAAACTCGGTTATAGCGATATCGAAGTTTCCGTAAATATTTGTCGTTATGATCGGGGTATCCTTACATGCACACAACCAAGGTTTCCGTTTTTGAGAACTTTTTTCGGCAAAAAATGTAATCAGATATTCAACCGAATGCTGTGCCAGGATCTGTTATTTCATCAAAATTATGTTGATGAGATGAATTGATCGAGGGAAAACAGAAAAAAATGAGAGTCATAAATATACGTGATATTATAGATTCTCACCAAAAAATATTACTAACTGTCAGAGATATCCCCCAATATGGAATATTTGGGGGTTATATTATATCGCCATGGGTTATTCGTAGTGTCCCGTATTCGGATCATGGTAATTAGGAGCATGTCGGTGTGCTAACTTCTTAAAAATATCTTTTTCACATCGTTTAGGTATAAGAAACGCCACCAAATGACGAAAAACGAGCCGCTATATCCGAGTTCGTAGTATTTTTATCGATGTTACAAGCAAAGTTCATTGATATTCTCTAGGGGAACCAGCCGGGAACGCCGATCATTGACGTTATAACCGAATTTGACTGTACTTCCAAAATTTATAATTGCTCCAAATTTTAATTTACAATGCTTGGCTCTAACAGTGTTATCAAAAATATTCAGAGAAAAGTTATTGTTGTCATGTGTGTGATTTCTGTGCTTTAAATTGCAGTAACACCGAATGCTGTGAAACACTGGTCTATACTCGAAACAGATTGTAAATAGCTGAAACTTATGTCCTCGTTAGCACAAAAACTCATGATTTGAGAACTGGAGTCCAAAGGAAAGATCGCGCTTCCATGCTCTCTACACCTTTCCCCAAACATCTGTAATAAAACGGCTCACAATAAAAGCACATGTCTCCTTTAAAAATCAGTGTTTTTTTAGTCATCATTGGTGTAACATCGTTAATTCCACAAACTTGAGTACCTGATTTGATTGAACGCATATACTGTGCTTGTGTATGTTTTGTGTCATCGTTATTATGATATTCCGATGTCCAGATGTTGTTTTACAGTCGAGATAACACGATTATGCACAAATAAATATATTTTTTGTATTTGACGTGTTTTTTTATTCTTTGTGTCCTATAACTGGGCTGACCATATTTCCTCGAGAAAAATACGGGAAAATATGGGACATTGCCAATTACCGCCAAAAATGACGCTAAAACCGAACAAAGTTGCCAAATACTGCTGAAGTTACGGAAAAGTCACAATGGTGGGAAATGAAGCATTACTGCAAATTGCAGTGGATTAAAATGAATTAAACGAGAAAAATAGTTCACCAAGACAAATGTGGGAGATTTAGATTCTCATTCATAATTGTAATTATTATAATATAACATTATAATATAACATAATTTATGACTTGGAAAATAATTTCAATCTTTGATTTCAATAAAGAATTAGGCAAAGAATTATAATAAATAATTCAAGTAGGCTTCGTGTAAAATACGTGGAAAACCGGGACACTTTTGCCAAAAAGTCGGGACAGCCAAAAAAATAGAAAATACCGGAACTGTCCCGGGAAATACGGGACGTATGGTCACCCTATCTATAACGAAACCTCATGATATTGATATTGTATACCCACGCTGAGTTGGCGTGACGTTTCATACGTCACGATGGGCGATTCCATTTATCTTACCATTTTTCCATATAATCAGCACCTAGAGATAGGCCTCCGCAGTCTGCTTGTGACGTCAATAAGTAGTCCATTTTCCCTCAGAAATATTCAGGGGAAAAAAAATTCCCTGCTCTTGTTGTGAGGAAAAGAAATGATCGGGCTCAGAATTGGCGATTTCTATGCCCCACATCTAATCACTATGCGGTATTTGTGAGCCAATCAGGAAGATTCTACTCCAAAATAAGAAGAAACGAAATAGGATGCAGTGTTTCAAAATGTGGCAAACTTGCTAGGTAGTCTGAATGACGTTTATGGCAAACAGTGCAGAGGCCTTCTATCCCTAGGAGGTGCTGATACAATACCTTGATGGATATTTTTGGAGATAAATACAGTTAGTCACAAAAGTGTATATACACCCTTCACAACGTGAAAAACCAGAAGGCTTTGAGAATTAGAAAATCTTTTAATCAAACACTCAACATATACAGTTACTGTTCTCATATGTACAGGGTGTCCTGTAAGTGCTAATGCGATCTTTATCTCATCAGCCATCCGTCGTAGAGGTATAGTTTTAATTTAAAAATTTCTGAAGAAGTATTTAAAAATTACACAGTACCAGTTCTCAGAGTGAAAATACAGTGTGTAACAAAATAAAAAAATCTAAATTTTTATACGGTTTTCCCTTATTCTCTAACTTCTAATTAAAACGTTGTTGTCCTGTATCTCCTGATGCCAATTACAAAAAAAAATCCGTTCTAAGTGCAATATTCGGTGAGATATTTGTATTCAAAAATCTTAGAAAAGTTAAAAAGTTATGAAAGAACAGCAAAAGATAACGGTCTCGACGCTAGTTTCCCTCATTTATGTTCTTTCATAAATTTTCTCCGATTTTCGAATTCGAATGTCTCAGCGAATATTGCCCTTGAAAACTGGGTTTTTTGGCCTCAGGAGAGACAGCAACAACTATCTAATTGGAAGTTAGAGGACGGGGGACCGTATAAAAATTTAGGCTTTTTTATTTTGTTATAGACTTGAGAACTCTCAAAACTGGTACAAGGCCATTTTTGAACACATTTTGAGCATTTTTAAATTGAAACTATACCTCTCAGACCAGGGGTCTTCAACCCTTTTCCAGTCGTCGTGAGCACTGCCTAGACCGATCATTAAAAGAAGAGCACCCTTACGGCAAGTTTAACGCACGAATGCATGAAATTATGGCTTAAATGCACAATTCCTCCAAGGTGTTTAATTGGAACGTTGATCAAGTGCTCGCGAGCACGATGGTTTATGAGGTAAAGGCCACATTAGCTTATAGGACACCCTGTATAAATAAATATATAATTCATACACAGAAATAGAAAATATTTTCATTAAAAATATGCATGCACATCACAAAAATCTACATACCAAAAATAACAAATATGTACAATTTATGCATTATAAAATAAGTTAATTATTTTGTAGGCCCTCAATCAGCATTGATTACCACCAGCAATCTCTTAGGGCCTGAGGCCATGGGCGGAGATATGGGGGGCAATGCCTCCCCAGGGTCAAAGGTAAAGCTGACTGATCTAATCTGTATTTGGGTATATATGAATTTACATCATCATCATCATCATGCCCCCCAGCAATCATCGTGCCCCCTCCCCCAGACTTTCAAGTCTATCTCCGCCTATGCCTGAGACTAAGGCACTGACCGAAGCAAATTTTCTGTGATATCTGGCGTTATATTAGACAATGCATCTATCAAGCATTTTCTGTTTGAAATATTGTTATCTCAGACTGTTCTTCACGTTCATACCATAAATACTTGATGGAATTCAAGTCTGGTGACTGATGAGTTAAACGAAGCTGTTCAAGCACCTTGTACAGGAACCATACCGTTACAATTCTTGCAGTATTGTTTGGAGCTTGGATCAATCATTGTCCCGTTGGAAGATCCACCGGTTTCAAAGTCCTAATGCATCGACTTATGCTAGCACAAATGTTCTTGCAATATCTTCAGGTATTGTTGGCGGTTCATAGTACCTCCAATGAAGACTGATTTTTCTTCACCAGCCGCCAACATTGGATAACGAATCATTGCTATACGTTACCTACATCATGCTTGAATGTGGTAGCGTTTCTTTTGCTCCATTTTTGCACTGCTAATTTTTTCTACGACCGTCGTTTTCGAAAATATTATACAGAGGGTGTTTAATAATTAAAGTTCTCGTACTATGAGTAGTTTTTCCTCAAAAGCTGCTTATCTGAATGCAGTCAAATTTTCGATATATCTTAATGAGACACACTGGGAGAAAGATTTATGCAATAAAAAATAGTTCAATTTTTGACCACCAGGTTGATAAGTGACACGTTTTATTGAATTTTCTTTTTTTCCATGGTCCATATGGCGTATAAGCCAAGTTTGAATGGAATACCTCCATCAAAACGGGCGCTTCATAGGTCTGAGTAGTGTCAGTATCCTGAAACTACTCAGACCTATGTAATGCCCATTCTGGTGGACGTATTCCATTAAATCTTGGTATTTCAATAAAAAAAAATGTGCTACTTATATTCACTTTGTGATCAAAAATTGAACTATTTGTTTTTATTGCACATATCTCTCTCACATTGTCTCATTGAGATATCCTGAAAATTTGGCTGCATTCGGATGAGTGGTTTTTGAGAAAACTAATCAGAGTATGGGAAATTTAATTATAATCACTTTTCCATAGTTACCTTCATCGGTGATGATGATGACAGTTCTTAAAAACTGGGAATCCTTTTGAACGAATTGCTTCATAAAGTCGTCCTTTTTTTTTCTCCCGATTTGTAGTAGGATATATCAGAGGCTTTCTTTCTTTTGGACTCTTCCATGAAATCCTTGAGATCGGAGAACTCTTATTATAGATTCAGGATGTACAATTCACTTGGTCGTTGCTGCAATGTGTAGGGACAATGTAGAAGCAAATAATTTTGTATTAAATTTTTATTTTCTCAGAACCAATCGTGCATTATGGTCATTCAGAGCTCTAGGGCAATCACTAAGATGGTTGCCCTAGTTCACTTGCCTTCATTCAGTTGTTAAAATTCTTAGGTGTTTCACTCAGTATAAACTTAAATTAGCAATTACTCAAAAAACCTTTTGTCTGCAACTAGTGGCACAAATACAGGATTTATGGTTTTATTCCGTCTCAGCTAAAATTTTTTTTGCCTTCCTCTCATTCTAATCTGTAGGCCACACATTTCACAAATTATCCATCCTGTGCTAGATTAGCCCCTGTGGTGATAAATACATTTAGTGATTGCAGTAAAGATGAACATTAGTTACGATGGAATTTTCAAAAGAATGAAACGGATTCAAATTTTGACACACACACACACACACAGAAAAAAGTTCTTTCTCTCTCCACAAGTGTAAGCTGTTTTTCTGTGCCCATCTTCCTCTATGTACTTTTCTGGGTCTCTGTTTGTCCGTCACTATTTTTACGACCGTCTCTCTACCTCACTGTGTATGTACCTTCTTGATCATTGATGTAGCTCATAGCATTTCAGTTAACACTGTCGAGTCCCCCATATTACAAAAAGGTACTCTCGCAATTCAATTAAAAACCCATTATATAGAAAAACAATTGCCAAAGTATCGCAAATAAATGAAATCTATTTCAAAAATAGAAAATTTGAGGTAATATAATACTAATGAGCATAAATACTAATGATAAATCTTTGAAAAAGAATCAATACCAACGGTACAAAAAATATATAATTTTATTCTATGAATACAAATAATGAGCCGATCAAGATGTCAGACGATTACAACAAAGTGATCTGTACATAAATACATGCTTACTCTCTATATAACATAATTCTACTGCAGTTGATTTCATTAATGAGTTCTGATATAAATTCCTGTAAAAATAACAAAGTGGATCTCATTTAGCTGTAAGAAGAATTAAAAATCACTCATTAATATTTGAATGAAACGGACATGATAAATGTAATGATTTTTTTTCTTCTTCATCTCCTGAACAGGACTATATCTGAGTTTTTATGACAGGCATAGAAGAATTGGTGTTGCTGAACATAGCCCAGTTACAAAAGGCTGTATTTAAGTCCTGCATCTCTGTCTCAGGAGGACGTGAGGCAAACTGTTCTGTTGTTAGCATAGCTTGCAGTCAAAGCCAACCGGAAATGCCCACAGATATTCAAGATGTGCTCATATGATGGGACAATCACTGTCGTTTAATCATCAGCAGAGATATGATCTAAAAAATGATCGTAAAAGAAAAAAAACAATCTCTGCAATACGGTATCTTCAAAAAAATACTCATACATAGGAAACTATTCGCATAAATGTCATAGGCCTATATATATTGATGCTCTGGAATATTCATGTTTGTTCTTCAAATATATTTGTTGTTTTGCAGTCTAAGCAATGCAAAAATATAAGGTCTATTATCTACCAATAAGATCTGTAAAATTTTATGCAGACAGAAGAAGGAAAAAAAACAAGATTACGTAGTCAATATTTCTTATCAATTAAATAGTTCCAGAATTCATGAACTTCATAAACTTCTGAGTACCTGATAAATTTGTATATATATATATAAACACATATACAGTCGAACCTCATTAACCTGAACCCACTGAAACTCTAGTTAACGTGAAAAGAATTCTTGGTCCCATCATTCTCTATGGCGATATAATGTTAAAAAATATGATTGCATGAACCTTTGAAATCAAAGATTGCTTAACGTGAAAGGATTTATCAACATAAATAAAAAAATATGCTTTGTGGAAAGATTCTGAGAAGGAAAGGGTTGGGTGGATGTCATTAATGCGCTAGACAATGAGGGGCACGACCTTGGTTGTCACTGGGAAAGAGGGCTTTATTGCCCCTGAATGTGTGATGTGGGGGAGTGACATGCACACTCTTACCTCTGAGTTGGCTTGTTGTTCTCATTTTCAAAAGCTGTTGTAACAATTCAAGATGATAGATGGCCCTGTGGTGCCACTTTCATCCGAGAGGGATGAAAGAAGAGCTGTTCGTGTGTTTTTTTCTCATGCCCTACGTAGTTGATGGTTGAACGTCATGCTGTGTGCACTTGTCATGTATTGTCAGTAATTTTTATTCATGTAAATATCCTGTTTAATGTGTTGTGTTTTCCATCATTAAATGTTGTGAGTGTTTAAAATTTACTGCCTCGTCCATCTTTGCCTTTTCGTGTCACATTATTATACTACACATGCTGTGGGTTGCCCATGTTTGCCAAGCACCATTCAGTTCCTCTCTTGAGGCTAAGCAAAAAATCTTGAATGAAATTGACAACAGTAGTTTAAGAAAAATGACTGAATGCTGCTGGTATGTAAATTTTTTGTTTCAAAAATTGTGAAAAAAGAACATTTTAAAAGATATCTTGATGATCACAATTCAGTGTATTATATTTTGTATAAATTTACACCATATTAAATTTCAGACTAACATGAATATGTCAAAATTCTTTTTTTGTCATGCATATCAATTAACATTAAATTTGGTCAATGTGAAAAATTTCAGCAGAACCTTGAGTTTCACACTAACGAGGTCCAAAATGCACTTGTGTATGTCTTGTATCATTGTTTTACAATATTTCCATGTCCAGATGTCTCATAGTCAAGATCACATGGTTATGCACACATAAATATATTTTTGTATTCAACGTGCTTCATTCATTCTTCACGTCATATAACAGTTTCACAATACCATGAAAAATATTTGCCCTTTAAACTGTCTATCATTGTTAAATATAATTACCTTTCATTAGAGTGCAAAAATCTGCCTACACGTTGAATTTTTCTAAGCAGCGTTCCATGCCCATTTCTTCATACTGCTTTCGTGTCACAATCTTTTTGTTGAAATCAGGATCTGTGCTTAGTAGGCAGCCTCCTTGCCAGGAATTAGCAACAGGACTGAAAAGCGAGGGAGGAAAGAAATTATGGATTCAGGGCGATCAAACCACATACAAACATTTTATAAGTGAAAAATTTTAAAATTGCAATGGAATTCTTTGTTTTCACAAATGTTTTGTTAAATAAGGCTTGCTAAAGTGAGGGTACTGAAACAAACAGAAGGGAAGTAGAGGCTGAAAATGCAATAAAAAAATCCTGTCAGTTCACTTAAGAATGGGAAACCACCACGAGATGGAGTAATACAACCATATAATATCTATTACAGTGGATCCTGTCTAACCCTTAAATGCTCAATACACATATTTTTGAGCTGATAGTTCTTTTCATAGTTAATGACACATACATACAGAAAACCGGGAAAATCCATCTTGAATTGCACTGCTTATACAGAGTCATGTTGTATAGAGCCTCACTATGCATTTCTTTTATTGCACCCATAAAAGAAATGCATTGAAATAATATTACATTACAAATATACAGTCAAATCCTATTATAACGAATGCCAAGATACCGGAGAAATCACTTCGTTAAAACGTTAACTTATCTTCGTTAACTTATTTAGGATTAGAAAAGCATTTGTTAAAATGAGATTTTTGCTATAACGGTATTCATTAAAACGGGATTCGACTATATAATTACCTTCTTTATGATTTAAGCTATAGTAAGAAAAAAAAATCAGGTTGCAAGCTTCGAGGTAAAAAAAAAAGAGAAAGAAATGCAAACAAAACATTAAAAAATTAGCAAAATCATGGCTATACATGCTCTGTAACACAGATTTATTGTCGTTAATTAGGGTGAATTTAAAATGTAAAATAGAAAGAATATGACCTCACCTTACGTGCAAAGGTGATTCTAAATTTCTATTTTCAAACTGGGTTCAATGATGGTTTAAAAACCATTTGCAAATATGTGAAGCAACAATTTAAGGGCTAAGACGAACACTGTATGAGACAGAAACCTGTCTTGAACGATACAAAAAAATAGTCTAGTGGATAATTGATGCTTTTTCAATAATGGGAAGCCTCTGTAAGATCAAAACGGCCTATCACGGAAACAGAAGGCATATTTAATCTAATTATAGATTTTTTTTAAAAAGCTGCTAAAATAGAAATAAATTTTGCCCATGCGCAAGTTTACGTCCTTTGGATGGGAGAAAGTTAAGTTGTTCTGATCCCCCATTTGTTAGGGAGCTCGTTAAGTTCTTGGGAAAATGCTGAATGCGCATTATTTATCTAAACTGGTTCTGGAAGTAAGGGGGTTGGGCTTAACGTTAGCAATTTACTGTTCAAAATTTCGTAAAAGCTTGCTTAGCATTTCATTCATGATGGAAATGGTAGCTTTTGATAGAAAACACCCTGTTTCTTGGGAAAATTTTTGATAATATCGGGTGAGGGAGGCTGAATTACTGTTCATAATTTAGTGATACCATGTTTTGCTACTGCACAGGTTTTCATTCAGTGTAGAGATGGCTATCAGCCATAAGAAATGCATATTTAATTTGAACATAAAAATGGAGTTCATAGAGACAAAGAGGCAACATTTTAATTTGTAAGTGTTATTTATTTGAAAGTGAGCATTTATCAAGTATAATTGTATTGATTTATCTTCTGATTCATATATTAATTTTACTCTTTATGATTAAATTTATTTATTGCATTAATTTAAATTTATTAGTGATACAAATTTCGCATCGTTTCAATGCAATTTGTGTGTGTGGCTTATGTGTCACTGTTGAAATTCAATTTTCAGTATATTTCAAAAGCTAGAGGCAATTTGACGAAATAATGCCAGATTCCAAATCATCAGCACAAAATTACCTTAAGGCCGGAATTGCAATATGAAAGTTTTATAAAAGAGCTTTTAGAGCACAATAAATGCATAAGGCCGTTATTATACATTGAACATTGAAGGACCGGACACACCCCGCTTCCCATCTCAAGGAGATATCAAAGCGTTCCCGAAAGATGGGTGCATCCGGAATTTTATTAAATATGTATATATATCTATATAAATTTGTATAACAGAATAACAAGACCAATTACAGGAGTATAAATCAACGAAATAATTATGATAAATCATGATCTAAGAATCTAAATCTAAATTGATATTATAGCGTCCTTGGGGCACGTCCGGACTCGATAATCAAATTCCGTTGGTGGCGGTCCGTCCGCATTCGTTAGATGTCACTAGTCGTGTAGGCCGTACAACGACGAATCTATGTCATGTTTGCGTCACATGTCCTTGTTCAAGTGTCCAAGTCCGCCAATGTTCGGACACCCAGATGTTTTAGCTCATTCTAGGCACACATTCCTGTTCCATAAGAATCCTACGTCTTAATTCTCCTGGGCAATTAGGAGATTTTCATCATTCCCGAAGCTACATCGGCTGGCTAGCTGGATTATAGGTGGCATTGATTCACCACGTTAACATGTTAAGTGTTTATAGTTTCTCCAATAAAGTTCGCCGTTCAACGACGTATCAGTTTCGTGAATTTCCAGTACCCCTACGTGGCCGCAAGTTGTAGACTCTCCCTGGTATCAGCTTTACTGGTCTGGAAGGCTGAAATTCATCCTGCTTCTTCCGTAGTCCACCCTTCTTGTCGTGCAGCAAATATAGGTTACGGTCTAAAAATTGAATCAAATTTTGAATGCGTGAGAAGTTCATCGGACTTTTTAGTATTCTTATTTTGAATGCCGTCATCTGACTTTGTGACATCTGACCAAAATGAAACGCTGATGTGTGTGGACATTGGCAGACGTAATGCCATAGCGAGCCCGTAGCACCACACTTACAAGCATTGTGAGATGATCGTCCAAAGCGCTGCAAGTATGTCGGAAAATATACAATAAAAGTTTAGTAAAAGCTCTTCAAATTTTTCCAGTTTTATAAAATAAAAAATCTTTTATTAAAATTTTATAGTGTAATCCCAGCCTAAGATCACTGAAATATTTTTAGCAATAAAATCAGTGTTGTATATGTGTAAGTTTTGTATGCCAAAGACTAAAAGGGTTGCCACCAACTCATTCAATAAAATATGGGATTTTTTTTTCTTCAACTACCGCCAATTCTCATTTTTTACAAACTTGAAAGGACTTGAATAGGCCTAATTAGTGCATATAATCGACAGTTCACAAATGGGAAAGACCTTCAAAGAAATGGCATATCATATGGGACCAGAGGAATAGTTTGTAAAACAAATTGGTTAAAGAAATCGAGAGCTGTCTGAAACAGATCATTATGGACACGAAACACAAAATCTCTTGAGTAAACAAATATTTTGAATATGTTTTGTATAATGCGATAACAAAACCAAATACAAAATATTTAAATTTCTTACTTTTCTGGGAGAGTGACATTGACATCATAGATCTGAGGAGCAAATGAACGCACATCATTATAACTGCAATAAAAAAAATGTTCTTAATTAAAACGTGCGATCAATTAAGAAATGATGCAACAGCACAAAAAACTATTTAAAAGTCAATCATTTTCAAAACCAACTAGTTGATTTTAAAAAATAATATTTAAATGCGTTATTTTTTTACAAGAGATTAAAGGTAGATGATATATTTATACGATTCGAAATACATACAAGGTGCATATGTAACAGGGCATATGGAATTTTACTGGCACACTAGAGACATACTTCAAATTAGAAATAGTACCCAAATAAGTTGTAGTACTCATATATGTCATTAATGTTGAAAGGGGTTGTATAATTATCAAAATAAAGAAATTAAATTTTTATATGGACACCCTGTGCTGAAAACCCAATTAGAAACTTATCCTGCCTTCTCCTGAAGCCAACAAAAAAATTTCCACGTTTCAAAGTGCAATATTCACTGAGATATTCAAATTCAAACAGAACATGTGGGAATAAACTTAACATTAAACGCGGGAAAAGCAGAAGTTTTACCTACATTTAATGCTGCTTTTCGCTCAAAAAATTTCCTCCATTTTTTTAATTCAAAAACATCTCAGTAAATATTACTCTTAGACACGTGGAATTTTTTTTGTTGGAATCAGGAGAAACAGGGCAAGTTTCTTCTGATTGGGTTTCTTGGGTACAGGGTGTCCATATAAAAAGTTAATTTCTTTATTTTAGTAACTATACAACCCCTTCCAACATTAGTGGCACATGAGTACTACACGTTATTTGGGTTTTTTTTTCTTATTTGATGTATGCCTCTAGAACCAACGGTTCACCAGTAAAATGTCATACACCCTGCTACCTATACACCCTGTATAAATTGTTCATTTATTCTGTAAGTATATCATGACATCAGCAGATATATTGAAAATTATTGACAAGATTTGGATACAAGTGTGTTTTTTCATCAACAATAAAATAATTTTTTAACAAATTGCAAAACTGCAGACAAGCCCTGGCTCAACCTGACAAAAAGCTCAGAGAAGTACCATATACCAGTGGTTACCAAACGTTTGAAGTGTAACCCCCCTCCCCCTTCTCACTAACATTTTGTTGTCTGCATTTTTCAAATTTTTTGAAAAACTGACATTCTGATTGAGATACGTCAGTGCTGATGCTTTGTATATAGTGGATATTTGTTTTTGACAACCAATGAAAGTCGAATGATTGTAGCGCTTGCTATCATCAAAATCAGTAACTACATGATTTCGTCAAACTTGGATAACTGAAATTTTACAGAGTTATCTGCAAGCATGAAAATTTTTTTTTTTTCATTTTCCGTTTTCGACTTTCAATTTCAATGTTGGAGTTTTCTTTTCCAAACACCCTGCACTATCTAATTTATTAGTTTTGTGTGTGTGTGTGTGTGCTTTACTTTTGACTAATGAATCTGTGCATTGATAATATTAGGTAGGCTAAGAGTTAAGGTGTGTTGTATGTTTGAAATATATTTACGTTGCGAGAGAATTAAATAAATTGAAGATGTTTAAATTTTGAAAAATCTTTTGCGGCCCCAACCCCGCAGTTCATTTAGGACCCTCTGGGGGCAACCCACAGTTTAAGAACTACTGCCAATAAACTCTCGATAATCTTGCCACATGCTAGTCCGGCCAGTCCAGTAATTTACCGTTGTTAAGCTGGTTTTTTTCATGCATACAAGAGGAAAACATGCTGTTTCATATCTGTTGTGCGCAATGGTTTGTATATTTAAATGGACTTTTTCAATTAACTTCCAGTAATCCAGCGATTTCTGTCCAGCTCACCCTAGTTTGAAATTTGCATTATTCGCGAGAGTCTACTGTAATGCATTTAAAATGTTTCAAGGGTTTTAACAACTGGCTGATACAAATATGAACACCACACTACTTCATCTTCGTACAACTGAAATGTTCCCTTAGGTTCTATCAGAGCTTGTATATTGTTCCTTATAATTTCTCACAAGTCCTTGAAATGATCAGAAGATGAACGTCTTCAGGACGTCACAAATTTATTCACAGAAAACAGATATTTACATGTATTTAAAAAGCAGACAGAATGTGATCAACAAATAAGAATCTAGCACTGAGATTCACTGAGCGTGAAGTCCAACAACTCTCACTACTCTCTCTTTTCCATCGTATTTAAAGAGACATGGAAAATTTGAGAAATAGAGAAGATTCCAGCATCACTCGTAGTTCTTGAAGAGCGGCGCTTCAAGTTGAGGCAGACTTTTGCTGGAATGTTCTCAATCTATAGAATGATCTTTTTTCTTTTCCTGATGGCTTTGTTAACTTGAGGGTTCGTCAACAAATTATGCTACCGATATTTTTCGTAACAATATCCTTTCCTGAGCACTGCTTTTATGCCAAATAGACAAAACCAAAGAAAAATTAACAAAACCAAACTTGGTGTCATGTTAGCAATGTCTAATGTTGTCGAATTTGTATCGCCTATACATCATGAGATAGTAATCCCAGACAACATATAACAAACGGTCTGACAAATAGAGAAAAATTTCGATGTTAGCCACCGGGGTTCTTAGCCCAAGAGTAGGTTTGTTTGTTTTTTTTTGAGAAAAATTGTCCAAAATATGTGGGGGGGGGGGGGTGCGATTCCAACTTTTTTTGGAACTTACAGTCAACCAATCCTTTGTGTCCTATAGCCCAGGAAAATGCTGGGATGGACATCAGGAAAAGCCAACGACTGCAGAGTTAATTCATGGCTGGAGGCTCCCGCCTCCACTGATGAACAGAGAAGTATGAGACCGCGGGTAAACTTGGAATGCATTCAGACGATCTCGTGTTGCTGCCTGATATATGATCAGCTGCTGACAAAACGACAAATCATAAACCGGATGTCATTAGCATATCCTCTGTAGATCATAATGAGGCAGGTATCTCTTGATGACGACGTGGCTTCTGTATGATAACCTCCTATTGGTCTCAGTTCATATGACTTTGGATTAAAGGGGAATTTATTAACCAATGAAAAATAACAAATTTATTAATTTAAAAGCACTTATTTGAATGGGTGGTCCCTCTTCACTCTGGCTGTGGGTCCAATACCATTACACTGCATTGATCAAAAAAAACTTTCTGTTCAAAGTGTATGATTCCCATCAATCACCACAAAGTAATGCACAGTGATTAACATGTTCCAGAAAGAAAGAAAAAATGATTCTTACACTCTATCTCTATAACCAGGAAAGCAAGCGTTTCCTCCAGTCAATAAGATGTTTTTGAACAGGTGTGGTTGAATCTCTATAAAACAAAAATAAAGAAATAAATGGCAATTTTTGTATTAACATCGACCACAAAAAATGGTTTCTAGATTTATTTACCCAAAGTATTTATCAACAAGTGTATTTGTATTTTTCATGTTGAAGATTGAAGTAAATCGTTACCTTTTGGCATGGATTCTATGGAATGTATGATAGTTTCGGATATACCCATCTCTTGGATCCCAACATCGGAAGGATGGAATAAAATCTCAGGCACTTGGAACCTCTCATTGTTCATTCTGATAATCTATCAAATATTTATTTAAATCATTGAAACAAATCAGAGTTACCTCAGGTTATGCTGATTATACGATAAAGTATGAATTGTGTATGTGTACATTTATTTCATTTAATTCTAATCAGATTTTCCCCAACCATATCACATTCAGTCTCTTTGAGGCCTAATTGATTTTTCTCAATACACACCAATATCATAAGCCTACTGAATTACCATCTGCTCATTAAGTAAGGGGATTATAAAATACTTTCTTCAACTAAAAGCGACAATGATAAAGAATTCAAATTTAACCCCCTTAACAATCAGGGCCACAATATCTCGTCCAAACGCAAATGAAAAAAATTCATTCTAGCCCTCTCCCTGATTTTTTTTACCACTTTTCTCATCATTACAGAGCTTCATTGTAACCCTATGGACAGACGTTATTGTTTTACCTCTTCATTCTTTCTATACTCCTGTTTAGTGATTTCGCCCCCACATATAACCTATCTTTCTATTATATATTTATAAGAGAAAACACAGAGGGGGGGGGGGGAACAAAAGAGAAATCTACTGTATGCTTTTCCCCCTGCATTGAAGAGAAACATTAGAAAATCAGATAAAACATTGTGATCAAATGGTAGAAAAGATAAGCACACTGACGAAAACCGCTTATGCCAGAAATTACCAACTTTCATAAAGAAAAATCATGTAATTTCCTCACCAAAATCCTGGAAACATACTTTTATATGCCAAATTTTTTTATGGCCATAATAAGAACTAACGTAAGAAATTATACATTGCGGGCATGCAACCCATATTTTACGGGACATTCCTGCATGCTTTGTCATCATTTGCTGTTAGACTAGGCAGCCATGTTTCATCCTCATGAGCATGAACACATGGGCTTAGAAATTTATAGCTTACTTTATGCCCAGTGTTTCGTGGTATACCCACATTACCAAATGATTTACAGTGACAGGCCTGCCAACTTTGAGAAGATACAAATTCTGTTACTTTCTTACAAAAATAAGGCAAACATACCTTCAAACGTTTAAAATTTTTATGGGCATAATAAGAATCAGAATAAAAAATAATATGTAAGGTGGCTATTAGTCACTGACCATATCATCCATATTTTTGAAACATAGCCATACTTTGTTATCCTTTGGTGTACGACTACTATTCTAAAGAAATGTCCAGTTTTTCAATAATGAATTTCAGATATTTACTGAACATATCATTAAGTTAAATGCTTTTTTCGTGAAATCATTATAATAGACCAAGATTTGTAGAAGCCCTGAATTTCCTACCCACAGACAATCAATTTTCAGCAATAAATTAAGAATGCTGCCCACAACTGGTGATGCTCCATATTTTCAAATTTTTTGTGATCCCCGCTATTAAATATGATCAGCATAGTGATACATAGAGAAAATATAGTGATTGAATCATCTATCAGCCGTTTTATGAACAAACATGTATATGGAAATCCATTGTCAATGTCAAGAAGCAGCCATGTTTGTTTATGTTCATGGATTCAGATAGCTTTTACCAAATTTCATAGAAGCTACTGCACCTGGAATCTAGGAAGTGCGATGTTGCAACAGTTTTTTCATATAATGGGGATGGAGGCGCTTTCTAAAAAGAAAAGGAAACTCAATATTTCTTTTCTTCCTATTTTTAAATTTTTATTCTTCTTAAGTTGATAACAATAATTTAAAATCAACAATAAGAATTCATATACCGGAAGCCCTGTGAATGTTGTGAAATTTGGTATTGCCAGGCTAAATCTGCAAAGTTGACACCTCTACAGTGAGGATACGAATTTTAAATGAATGATGTAGAAAGCATATTTTATGTTTATTCTCACTAATTACAGTAAAAACCCCTCATTTGTGGACAGTGGTGGGGGGGGGGGGGGTGGAACAAAAAAATTATCCGTAAATAAAAGAGGGGTGACAGCTAATCAAGGGTTTATTTTATGCTTCTATTACATAAGGGAAATTATTATTTGGCTGTAAAAGATGGGGGTGACCGTTAAGAGAGGTTTTACTGTGTGTGTGCATATATATATTTTTTTTCATTTTAATAAATGATACATTTAACTGATATATAACATTACAGTACATATTGAAAAATCAACATGATCATGCAGCATGTACATGACTCACTTGCTCATTTTCCTTTGGTTTCCCAGTCGTTTCTTCTATTGGTCTTATATAACCTCTTTTGATCACTGTATAGTCTGGAAGCACGTAATCACGAACGATTGTATTCTCCTCATCTCTAGCCCTTCGAGAAATATGAAATAAAGATGTCTTTCGTGAAAATGACAAATAAATTTATTACATAAACCTATAATTATTTCAATTGAATGCAAAAATTATAATTAATATAACATCTGATGAAGCACAAGCATATGCATACACTCATCTCGTTAGATAACCATGACCCAGTCAATTACATTTAATTTATACTACTATGGTCAAAAAGTTCCAAGAGACTTAAGACTTCCAAGATACACTGAAGAGCCAAAGAAACTGGTTCACCTGCCTAATATCGTGTAGGGCCCCCGCGAGCACGCAGAAGTGTCGCAACACGACGTGGCATGGACTCAACTAATGTCTGAAGTAGTGCTGGAGGTAATTGACACCATGAATCCTGCAGGGCTGTTCATAAATCCATAGGAGTAAGAGGGGGTGGAGATCTCTTCTGAACAGCACGTTGCAAGGCATCCCAGATATGTTCAATAATGTTCATGTCTGGGGATTTAGGTGGCCAGCGGAAGTGTCTGAAGTCAAAAGAGTGTTCCTGGAGCCACTTTGTAGCAATTCTGGACGTGTGGGGTGTTGCATTGTCCTGCTGAATTGTCCGTCGGAATGCACAATGGACATGAATGGGTGCAGGTCATCAGACAGGATGCTTACATACCTGTCAACTGTCAGAGTCGTATCTAGACGTATCAGGGGTCCCATATCACGCCAACTGCACACGCCCCATACCATCACAGAGCCTCCACCAGCTTGAACAGTCCCCTGTTGACATGTAGGGTCCATAGATTCATGAGGTTGTCTCCATACCTGTACATGTCCATCAGCTCGAAGCAATCGGAACCGAGACTCGTCAGACCAGGCAACGTGTTTCCAGTCCTCAACAGTCCAATGTCGGTGTTGTCGGGCCCAGGCGAGGCGTAAAGCTTTGTGTCGTGCAGTCATCAAGGGTACACGAGTGGGCCTTCGGCTCCGAAAGCCCATATCGATGATGTTTTGTCGAATGGTTTACACGCTGACACTTGTTGATGGCCCAGCATTGAAATCTGCAGCAATTTGCGGAAGGGTTGCACGTCTGTCACGTTTAATGATTCTCGTCAGTCCCGTTCTTGCATGATCTTTTTCCGGCCGCAGCGATGTCGTAGATTTAATTTTTTACCGGATTCCCGATATTCACGGTGCACTCGTGAAATGGTCGTACGTGAAAATCCAAATTTCATCGCTACCTCGGAGATGCTATGCCCCATCTCTCGTGCGCAGACTATAACACCACGTTCAAACTCACTTAAATCTCGATAACCTGCCATTGTAGCAGCAGTAACCGATCTAACAACTATGCCAGACACTTGTTGTGTTATATAGGCGTTGCCGACCGCAGCGTCATACTCTGATTGGTTCCATATGTCTTTATTTGCATACGCATGCCTGTACCAGTTTTTTTGGCTCTTCAGTTTATAACCTCTGTTTAGTTGTGTTTCCTTCGAAGTAACTACCCTGTGCAATCATGCATTTTTGCAGTTGTTCACAAAGATGTAAATGCAGACTGCAAGCCTTTTTCTATAGCACCCTCTAGTGTCTACACTGCTGCTCGCTACAATTTTTTGGAACCTAATAATTGTTGCCCCCGTTAAGCAAATTCTTTATCTGAGGAAAACGCCACATTGGGTGAGATCAGGGAAATTAGCTGGTTGTGGAAGTGTCAGAATGTGATGGTTTGACAGTTACTCTGATACCAGGAGAGAACTGTGAGTCCTTAAACATCTGCATGATTTGGTGAGGAGACGCTAGCAACCAGATCATTAAAATGCCAAGTCATGGGTGATCCAACTACACAATACCAGCTCACAGGTTCCTCATGTTGTTAGATTACATGTAAAAAAACACATTCCAGCACTTCTACAACCAGTTCTCCCCCCCCCCCCCTCATTTTGTCCTATATGATGCGACTCTTTCCCTTTTCCTAGAATAAAGAATTTGCTTAAGCAGCAATGATTCTCAGATTCCGAAGAGGTACAGCAAGCATTGGTGAAGACACTGGAGGATGTGGCGAAAAAAAGCTTGCAATCAATAGTTGCATCTTTGTATGAACAATGGACAAAAATGTGTAATTGTGCAGGGTACTTACTTCGAAGGAAATACCAAATAAAAGGCCACAACAGGCAAAATGCCCAACGAGGTGGCTGAGAAAAAGATGCCCATAAACAAATATATCATGTATTTCTAAACTACAGCAACCAAATTAAAAGTGCAATTATAAAAACTAAAAACTATATATACATGCTAAAATATTATACAATGCCCATAGATAATACTTATGGTTGTCTTATTCTAAGTATGGATAGCTTCTCGATTTATCCAAACATTTTTATCGTATTTCTTTTTAAACGTGTCAAATGTGTTAGAATTTACTACCCTGGGGGTAAGCTATTCCCTTTATTATCAACCTTATTAGAGAAAAATTTCATGCAACACCACAATCTAGAATTGTCCCTCACCAATAGATACTAGTGTCCCCTTGTAGAAGCAGTCGATTGACGATGTATTAATAATTCATGTGGTCCATCCTATCTACACTCATTGAAAATTTTTGAATACTTTGATCATACTTCCCCCTCCCCCAACACCTGCATTCTTTCAATGTAAACATATTCAAAAAATTATGTCTTTCTTCAAAGCTCCAGCCTTGTGTACCAATACGAATGATAAAAACTTGAGTGTATGTTCATTGAGTTCATTAAAGAAAATGACTCTCAGTTCTCTATCTTCTTTAGAATGTAGGTGATCACAAGAATGGCTCTCTTTGTCAGTTGTCTTTGGTTTTAGGTTTTGCTTTGAAATTATTTCTGAAAATTTATCTAACTTTAAAAGAAATTTTTTAATCTTCAAAGGTTTCCAAAATCTTCATAACAAAACCTCTCACCATGACAGAGAATATTCTCAGAACATTCTCGAACTAAGGCTTGTCATTATGAGAATTATGAAGTGACTATGCCAAAAAAAATTGTTCTAAAGCGAATATTAGTGAGTCTCTGTCAGAATACCGGGATTTACTATTACCCGCTAGGGAGGGGGGTTCAGATGTGGCAGTGATTCCAGTGCTGCCAAGGGGTAGTAGGGGATATAGGAGTAGGATCCACCAATTCAATATAGGCCTGAAGGACATTTGCTCCTCACTTGGGGTCACGTTCTTGGAGCTTCCCGCATTTACCGATAGGTGGCTTCGTTCGGATGGGATCCATCTAAATAAGAGAGGGGTCTGGGAGGTTTACGATAGTCTTAGGTCAGGTTTTTTACTCCCAGACCACGTAGTCGGGAATGCGGGTTAGTTAATGATAATCACAACAGTACTGACGGGGAATTACCCACCTCTGACTTGGATGGCTTCTCGATTGACAACAAACCACCGGGCAAATTAAAATGTGTGTTAATAAATGCCAGGAGCTTGGGTAACAAGAAAGATTTTTTAGAAACTATGATAGTTGTGGAGGACTTGGATCTTATAGCCATTACAGAATCTTGGGCAAACGATGGGGATGAATCTTTCTTACACATCTCCGGATACGATACTTTTTTGAGAAATAGATCTGATAGGAAAGGGGGTGGAGTGTTGATATACGTGAAATCATGTTTGAAGGCTAGAGAGTGTAACGTGCAGAGAAGTGATATTGAAACCATATGGGTTGAACTTGAGAACAAAAGACGTCATAAGCTTATTGTTGGGGTTTGTTACAATCCACCGAATAGGGATCAAAACTATATCGCCAAAATGCATGATGAAATTTCCTACATGTGTAAGCGAAAGAGGGTTCTCATACTAGGGGATTTCAATTACCCGGGTATTGATTGGGAGAACCTTTCATCTGGAAATCAGTATGAAAGAGACTTTCTTAAGTTGGTGCTCGAAAATTTTTTGTATCAGCATGTATCAGAAGCCACTAGGGGTACTGCTATTTTGGATTTAGTTCTTACTAGTTCTGAGGATCTAGTTGAACATGTTTCGGTGGGGGAAGACTTTTCTTCCAGTGATCATCGTATCGTCAGATTTCTCTGTAACTTTTCCTCGGGTAAGGTTGATAACAAAAGACTGGTTCCTTGTTTTCGGAGAACTAACTTTGATGTTTTGCGAAGAAGGTTAGCGGAAGTTTTCAAAGACCGGTTGGAATCAGTAGGGGTGGTAAGTCAATGGGAAGAATTTAGTACGAAGCTGTCCTCTGTTTTGCACGACGTCATACCCTTTGTTCGAAAAAAGCGTGTTTGTACATCACACCCTCTATGGTTCACGGATAGTGTGCGGAACCTTTATCTTGAAAAGAAAAGAGCATTCAGAGAGTATAAAAGTGGACGAGGTGACCTATCATTGTTTACTGATAAAAGAAGACTGTTGAAGAAAGCGATAAGGGATAGTAAAAAGCAAGTTGAATCTAGGTTGGCAGATAACATTGGCTCTGACCCAAAATCATTTTTTCGATACGTCAATAATGGATGTAAGGGGACAGTTGGCCCCCTCTCGATAGGAGGCTCAAAAGTAGAGAGCAATGTAGGCATGTGTAGTGCTTTCAATGACTTTTTCGCGTCGGTTTTTAATGGAGATAATGATATTCGATATACGGGTGTTGCATGGGGTAATAAAACGCTCAACGATATTCAAGTGGAAGACGTGGAGGTCCTAAATCTTCTAAGAAATGTATGTGCAAGCAAAGCACCAGGACCAGATGATATCTATCCCAGGGTTCTCAGGGAAGGTGCTAATGAATTGTTGGGGCCAGTCGCACAGATATACAGGAGTAGTGTTGCTGAGGGTATCGTCCCGAGAGATTGGAAACTGGCTAACGTTGTTCCGATATTTAAGAAGGGTAGTAGAGAAGTGGTGTCTAATTATCGTCCAGTGAGTTTGACGAGCTCCCTCTCGAAAATTTTGGAAATTATCATCAAAAGGCAGTTTGTGAAGTGGATAGACGAGAATAATGTATTGTCGGATAATCAGCATGGGTTCAGGAAGGGGAAGTCATGTGTAACTAACCTCCTTTGCTTCTATGATTACGTGACTAAGGCTTTAGGTAAGAGCAAAAATGTCGACGTTGTTTACCTTGATTTCCAGAAGGCATTCGATCGGGTCCAACATGGCAAACTCTTGAAGCGTTTACACGAGATTGGAATAGGGGGCAACTTGCTGAATTGGATAGAATCGTGGTTAAGAGATAGGTCGCAACGAGTTATGGTGAACGGGGAATTCTCTGGTTGGACAGACGTCACAAGTGGAGTTCCTCAGGGAAGTGTCTTTGGCCCCATACTTTTTTCACTTTTTATCGATAAACTCGATCAGGGTATCGATGGAATTACTAGCAAATTCGCAGATGATGTGAAGCTAATGGGGGTAATCGGGAATGAAAGCGATAGGGAGTTGCTCCAGACCAACTTAAACAAGATTGCAGCATGGGCAAATGAATGGAGCATGACGTTTAGCGTAGATAAGTGCATGGTCGCTCATTTTGGTTCGAACAACCCACGGTTCTCTTACGAGTTGAATGGTGTCACTATACCAGATGCAACTAGAGTCACCGATTTGGGAATTCTCATTGACGAGCGACTTAAGTTTTCTGAACATTGTTCAGCGGTTGTCAAAAAATCGAATAGAATGCTTGGTCTCATTTTCAAAAAGGTCTCTTCGCGTTCTCCTAAAGTCATTCTTCCTCTTTTTCGAGGCTTAGTTCGTCCTGGACTGGAGTATGCTGTAAGGTTTTGGAGACCATACCTACAGAGGGACATAGACTTGGTTGAAGGGGTGCAGAGAAGAGCTACGCGTGTCCTTATTGGCACACAGGGCTTGAGTTATGAAGAAAGACTTCATTTTTTGAATATGTTTACATTGGATGAACGCAGGTGTCGAGGAGATATGATCGAAGTGTTCAAAATTTTCAATGGGATGGATAGGATGGACCATGAACTTTTAGTACACCGCCAATCGACTGCTTTTACAAGGGGACACCAGTATCGATTGGTGAGGGACAATGCAAGGTTATGGTGTCGCAGGGAATTTTTCTCCAATAGGGTTGTTAATAAATGGAATAGCTTACCCCCGGAGGTAGTAAATTGTAACACAATTGACACGTTTAAAAAGAAATACGATAAACATGTTGGGGTAAATCGAGAAGCTATCCATTCTTAGAATAAGACAACCATAAGTATTCTTTATGGGCATTGTATAATATTTTATCATGTGTATATATTGTTTGTAATTTGTGTTAATTGCATTTTTAATTGGGTTGCTGTATTTTTGAAACATATGACAACCATATTTTTATGGGCATCTTTTTATCAGCCACCTCGTTGGGTATTTTGCCTGTTGTGGCGTTGTATTTGTATTTGTATATTTGTATAAAGGTTTCAGGCAATGAAAACTGAATATTTCATAATATAAACAAAATTAGTAAAACATTTTCATTATTGAAAAGAATGTTCTTGATTATCTCCAATTTTTACATCCAGGAGAATATTCCCCAGAGAATATTTTCAACAACATATACAAAAAAATAACAGTTTACATTTATGTAAAAAATTTGTGAACATATGAATGTATGTGGTTTCTCTTATACAGTGAAACCTAAGACGAACACTGTATGAGATGGAAATCTGTCTTAAGCAGAATCAAAATATATAGTCTGTTCAATGATTAGTGCTTTTATTTGCACCTTTATAAAACGGAACTTTGTCTAAAACTGAATTTTACTTCAATCTCTTGACATTCTGTTTCATACAAGTTTCACTGTACATATGATAAACTTAATTGGAGCTATTAATTCTCTAAAGCAGCGGTTCTCAACCGGTGCTCCGCGGAGCCCCTACTGCTCCTTGTGCACTCTCCAGGGGCTCCGCAGCCGCTTGGGGAAAATAAAATAAAAAACAGTAAAATTTACAAAAATAAATCAGTAACTTTGATGAATAATTAAAAAATTGGGCCACAGGGTTCTGCCATAGAATTTTTACTAAAAAGGGCTCCGCGAGTTAAAAAAGGTTGAGAATCGCTGCTCTAAAGGTTCCTTGCATACTACAAATATGTTGCAAAAATTACTTTGATTTCTTCAGATCGCCCCAAAAGTCACAGGAAACATAGCAAACGTCTTCCTTGACTTGATTCATAACATAAGTCTCATCCATGACATGAAGTTGTCTGTATGATATTATGTCTTTCAGATGATTTGTGAGCAACTTTCCCCCAACGTTGACCCTGGGAGGAACAGTAATAACAGATGAGCATACACACAAAATAATTGTTTATATAACTTCAATGGTAAAGAAAAAAAGTGAAACAAAAGTATTCACAAAAACAAAATTTTAGAGTTTATACTGGTTTATTCTCTATGTGGGGTCGGTATACATAGTTTCATGTGATTTAGTGATTCACAAATACAGGATTCATACTAATTTTTGTGAAAAAAAAATTCCCCCGACTTTCCAGGTTTTCCAGTCAAATTTTCAAAAAATTTGAGGTAATTTTTTTAAATCAAAAAGTTAATATAAATTATAAATAATTATAAAATTAATTACAGTCGATCCTGCTTGTAACATTCACACTTATAACATTTACTGAAACCGCTGAAACTATAAATATAAAATTTAGTCAGTATTTTTATTTTGCAATGCAGAAATTCACTAAACTAAAAAAGGGTTTCTCAAAATTCAACCTCTAAGGGGATCATAAGGGACGGGGTGTTCAAAGGTTATATGGGGCAATAATCGTTGAGCTTAAACCGCTGAAGCTATAACTATGAAATCTTATTTTTAATGTAGAGACTTACTATGGAGGGCTTTTTCAAAATTCAATTTTGAGGGGGGGGGGGGTTCAAATGTTATATGGGGGAATCATCGCTGAACAATTTTCAGATTGCCAAATCCACACAATCATGTGGGCAACAGCTAGTACTCATATAAAAAGAAAACTAGCAGAGCAGAATACACTCCATAAAAAAGCAAAC
The DNA here is from genome assembly GCF_987345545.1 of Pholcus phalangioides. Lineage (NCBI taxonomy): Eukaryota > Metazoa > Arthropoda > Arachnida > Araneae > Pholcidae > Pholcus > Pholcus phalangioides. Next base: position 3,235,645 of record NW_028301624.1, on the reverse strand, counting down.
ATATTTTTTCTAACAGAATAAATTGCCTATGTCCTAAAATTTCCAACAATGATATTGCTTTTGATGATTCAAAGGGCAAGAGATGATATACATGTTTAACGAGATTTTCTAGCATGTTGTAAGAAGGGTCGGATTTTTGACGTCAACACCTTAAAAACTGGTTTTTGACATGACAAGCATCAAAAACTTGTTTAAACCATAAAACCGTCAAAAACCTAAATGAATGCTTTTTGATATTTGAGGTTTTTGACGTGGCAGTCTAAACTGCAGTGTCAAAAACTGCCATGTGTCAAAAGCCTGCCAACACTGGTTGTAAGCAAATTAATTGCATATTTGCTTGCAATTTCTTTCATATTTTAGTTTTGTAAATCACCTTTTTTTTCAGCATTTACCATCTTCACTTTGAAACATGGGAGGACAGATGTCTGCACCAGCAAGGATGCAAAAGTAGCACAACTCTGACAACATAAATATGTTGGGGGGGGATCCACACATACACTCAGAACACACACTCCGGCATTCACAGATTCATATATATTACACAGAAGAATGTGTGCGAGGTGCATGTATGGTCAAGCTAGGAGGACATGTCCTCCTACGTTTTATAAAATTTGCCTTTTTTGTCCCTCTTTTCAAGTTTCCGGAATGTTTTTCTTCTTTTTTTTTTCCTGGGGAAAATTATTTTTGCGCTCTGAAACAACTCGTCTCATCTGTTCCCCCCCCCCCACACACACACACATTTTTACCAACTATCACTGTTGAAATTTCCCAGAATACAAAGACCCAAGTTGCCTCCAAGCAGGGCAGATGCTATTTTTACCCTTTCTGAAGCGGTATCCGCCATAGTGAAACCACCTTCTCAAAAAATAACTAATATTCGCACAGAAATCGTTCAAATCCTGTTAATTAGTTTAAGATTTAGATTTCCTATCAGAAATGGCAGCATCATACTGGTTTTGTTCTGCAAGTGTTAAAAAATCTGCCATTTTCTTTATTTTTCTGATATTTGTTTGAAAATTTATTTCCTGGTAAAAAAATTTTTTTTTTGAAGAATTGCAGATGAATTTTTACAGTTTCTGCCCTGTTTGTTGAAATCAAGCCATTCAATAAATTTAAGAATATTTTAAAATCAAATTATGGAATTTTCAAAAAGGTGATTCCATACTGAGGACACTGCACATCTAGAGCAATGAGAAGTGCTAGTGTTGTCAGTATGAAACCAACTCCCTAAGATAAAGATACCTTCTTTTTTTTTTTCATTTTCTCCCCTCTTTATTGCTTACTAGAAAATGGGTGACAGCAATGGTGTTGAAACATCTGAGATGTGTATTTGTGGAGGAGTATCTGGGGTTAGAATGGAAGACACAACACACACACACACTCACACACATATGCTTTTTTTTATGACCCGCACATAATCATTCTTTTATTCTAGTGGTTTTAGAGCAGTTGTTGATGTCTACTTTCTATGCTCTCTCTCTCTCTCTCCTATTTTAATTTGATTTTCTGGAATTTCTTTTGCCTTGAGTTCCCCTCCTTCCACCCCCGAATATTGTGCATTTATCACTGTTATTGGTGGTTAAATGCCTATAAAATTTCTTAGTACAGAGGAAGCAACATTATACTAATTTCAGAGCTTCCCTCTCATCCAGAGTCTAATGCATCTGACGATACCCGAGATGAAGAAAATAAAACAAAGCTGCAAACTACTGTAGTAGTTTAATTAACAAAATTAAACTACTGCATGGCCGATGATGAAAATGATACTAATGGTATACACTCCCCCACTGCCTGGATCTTCTCGACGATTTCATATGGTTTGGGAGAAAAAAGAAAAAACCAAATCCCAGATTTTAAGGGAGAAGTGGGACCATCTCAGGAAATTCTATCAATGCCGAATACACCGCTAATATTTCTTATCAATGTTCTTATTCTTTTTTTCAATGTCATTGAAAATTTGGCATTTTGAACAAATTTATACACCACTCAAGAAGGAAAATTTACACTGCCATCTCAATGAAAGAGATGTACCGGCTATCAATATGCTTATGTTGATCATTTTGGTCTACAAAATCGGTGTTGAAAGGGAATTTATTAAACAATGTTTCTTTTCCTGCATTACACCCTAGGAAACTTTTCAGTGTTCTGGGTGGGCAGTGTCACCACTGTGCGACCACCTGTTGTTTGCTGGATTTTGATAAAAATTAAAAAATAGTTGCAAAACACATCTATATGAGTCCTATGTACCGAATATATGAAGTTAGTTTGACCGAATTTTTTTTTTTTTATAGTGGCCCCTCAAAGGGTTAACCGCGGCCCAGCTTACTCTAGGGCAAGCTACTCTAGGGTAGCCCAGCTACTCTAGGGTAGGGGTATATGAAGAAGACGGTCTGAAAAAAACAGCTCTGGAAGAACAAAACCACAACATTCATTTCAATTTTCCTCTCCAACAGCTAATGTTGTATACTGAAGTGGGAAGGGAGGGTGTTTAGACTTCCATTCAGAAATAATAGAATAGGATGCAAACAACACTCAATGCTGATTCCTATGGCAAAATCGTCACGGGCAAAAAAGCATTGCTACTGAGAATAAAAACCTTCTAAGAGTAGAGAAAGAAAACATCTTGCCTTGCTCCACGCAAAGCAATAAAACTGACCAGACTGTCATGAGTGAATGGTCACTCATTATAAGTGGGAAGAGGCAGATTGTTATATATTGTTTGTTTTTTACTTTTTTTTCAGCGGTTCTGTTTTAATTAAGATTATTGTGGTGGCAGATGTTTTTCATTAGTATAGTTGCGCCACCTGATGTGTAAATTGGAAAAGGGATATTACCAAAGGTGCACATACAAGAGTTCTCCTCTGTCAGTTTTCGAATCTGGTAATCTTGGATAAAATAGCAGTAGTTGTCTTGTAAATTGGATAAGCCATAGAAGAAGACTCTTATACATCAAGATCCCCACCCCATATGAAAAAAGGAATCAAATGTCACAAATAATTTTTGTTCGTCCAAGACTTTTTGTTGGAAAAACTTGCTTCAGCTATTGAACCATCATGTTATTTGAACCCTTATGTTATTTGGTTTTCAGCTATATTATCTCATTGCTCATTAATATTCCTTCATCTTTAACATTGGGGGGGGGGGGGGAAACAAGTTTGACCAACAGTGATTTCCAGAGCACGTAAAATAGATTGAACATCCCTGATGTGGTGTTTCGAAAGAAATTTATAAAGAGATTTCGATGTACTCACCTCCTAATACCAGTGTTGATTTTTCTACCTTGAACATATGGGGTGATGTATGTGAATGAAAATCCTGAGTCGACCACTAGGCAGCATAACTCGCTGGTGAATGTTTTGTGATATTTGTAGGCACTTAGAGACCCAGCTGCAAATCAAATTAACACATCAATTGGATAAAACAAAACTTTGTAATAGCCACAACAGAAAAAAAAAAATTAATACAGCGGTGCCTTGGTTTGCAAACATAATTCATCGTGTAAGCATGCTCGTTATCCAAAACATTTGCATAAAAAAGTAAACTCTCCACATAAGAAATAATTGGGAAACTCAAATGATTCATTTCACAACCACAATTATTTTCAACTAGCTATAATACCCGGCGATGTCTGGGTTTTCTTCGCTTGCTGGGTGGATTCAAAAAGTGACAAACCATTATAAAGGCATATAAATTATTATACATATACTGACAGGATTAAAGAAGTGACAAACCATTATAAAGGCATATGAATTATTATACATATACTGACAGGATTAAAGAAGTGACAAACCATTATAAAGGCATATGCATGTCTGAAATACATTGCTAAGGAACTATGGTAACCAAAGGAAACATTTCAAAAGTGATTGTTGAGGCCTGGGAACCATTGTTGCCCGACAGTTTTTGTCCATTTCAAGCATTTGCCCAGCTCTGACGAACTTTTAAAGTAACCTATCATTCACGTCGGGTCCCATTTAACATACACGCAAAATTTGGCAACGATAGATCTGAAACCGTAGATTTGTATAGAGAACATACACAGACAGACAGAAAATAAATTTTATGGATGACTAGTAAAAACACCCGGCAATGCCCAGGTTTTCTTCAATTACTGGGAGGACTAAATAGTGGCAAAAAAACCATTATAATAAACATTATAATATACATAACCATTATAATACATAATACTGGCAGCATCAAAGAAGGGACAAACCATTGTAAAGGCATATGCATGTCTGAAATGTATTGTTTGAGAACTGCGACAACCAAAGTAAACATTTCAAAAGTGATTGTTGAGGCGTGGGAACCATTGTTTCTCAATGGTTTCTTGCCCAGCTCTGATGAACTTTTAAAGTAGCCTATGGTTCAATCCCGGTTCTGTTTGGTATATACGCAAAATTTGGCGATGATCGTCTAAAAATTGTAGATTTGTATAAAGAACGCACACACATACATACATTCACATTTATATATAAGATAAAATACAGGTTGATTTATCTTATATTATTGTATTTTTACTTAGGCCTATTTCATATTACAATTACTCTTTCCTGTACTTATAAAGATTTCAGATCCCAACCTACACGTGCCAAACCAGAGATTAGTACCCCCCCCCCCACTTTCTGCTTTTGAAATTAGATGGTAGATTCATTAATTCTTGAGACAAGCTAGAAAATAAAGAAATACACAAACACACACAAGTACATACCATTAATCCTTAGAATCGAATGGAACTTATAATCATCAAACAATATTTCAGTCATCGTTTCCTGAATAGATGGGAAGTTGAAGTAAGGCTCAGTGACAACTAGGCTCGTTTCGCTGAAATTGATCTGAAAGAAAATCAAGTAAATGCTCTTATATTTCATTTGTTATAAACTTTCTGAACACAAATAAGAAGCATAAGAGGACTTTCTTGGTCAAAAAAAGTTGAAACTACCAAAAAAAACCCTATAAAATGTGCCAACCTATAACCAAATACAGTTGCCGAATGATTTTATGAACAAGCATGTGTTTACAAATTAATCCTCTGGTTTCAAGAAATGCGCTATTTCTCGGAATGCTTTCCCATTTACAAACTAATTGTTCAAATCCACCTGAGTTCGTAAAAATGAACATACGACTGTACATCCATGCCTGCTTTCAATTTATGCCATTCTCTAAACTAAACGGAATCAAATGATGGTAGAAGTTTTCATTTTATTTTTGAAAATATACAGGGTGTTGTCTTGAAGTGGCGACAAACTCAGAGGGGCGATATTAGGTTTCAAGGGGGATCAAAATTTGCCACAGAACACTGTATCGCAAACCATTTTTAGTCAGTGAAAATTGCAAAAATAGACATCAAGAAAATGGTTTTTGTACTTATTTATGTTACTTTATTTTGTACATCACAAGCTGTGTTGTAATCATGCTGTCAAATAAATGTTTTTTCTACTTATCATTGGCCTTTGCACCCCACTCGACATCACACCCTTCATAAGTTTTTTTTTTTAGATTTTCACAGACTAAGCATGGTTTGCGATACCATGTTCCATGGCAATTTTTGTTCCTCTTGGGGCCTAATATCATCCCCCCCCCCTCCAATCCCAGAGTTTGTTAGCACTTCAAGGCATTACCCTGTATAATACAATCAATTCTTGATAATCAAATATCCATTTATGTTGATATTTTCTCTCCGATCCAGAGAACTTCCGATATTGTTTTAGTGTTAAAATTTTTCTTCAAGTCGAAGTTTTTGGGTATGAGATGAAATGAAAAAAAAGGCATTTATACTTCAAGTGAATAATTAAAGATGCAGCATACATAGTTCAGGGAGCTTCTTTCACATCTGGTCTTGTCAAAATTGTCATTTTGCTTCTGTCCAGGTTTCAGTAGATTCAGTGTCCGAACGTCAGTACAAATTTTGATTGAAAAGTTGATTGCAGATGGTAGCACTACACAGAAGCAAACTTCACCTTAGTTTAACACTTACATGCATATTCCTGCATGCACCAATTCATTATAAATTCCATAGAGGAAGGTGTGTGAGGTGCATGTGCGGTTAAGTAGTAATAGTAAAAATCACCTCAAGAAAAATCTCGCCACAGAGAGCAAAAGGCCTACAATAGTGTAATCAATCAATCATCATACTTCAAGAAAAATTGACGACAGATGGCAGCACTACACATTAACAAGCATTACACAAGTTAGTTCATACAATAAGTTAGGTTCACATCACAAGTACACACATTCCCACATGTACCAATTCGTTAGAAGTTCCGTAGAGGAATTTTTGTATGAGGTGCATATATGGTTAAGTAGTAGCAGTAGTAAAAATCACCTGGGCAGACTCGAATCACGAGGAACCAGGTTAGAATTCCACTGACACCACATAGTGGTGGTCAGCTGAAGTTGGCTTTCTGTGGTTCCCAACTTCGAGGCCCAAATACGAGCTGACCTCCCCATTGAAGAGTCTCACCGCAAAAAGCAAACAGGCCCTCAACAGTACAAATATCCAATCATTTCATTTCCCTCACAGTTCGAAAAATAGATGGCAGCACTATAAGAAGCAGCATTATACACAAACAAACTTCACATTAGATTAACAACACATACTCACACATTTGTTAGAAATTCCAGAGAGGACTATGGATGAGATGCGTGTATGGTGTTGTAGTAGTAGTACTGATTGTTCTCCGAAGTATATCGCAGATTTGGGCACATTCTGCTTTGAGGCCCATAATCATTGAAGACTTTAATATTCATAATAACTTTTCTCCCCGCCTTTCTGACTTGTTTCCGTATTTAACAAAAGACTTTTTTCACAGAAGCCAAAAATAGAGGGGGCAAACATTTTTAAGCTGCTGGGAACTCAAACAAATTGAGATGGACTCGGTTGAATGAAAAGAGATGAGGTCTGCGAGTCTTGTTTGCCAACATAAAGATATCTCCAGCCATTAGATAGTTAGAAAGAAAAAACCTGTTTAAAACATGAATGTTAATCTAAATTTTTCCCAAATCGAAACAGGTCCTGGTCTCGACTGCTGCCCTCATCAACCAACTTGAGCAAAAGTACAAAATGAAATTTCATAGGGTGTTTCGAAATAAAAATAATCATAAAATCAACATATAAAAGAAAACAAAAAAAAAATCCATATACTTACATTTAACGCATCTCTTCCGAATGTATAGTCCCAAACTTGCTTCATTACTTCCCAGTTAACTACATAACCCTTTATTTAGAAAGGTGAAAAAAAAAAAGAAAGTGAGAAATCAATAGATAGTTTTCAAAAAGTTGCCAAGTAATATTAAAGTTATCATTACCTGACAACAAAAAAAAATTTGGCACCACCGAAATTTTGTAGGAGCCAAAGACGTTTTTTCCAAGGAAAAAATGCTGGAAATAACAATTGTATAATGTGACCAATAGATGGTAGGATAAGACAAAATGTGCTTCAGATAGCAAGCTCTACTATACAGATCCATTATGCATACCACGAACAATTCTGTCTCTCAGCATTTCATCTAACCTTGTGCCGAAATCGCAAAAACTCTGTTGAGTAGTAGTAATTCTGCTGTGTAACCGAATCACATACCTGTCATACTTGACTTTTAAACGTGAACGTTTCGACCATCTCAACTGTTGTTTGTGTGTGTGTGAATAACAAAAACCATTCAACCTATTGGTGACCTCTTTGCATGTTGGTCGGTAAACTGACAGAAATTAGAAGAAAAAAAAATCCATTGTCCTCAGACTCTAGTATAATAATTGCACTTAGAAAATTTTAGGCACCATGAGGACCTGGCAAGCCCAATGCCTCCCAAGAGCCAAAACATGAGGGAAAATTTCATCTGTCCCGCAAAATACGGGATGATTCAACAAGCTTAAACAATAAATTGCTCCTCCCAACACATCCTCTGCCTCAGCTTCATTTGTAATAGAAGATGTCAGCCTTTACACCATGCAATGTTGAATATGTTTGCCTTGGATACATTGGAAGCTGGTGATATCTGCTGCGGCTTCATTCGCAGCTGATTATGTCTGTCTCTGCTACATTAGAAGCTGGATAAATCTGTCAGTTTCTAATGTAGCAGAGACAGCCATTAAAAGCTGGATAAATTTGGTTTGGCTTTATTTGCAACTGGAGATGTCTACCTTCACTTTTCGCAGCTGATAGTGTTTGCCTTGACTCCATTCATAGCGGATATCTGCCTATGCTTTATTCACATCATCTTCAGGCAGACATCTTCTTATGCTGAAGATGTCTGCCTCAGCTCATATGTTGATCCGGAGGAAGGGGAACGAGGAGGGGGTAATCGCTCCTCCCAAGAGCCAAAAAATGAGGGAAAATTTTATGTCCAATAAAATACAGGATGATTTGATGAACCTCAACAATAAATCGCCCCTCCCAAAATATTACTCCAGATCCGCGCCAGGGATCTGGCACATGGCCCGATCCTTGTAATATACAGGGTGTCTTGCAAGTTTTAATTCTGCCTTTATCTAATCAACCCTTCATTGTAGAGGTATATTTATAATTTAAGAAATACTCAAAATGTGTTTAGGAATGACTCTGTATCAGCTTTGAGAGCCAAATGCAGTGTATCATGAAATAAAGAATCCGAGGTAATAATAAAATAAAAAAATCCAGAGGATCCAGGTTTAAACTGATTTACTATTGAAACATGTGACCAAAAACTATGATTTTTGACGCCGACCCCCCCCCCCTAATTTTAAAATTTGATTTTATAACGTGTTCTTTGTTCCCACCTGAAACTGCAGCCCGGCACAGTTGCCCTCCACCCCCTCTCTAGTTCCGGCTTTGCTGTAAAATACATATCAACTAATAGGTTATTGATCTCGTTGAAAATTATATATTTTGTACCTTCTGGAATGGATAGATGTAGAATAGACCAGACATGTCCTTGCAATCGTCGAGCTGGTCTCCGATGAACTGCCTCCGCCTTTCATTCTTTGCCTTGGTTATGCAATTGGGAATTATTCTGCAAGAAAATTTAAAATTTTGTTAGAGGAACACACACACACATAGGACAACTAGATACTTTTTCACCCAGGGCAAACCGGCAATTTGGTGCCCCTTGCCATGTAGAAGCAGTTAAAGTGTGAGTTTGGCAACCCCTTCTAATCCAATACAACAGACCTGCCTGCTCCCCCCCCCAACCGAGTTGGGGCCCTACACACATACTTGAACGTTTCTACGGACATAAAAAAAAACTGAATTACCTAGACTTTTGATAGCTCCCAATCAAACGATGAAAATACCACTAAACGGGAAAGGGGAGAGTGGTTTAAAAACGCTGCTTTGCAAGTTTCTTATATATGTGTTTAAGGTAAGTCGCAGGGTGGCAGATTTGGACTAAAGCAGAGTTTCTCAACCTATGGTCCACAACAGCGGCATTTAAAAAGAAAAAGTTATACTTTCATACTTAGTAGGTTCATTATAATTTGTCAATGAAAATTATGATCCTAATTACGGGAATTGAACTGAAGCCAACTAATTCAATTTGAAACAAATTTACTAATTACTGCTAAAAACAAAAGGCCATATATAAGTCAGCAAAATCCTCAATTCTCGTTAAAATTGCTGAAAAATTGAGGGTAAAAAAAAACTTTCAGCTAGATGGAATATTTGTATTTATAGCCATAATTACCATCATAAGTTATTAAAATGCCATTCGTTCACGATTTTAGTAAATACAGTCAAATCCCATAATAACGAACTCCAAGAGACCGGAGAAATCATTTCATTATAATGAAATTTTGTTATAAAGGTATCCCAGGATTTTGCATTATTGCTATGTGAAATTTTCTGGGGATTAGAAAAGTGAGATTTTTGCTATAACGGTATTTGTTAAAACTGGATTTGACTGTATTACAAATTAAAATGACTATTGGAATTTGTCATTGGCAATAACAGGACAAATGTATTAAAAACCACAGAAAAAAAAAATTAAAATAGAGGAATGTCCCATAATGCAGGGCCGAAGTGGTCCATTGAATTGCTCAGGAAGGTTGAGCTTCTGAACTAAACCATGATAAAGTTGAAATAAATCATCACGCATAACGTTTGCGACACAAGAATAGTGATAGGAACTTAGAAATACCCACATTCTGTCATGCTACGTGACGTGAGCACACTGTCCCACGAGAACTTGGGGGTGCTTCCGGGGAACCCAACCATTCATTGATCTATGAAAATAACAATGGTTTTTCGTCACTGACTTACACATTTACATACATTGAAACCTCGATACATCGATAGTCTGTGGACCTAGAAAGATGATCATTATAGAGGAATTACTGTTATATTAAGAAGCAGCAATTCAATGTTACAGTATAGACATTTCCAAACAAGACTGAAAAAAGACTGTAGAGGGATTTATCGCTACATGGACTATTGTTGTTGCGAGGCTTCACTATACTTATATTCAAAAATCATAGTACCAGATCTCACCGTGTAGGCCCTGATGTGAGAGCTCCTGGTCATGCCCAAACGTCCCAAAATGGCCTCTAGTTCTATAAACCAGGTTTGCTGGATTCTGAAAGTAGTCCCATTTCTCCCACCCCAGCATACTTCACTTAAAGGATTCATTATTTCTTCGTTGCTCCCCGTGGCCTCCTTCATCAGATTTTCACCCGTGGGCTCCTTAGAATATCTCAATAAAGCATGTCCTCCCCCGCATGTTAAGAAACAGTGCTGTAACCTACACATAACACAATGGTTAATATACTACCTGGGTTCACCAGCCGCGTTGTAGCCGACTTTCTGAGTGAAACCGCCGTTGTCCAAAACAAGAACCTTCGTATACATTGTTGGACACCTCAGCACGTCGAAAACAATCGGTGTCTCGATTCAAAATCGTGCGAAAAATCACTTTCGGCGAGTTAACCGGCGTTTTTTCATAAACAACAGCTTATCTGGACGGCTGTGACTGAGAACAAAACCTAATGTTGCCAGTTTCTTAATGCAGGTGATCGAAATAATTATAATAAAGACCTTACGGAAAACGGTCATCGGTAGTCTGACCATATTTGTTTTGTTTTCAATTATATTTCTTCCAGTGATTATTTTGATAAAAATGTAAATTAAGTTCATAACTTTTCGAAACAGAATTTATCGATATTATAAACAGTGTGTAGGACTTAAAAATGGACAGAGGACACTTGTGGGTTCGTGTGAAGGAGTTTACAGGGAATCCTTTTCTAGAGAATTTGGAAAAATAAGGACATGTCCTTTCATAAAGTTGAAGTCTGATAACTCTATCCTAGATATCACGCACCTTAGGTCACCATGCGTGTTAGGTTTTCGAAATTTTAATAAAAATTGTAAATACGATACTAGTGATGTCATCTAGCAACTGTAATTGGAAATACTTCAGTTTCTCATATCTACTTTTAGATGGCAGTAGCTGTCCTAGTTTTATATCCATTAGGTTGATTTGCGCGCTAAATTCAAACTACGATTTGCATATTTTATCATGAAATAGTCATAAATGGGATTACCCGATTCCGATACTCCAGAATGAGGAAGCGCACGATTTTGACCGTCTTTGTAATGACTCTTTTCCTCTGTTTTTTTTTTGTTTTTTTTTCCAACAGATGGCTCCACAAAATTGAAAAAAAGAAACCTTAATAGTTTTTTAAATAGATTTTTTGTGAAAGAGTTTAAACAACTAGTTTAAAGTTGAGTCACCACCTAGCCCCCACAAGAATGGGGCCAGTGGCATTGGAGCCAAGGTAGCTATGGCTGGTCGAGTACCCACGGAAATTTGTAGAATGGGTCTAAGTACCCCCGGGATTGATTCAAATATCAAAATTCCCTGCACGAAACTCAAGAGGAGCATCCCAAGTTTGAAACGCTTCCGTCGCCTCTGGGTGGGTCTGGTCGGCTCCACCCTTGGGGCCCGAGACAATTGTCATCATTATTTATTTTTCCATACTATGAACAGAATTCCATACTGGAAACAGAATTTTCTTCTCATAACATCGTATATACTTTTTTTCGAATATAAACTGTTCGAACCAATTGTAATTTATTAGGTTAATTATTTAAGTGGTTCTATTAATATTAATTCATTAACTCCAAATCATGTCATTAAATAGAAACTGTTGGAATTTTTGGTTGTATCTGTGAATATATCCATATATTTGAGATGTTTTCTTATTATATTCAGCTAAAGGGAGGGGCCACGATTATGCTCCTTACACGAATGGGGCTGTCTGGGCTTGCCCCTGGGCAGGGGTAACTCGAGAAGAATCTCTACCCGTGGGAAACGCCTTTTTGATGCCCAGAACGACGTTTTTTTTTGTTTTTTTTGTTTTGGTCGACAAAGCTTCAGGACCCCGCACAGGTCAGAAAACCGAAAAGCAATCCTGGAACCTGGGAGCTGGGGGCGCTCTTGTGTCATTTTTTTCATTCTATAAATTCATTAACGAACGTCTGCCAAAGATCCCATCCTAGAAGGAACTGCTGCAGTATAAGGCCCCTTTCACACGGAGCGGACGCGGACGCGGGTCCGTATACCCTTTCACACGAGCACTAAAGATACGGGTGTTTCGCCCGCATCTTTAGTTTGAAATTCGTGCATAAAAACTATTTTTTCTCAATTTTTGTAATTATTTTTCTCCTTCACCCCTGATTCAGTGCCCATAGGCAGCCTAGAGGCATTCTTTGGTGGTTTAGTCTAGAGCTCCCATTGAATATGGGTACAAAGATGTCTTCATTCCGATCCTCACAAGTAGTCGATGGGAGATAATGTCTTAAAATATTTTCAAAAGATTTTGAAAAAGGAATCGTCTTTTCGGAAAAATATGGAAGAAAAATTCCAAAAACATCCAATGTTCGAAAAATCCAATCCAAAAACATCCAAAACATTCAATGTTCCAAAAGTTTTATAAAAGTTCGTTTATAAAACTTGAAAAATGCAACCAATAGGTGGATCAGTTAAGTTTGCTCGAATGTAACAGATGTGTTGATTCGTTCAATTTTTCTAGTTTTATAAAAGAATTTTTATCAAAGTTTTATAGTGTAATATTGTACCAGCCTTAGGCTGGGATTACACTATAAAAAATTTATAATAATTCTTTTAAAAAATAACTTTCATAAAAATTTTGGAGTAAAATCCCATCCTTAGATTAGTTACGTCTGAAATATAAAATTTCAATTTTTTTTTTAGTTTATAGACTCAATATCGAGTAAAATATACTTGTAGGTATCGAGGGAACCACCAAAAATATTCAAGTGCTGGGTCTTCAAACGTCTTAATCCGGCCCTGAGTGAACACCGTACGTGGATAACGTTGTTTAATAAGTGTTTTTTTTAAAGTTTAAAAAAATTAAAAGATTAAAAATTAAAAAAAAAATATATTTAAAATAATATTTCAAATATTTATAGTTTTTAATTAATTTTAAAAATTTAAAAAGAAAAAAATTTTTAAATTAAATTTAAAAGTTATTAAAGTATGTAGTCAATTAAATATTCGTAATGGCTTATAATTTTGGTCCCGTCAGTGGCCGTTGTTGACAGGTTTTATTGTATAAAATTGTGAAATATGGACAAAAGGCAGTTAAAGTTGCTATATCTCCATCTCAGAAGGAAACGGAGGGATAGACGTATGTAGGTACATTATATTTGATGAACAGGGATTCTCATATGGTGTTTTTAAGGGTATTTATGGCAAAATAATTAAAAAAATTCCGTGCAAAATTCCGTTAAAAAGTAGCCAAAGATGCGGACGAATTCGCTCCGCATCCGCATCGTGTGAATAGCTCCGAATAAACCTATTGTCAAAACTTCTATGTGCGGATGCGGAGCCCGCACTTAGGTTTTGACACATGCGGACGACGTCCGGACCCGCATGAACATTTCCAAGGTGCGGAGATTTTTCGGCTCGTCTGAAAGGCTCAGTATATTCCAATTGTTAAAACTTCTTCCGGACCCGCATCCGCTCCGTGTGAAAGGCCTCTAAGGTTGGGGGCAGGACCATGATGACTTTTTCTTTTTCTCTCTTCTTTCATATCTCTCTCTCTCTTCTCTCTCTCTCTCCCCATTTTCTCTCCTCTCCTCTCTCGCTCTCTCTTTTCTCTCTTCTCTCTCTCTCTCTCTCCATTTTCTCTCCTCTCCTCTCTCCCTCTTTCTCTTCACCTCTCCTCTCTCTCCCTCTTTCTCCTCTCTCTCTCACTCACTCTCACTCTTTCTTCTTCCTCATTCTGTCTTCTCTCTCTCCTCTAACGCTCACTCCTCTTTCTTTCCCCCTCCTCTCTCTCTCTCTTTCTCTCTTATTTCACTAATTAAATTCACCACTTCAATGACAGTGTGATGCTTCACAAAAATATTATTCCTAAATTATGCTCTTTTTTTTTGATAACTTAAATTGTTTTTTACTTGACGAATGTAGCCACACTGTAATTGTTAGTTTAGCCCGCGTTTCAACTTGTGGGGGACGTAGAAAATGTTTTTGACGCACAAAGAGCCACCTCGAACCCAAGTAAATTTGTAAATCACTGTTTTTGGAGAAGTTAGCTATGTGGTCTAACAAATACTTCATTGAAGCTGTCCTCTTTGTTGGTTCTGTAACCTATCAAGAATGTGTCTTTTAGGCTCTTTAGGGTGGTTACTGTGATCTCTGTAGAGTTTTAAGGTGAGAATCCTTTTCTGTGGTGAATCAGTTAATTTTTTTTTCATTTTTATTCAATGTGTTTCATTGTTAATCACATAATGTAAAGATCAGAATCATACAAATCGTGGGCTTCTATGCATTCTTCCATTGAGAATTCATTCTTCCAAAGAGACACGATTTCCATAAATAAGCTTTTCACAAAATTTTGTCCGCAAGGATGGGGCATTTGGATACAGACAACCTTGAGAAATTGACAATTAAGTTTCAGTTGATTGGAAATTATTCACTTTGTTCCTTTAAATACTAGTAAGGACATGTGTTCACACTCATATACAAAGTCGTGCAACAAATCGCTCGATTTGTCGAGCGGCAAGTCGCAGAACACGTGTTGCGCGATTTTGTATACGAGTGAGGACGTTCCCTTATATTCACATCGGTACAAGTAAAAAATTTGGTCTGATTTGAATAGATCCAGGCGTTTTAATGTTCGTTCAGTTAACCCGTCGAATGTCACAAGTCCTCTAAATTTTTTAAACAAAATGCATTTCAGGTTTCTCTGAGCAGAAATTAGCCAAAAAAGATGATTACACTTATATGCGTAGTGATAAGGAGGGCTAAGAGATGTCGAGTTGGATTTTTTCCCATGTGTGGATTCCAAATTGATTTTCATGATGCTATTTATGTGAAAAGATAAATATATAACAATAGAGAAGGTTTAAGGTAACAATGGACGATGTATATATATAGTGCACGGAGACGGGGGGGGGGGGGCGTCTATGAGTAAATATTTGGTGAATTTGTAGTTTTCTGCCAAGCTTGGAAGTGCTATGAAACATAAAGTTTTTGTAAGCACGCATAAATCAAAGACAAGGATAATATGCTCTCAGTAGGGATTTGTAATCAAGACCTGATGTTGATATTTACCTTCAATGGCTGAATATTTATGTACCATTTATGCGATTTTTTTTAAATTGAAAAGTGTAGATTTATTTTGATCAATGAGTTTTGATAAGAGCTTTCAAATTCTTGCGCCATGCGTAGCAGCATAGATTAGACGCAGGACCCTTTTCATCATACTAATAGTTTTTCCTAGTTTCTTATACAGAAAACTTCCCATATAAGGATCATTCCCCGTTTTCGGACTTTTTTTTTTAGTCCGTGGAATAATGTGGTATTTCCGCTCGGCAATGGAATAAAAGTTCCCAGTGAAAGGAATGGGTGGATATTTTAGTAAGTGACTCATTGTATAACGTAGGCCTCTATTAAGTTGGATAATTATTGTCATAGATGAAGAGCAGCACCAAATTGTTTTATTGTTAGAAAAAACGGGGGGAAAAAGGTTAAAAAAATACATTTCCGCAACTGCGGAGCCCGTCAAAGTTCGGGGACATGTGTTGCTGCAGCTTTAACCAATAACAATAACTTGAGGGGAGGGAAGAAGCTCTGAACGCGCGCCTGGCGAAGTATTAAATAATACGGCGAATTCAAACATTTACGTGATTTGATTTTTTTCTGCAGTCTCCCTGAACTTCTAATCAACTGATTGAACTGAATGAGAGTAAGTAAGTCCAGTCCAGGAATCGTAACATCACGTCAAAAATAAACAACCGTTGGCGGAGATAGACTTGGAAGTCTGGGGGGGGGGGGGGCACGATGATGATGATGATGTCAATTCATATATACACATATACATTAGATCAGTCGACTCCACCTTTGACGCTGGGGGTGGGGGGGCAATGCCCTCCTAACCTCCGTATCTCCGCCCATGTGAAAAACAGTAGTTATTGTCATCGCACATAATATTACTTAAGAAAATAACGAATTGTATTTGATTTCATACAGGATTTCCTATGATTTTGAGATCAGAAGATCATACGTAGGAAAATGCATTGGCATGTGTTCGTGTCTTTTCTCTACAAATTTATTTTGAAGTGCATCCCCCTCAGACAAAGACGAGCGGGGAAAAAAGATGGTTTGAGTGAAAAAGAGAGAATGTGTCTGTTTAATCTCTCACGCGAGAAGTTTTGGGGTTGCTTCAGGCTCGTGGCCAGAAATTTCGTTCGGGGGGGGGGGGGGGGGGAGGGGAACCAAAGTGATAGAATAATAAATTTGGCTGTCATTTTCCCTTTTTTCCGGTCATTTTCTCACATTTCGGGGGGAACCAGATCCCCCGATTCCCCCCTCCCCCCGCTATTGCCTTGTGTTGCTTTGTTAAACGCACACACGCGGCGCAACAATAGCAGCAAAGAGAAGGGGGGGGGGAAATGGTGTTTCTATTTTTTACATTCAACACTCCCGGGTCCCGACGTACTATTACGTCAGAAACACTGGGCAGGTTAACCCTCTCAGCTGACTTTACGAGATATCTCGCCAAACTTGATGCTTTGTATTCGGCAATTACGGGATGTCTCGCTTTCTTCAAACCCTCTTATTTACTCGATTCCCAGCCCAGATAGCTCTGTATAGAAGACTTTCGCAACATGTAGGCCTATTGTTCGCAAACATGTTTTCTCACCCTTCCCCCCAATCTGTGAAATCGACTGCCAGCGAAAAAAGTTAGCTTTTGTTCAGAATTTGATAACGAAAGGAGAGAGTGACTCTGTTTTTTTCCCTTCACTTCGGAATGGTATAGTGTGTGGGTATAAAAATGTGCGTACAAAATAAATTGTTATAGAAAAGGATAGAGAATAGATTTCCCTTCTTTGATTTTTTTTTTTCAGAGTCTGGTGGAGAAGCACTATCACCTGCACGAAATCGGAAAAAAAAAAAATTTTCTTCATGGAAAAAAGTTGTGACATTTTACCGACGTTTCAGGAATTTCGACTGTGCCAATTGTAATGCTCATCTGTAAAATTTTAAAAACCTCGAAAAGGGTGGGTTAAGAAACGCTGGTGATCTTTTCCACGACATCTAAGTATTTTAAGCGCCATCTATTGCTTTACTGAGAACTAAATCTTAGATTAATAACAAAAATCTAAATTTTTGATAAAAAGTTCTTGTAGGACATAAGGTTTGAAAGATTGAAGTTTTGTATTCTATCAAAATATTATTTTTGATAAAGTTTATTCTCAAAAGTTAATGGTTAATAAGGTAATATATAATGTACAAATTGTATATTACAAAATGCGTAGCTCCAGCAAAATTGTGAAAAAAATTTGTAATGACTGCGTTCATCTACAAGGAACCTGTCTGTGCTCTTAGTCTGGAAATATGTAATGCTTTCGATAAAATAAATCACACGACATTACTAGCTAAACCAATTAATCTAAATGTGTATTTCATCTGACTATTTCATCATCTTTTAAAACAGTTACCTTTCCAATCGAAGATTTCAAGTCAAAAATGGCAACTGTCTCTGAACTGTTAGACCAATAAGAGCCTTTGTCCCGCAGGGTTCTTGTTTGGGACCGCTGCTCTTTGCACTGTGTGTACATCAAATGACTTTCCAGCTCCTCAGCGAGGAATGCTTGGTCTATTTACTGATGATGCCATCCTATTGACCAATCACAAAAAAGGGGAAAAAAATGCATTGAAAATTTACGAAAATCAGCTGAAGACGTTGAAGACTAGTGTCAAGACAACGATATAAAATTAAATCATCAAAAATGTCAATATATTCTCTTCACTAGACGGTACAGGTTTCCAAGAACTCCCATATACATCGGCAACACGGTGTTAACAAGAAAACTCCAAGTCAAATATCTATGATGTATACTAGACAAGTCGCTCTCATTTTCTCTTAAGGTGTACGTAAGAAATAAGGCATCACAAACAGTCGGGATGTTATCCAGAATCACATTTCCACAGGCCCGGATAACGTTACGTTGAGAAATAAAGTAATTCTTTTTAAAACTATTATTCGTCCTATTCTGACATATGCTGCCCCAGTGCGGGCTCATGCCAGTCTTCCAAATATGAAAAGTCTACAGGAGCAGCAGAACATCATTCTCTTCGTTAGTTTACTAGAGCCCCCTGGTATGTGAGAGAAAAAAACATCCGTAAAGATCTTGTCTTCCACTAATCTTGGACTATATCAAGCATTGGCGGAGATAGACCTGAAAGTCTGGGGGGCACGATGATGATGATGTCAATTCATATATGCATGTATACATTAGATCAGTCAACTTCACCTTTGTATCTCCACCCCCCCCCCCCCGTATCTCCGCCCATGATATCAAGGAGCTTTAAATGCTCATTTTGACAGGCTACGGTCATCTAAACACTCGAATCTCAGAGAAATTGTCTGTTATGACCCTAGAATCCCCCACAGTACACTCTAGGCCATCTTCATTCCGTTGCTCGCTCGCAAGCACCACGATGCTGCCCCGAACCACCCAGAGTGCTGAATGCTCGTATTCGATTTTGTGCTCGCGAATACTTGAGCAACAAGTCCAATTGAACAACTTATACACATTTCATTCAAGGATTGGAATCATACTAATTTTAGGTATTCGTATGTCAAACTTGCTGTAAGGGAGCTCTTCTTTTTGATGATGAGTGCAGGCACAGTGCTCGAGACTAGAGAAAGGTTGGGTTGAAGACCTCTGCTGTATAGGCCATAGTTTCCCAAACTTTTTATTCCCATCACCCCTTTCACCAGAATTCTTTTTCTCTCATCGCCCCCAACTCAAGTGAACCCATAGGATCCTACGTTAAATCCGTAGCTTCTATCGTGCCCCTGGATCATTCCATCTTCCATCAGGGGACGATATTGCCAATAGACGTGCTGAGCGTGGATTGGTTGACGAATCGATGTGATTTTCAGAAAGTAATGTATGCAGGGTATTGTGTATACAAATATAATTAATTAGAAAAAAAAATTAAAGCAGTTATATCTCGTTATCTCGATTACCCATGTGATTACTCGTTACTCTTATATCTTTCTTGTGTATTATACAGGGTGTTTCAAAAAGAATCACCCGATTTGAAATGCTTACATTACGAAAAATATTGAACTTAGACACTTAAGATTAATTTTATAATACATGGCTAATCATAAAGTCTGTTTTACAAACCAAATGAAAGGTGCTGAACATGTTCAACTTGGGATGCACGGCATTTGTCTATACGGTAGTCAAATTCGTCGCAAACTTTTGCGAGCATCCACTTTGAATGGATTTCTGTGGACTACGTGCGAAACTCAGTCGGATGCGATCCACATTTTCGTCCGACATACGGGGGCGGCCAGGGGATTTCCCTTTACACAGACAACCCGTGTCTCGGAATTGTTTATACCATCGCCTGAGCGGTAGGAACTTCAACACCAGTTTATTGTCGACAAAAAGCACGATGAACAGTTGTTACGGACTAACACTTCGCGAAGCTTAGAGCACAAAACGATTTCTGTTGTGCAGTCGCCATCTTGAGAAACACTTGAGTGGAGGCCGAAGGAAGAGCGTTTGCGCTACCTGTCAGCAACTGCGTGAAACTCGAGATTTCCTTCTTTCTACCTATACATTATTCGATCCAAACGAATTAAAAACTGAATAGTTATGTTTTTTCGAAAGGATGATTTTTTTTTTTTTTTTTTTTTTGAAACACCCTGTAATATTTGTAGCTTGCAATTGTATTTTCTCCTTTAATTTGCGATGTAGCCATATACGGGGTGATTATAAAAAAAACTATCCCGACATATGGGCCCCTAACTATCATACCATTCCCAGAAACTGAATGAAATTTTGGCATAAGGTATTTTGAGGTATGCGCTCAAGAATGATATGGAAAACAACAGTGTCACTCTAGCAGTTACGGTTACAGTGAGAAAATTTCGAAAATATCAAATGGCAACACCAAGTTTTTTGTATTGGAATGCGATCTCCATACTGAAAAACACTAAATTGGAATGGCACCTGTAGCACGAAAATCCCCGGAGCTAGGCAAGGAAAAAGAACTTTGCCGTGCACCAGAGCATTAATGTTCGTTTCATTCGTCACACCGTTTCTTCGGCTGAGATGCCAGCCTGATTAGTCCTCCACAGGGTCACGTGGGAAATTTGTCAAACACAATAAAATGCTTTATTTTATGCTGCTTCTCTGTCCTTATTGGTTGTCCTCACTTTTAGCCTATCTACCGCCGGTGATTTTCATGCTACAGTTGCCGTTCGAACGCTGTTTAGGGGTTTTCACAATGGAGATCGCATTCCAATACAAAAAACTTGGTGTTGCCATTTGATATTTTCGAAATTTTCTCATTGTAACCGTAACTGTTAGAGTGACACTGTTGTTTTCCATATCATTCTTGAGCGCATACATCAAAATACCTTATGCCAAAATTTCATTCAGTTTCTGTGAATGGTATGATAGTTAGGGGCCCATATGTCGGGATAGTTTTTTTATAATCACCCTGTATATATTTTTTTCATGATGATTTTTATTAGCAAACAATGTATCAATTTCATTTGATATTGTAGATGCTGTGATCACAATTCGGAGGCAGTTCTATCCCATTTCTTTTTCCCAATCAATCGCATTTCTATTCCATTTACTCATGTTACTCTGATGATTTATTTCCCTCTCGAATGTCTTATTTTTGCACAGCTTGCAATTGTATTTCCTCTTTATTTTTGCAATGTCAGCAATATGGTGTTTTTTTTCTCTCGAATTCTTGATTATTATTGTTGTTATATTATTAATACAGGGTGATCAGCGAATAAGCCATTATTTCAAAATTAAATATCTCTACAACAAAGATCAATAGAATTATGCGGTAAACGGTACGCTCATTAGCAAAATTGTAAGAATGTTGTACAGAAATTTCGAAAATTCAGTTTTTTTTTTTAATTTTTTAAAATTAAAAAAAGAAAAACAAAACTGGAGGTTTTGGGGTTCCGAAAATCCTCATTTGTGTGAAGAGAAACCACTGCATTCGCCTAAAGTTACTGCATGGGCTGCGGTATGCGCCATGTGTGCTGACAAATTGTTCCAAAATTGTAACGTAACGTTCAGTAGTAATCGTTTCTCGCACGAAGAAGGGGCCGATAATGCCTCTGGCGCATACCGCAGCCCATGCAGTAACTTTAGGCGAATGCAGTGGTTTCTCTTCACACAAATGAGGGTTTTCGGAACCCCAAAATCTCCAGTTTTTTTGTTTTTTTTTTAAATTTTAAAAAATTTAAAAAAAACTAAATTTTCGAAATTTCTGTACAACATTCTTACAGTTTTGCTTATAAACGTACCGTTTACCGCATAATTCTATTGATTTAGCCGCTGTGGTGGTCGAGTGGTTATAGTGCCGGACTCGTGATGCGAGAATCCGGGTTCGAACCCCACAGTGGTGGTCGGCTGAAGTTGGTTTTCTGTGGTTCCCAACTTCAAGGCGCAAATGCGAGCCGATCTCCCCTTAAAAAGTCTCGCCACAGAGAGCAACAGTCCTACAACGGTAAATCATCCAACCATAACACTTCACTCATAGTTAGTAAAACTGGGGGCAGATGACAGCACTACACATAACAATCATTACACAGAAACAAACTTTACGTCAGGTTGCACTACACGTACACGCACATTCCCGCATGTACCGATTCGTTGGGGGGTTCCGCGGGGGGGGGGTGCATGTGTGGTGTAGCAGTAGTAGGTAGGGGCTCGGGGATCCATGATGTTCTTAAGTCAGCCACCTCGTTGGGCAATTTGCCTGTTGTGGCGTTGTATTTGTATTTGTATTTGTATCTTTGTTGCAGAGATATTTAATTTTGAAATAAGGGCTTATTCGCTGATCACCCTGATTCATTTTTTTGGATGAACAAATAATGCATCAAATTCGTGTGATATTGCAATTGATGTAATTACAATACAGAAATGGTGTGTAGTGTGTCTTGATTAGAACTTTTTCTCTGATGTTCTTGATTACAGTTATATGACTGATGCCGGTCCTACAGTGTCTGTGCTGCAGACTGAACTCGTTCGCACAAAAATTTTGGCATAAACTCATCTTGTATTGATTTAGATATCTATGGTTGGTGTCTCGCGATTGTATATAGTTACAACATTACCCCCCAAACATTATAATTTTATAATGTTTGGGGGGTTTTTTGGGTTCATAAAATCAGCTACACCCCCCCCCCCTTCATGACATTTTCCCTTTATTCTTTCGAATGTGCTGTCTTGTGTTTTCTCTCGATGATCACTCATTTTGCAAAAGATTTGCAAGCAATATTTTGTAAGAGTATTCTCCCGGCTCTCTTTTCATTCTCTACGCATACATACACTACACAACTTACACACACGCACAAACTCGTCTTTTTCCTTCACATACCACCCCTGGTGATCTGTGCGCCAGACAACCTGCAAAGTCTAGGCTGCGACGGAAAAGTTCAAGTCTAATCTGGTCTGGTAAAGCCGGGTTTTCCTAGGAGTAGAACTTTTGCGCCGTGTGCAGCGTGAAAACGCTGATTGGTTAAAAACCTGAAATTCAGGGGCTTTTTTTCGACGAATTAGCGTTTTCACGCTGCAAATGTTGTGGAAACCTGCTCCTGGGAAAACCCGGCTTAAGCCGTGCTCCTGGGTTAGGTTGTAAATAAGTGAAAACGAGGGGGGAAGATTTTTCCTTCTTCTCTCCTAGTGGTAAGACTACACCACTGGTAAATTCGATTTGATACAGCGCAGACTCTGTCAACACCATCTATAGCAGTAGGCCTCCGTGCGAAGCTCGTAACAACACTGAAGAAGATATTTATTGTATACAATAGCTACACCTGTAGCCATTGAATATAATGGGCCGACGCATGCGATATATTTACCTTTTTTTTGCAGTATATCCAATGGCTATAGGTGAAATAACTTCTTCAGTGACGTTACGAGCTTCAAGCGGAGTACGTACTCCAACACAGTACAGAGTCAGTACCATCTATACCTATATCAAAAGGCTATAGATGGTGCTGACTCTGTACTGTGTTAGGATACGTACATCGCTTTATTGCGGCCGAGAAAAAAAGATTGTGAAAACTCATTGTGTGAGGGGCGCGGTCATAGTGCACCCGGCCTGCGCTATTCCATCCTATACATGGGATTTTAACATGGGGTTACGACATTTTGGGTTACGCTCATTGTGGACAAAATCACTACTGCGTCACTAAAAGACGAGGTGACTCTAAAATCGGAAGGGGATTAAAATGTTTTAGTTGTCAGTATATGTTGTGGTAAATGTGATAAACTGGTTTTTTGCATAATCACCAGTCGTCTCTTTAAGTTTAATAAATTTGTCCCTTTTACCGGCGATTATGCATAATACCCAAACATTAGTAGCAAAATTAGAGAAATACTAAAAGAATTATCATTTTTACGGGTGATTATAACATCTCAGCGTATACCTGGTTAATTTGATAAGTAGTTTAAATTTATTGCTTTTACCGATTATTATGCATAATACCCTAGTGTAATTGATGAATTTGATAAATATGAAAAAAAAAATTCCCAAGCGAGTCTAGTATGTTTTAATATGTTTGATACCCCTGGTCTCGACCCCTGAAGTTGATTATGCATAAGCACCACTGACAGCGATAAATTTCAAATTTTGCGTGAATTAAACAGGTGCGCTTGGGTATTATGTATAATCACAAACAAAAATGAATTCTTTTTTAGTGTTTATCAAATTTAGCAACGATTCTTGGGTATTATGCATACTACTCTCCAGTAAAAGAGACAAGTTTGTCAAACTTAGGAGACGATTGGCGATTTTTCATGATAACCGATTTATCACACACATTCACCGTAACATTATACTGTCTACTAAAGTATTTAAGCCCCTTGGCTCTTTATTCCCACCTCGTCTCTTAGGGTGGTTGGTATTCAGCGAATGGTTTAAACTACAGTCACAGTTTTTGGATAGGAGATAGACACGGATTGGTTAAATTCCGGTTTTTAACCAATCCGTGTCGATTTCTCATCCAAAAATTGTGACTATAGGTGAAACCAACATCTTCTATAGCAGAAAGCCTCCGCGCGAAGCTTTGACGTCACTGAAGTCGTACATTTCACCTGTAGCCATTGGATATAACAGTTCTACGTATATGAAAAAAATCATTACCCTTTTTTCATTATATTCAATGACTATAGGTGAAATGAACGACTTCAGTGACGTCCCCGAGCTTCGCGCGGAGGTGTTCTGCTATAGAAGGTGTTGATTTAAACCAGCGTTTCTCACCCTTTTTCAGCCCACGGCCCTCCCCCCCCCCCCACCGCACAATATTTTCTTCTCGTGGACCCCTTGCCATTATCCAGGGCCCCGGATTGAATTTAATCAAAACTAAATTTACAATAAACAAAATTTTCATAAATAAGATAGATCGGTTCAAGCACCGATCCAGAAGGTTGCTGACTATCTCTACCAAGACCCGAATTAAATGTGGATAATAGGTCTGTAAAATATGGGACGATCCATCTAACCTAGAATCAACCCTCCCAACACATCACCCTGGGTCCGTGCCTACCCTGGGCTAAAATTCACTGAGCTTCCACCTTGTGAGAGTGTTATCCATGGTTGTCCTAACATCATGGGTCACGGCGAAGTGATGTTCTGGATCCCCCCACACTAATAAGCTGGAAGCAAAAGTTTACACATTTTTCCGTCAAAAATTGAGGGTGATGGTGCCGAAATGGAGTAACAGATACCCTTAGTGACAGAGTAAATTGTCATTTCTAGTTGCGGCCCCGACACAAAAATAGAAAAACTACGCCAATTGCGATCAAGAACTTGCGTTAATGCTCAATATTGAAATTTCGCTAAATTTTCATAAAGTAAGCCCACAGCCGTCTCAACAGCATCATAAGTCCGCGGACAAAGCAAAGTTTTCTGAGCCCCCGCCCCTACCTGGTTATAAAAAAAATACCTGCCCACCGATTTCCATACTCTCTCCAAAATTGTAACCAGTCCAAATTGTCATGAGGCCTCCCGGGCACTTGAGACTCCCGAGCGAAATGATTTTTCTGAATATATTCCCCCCTCTCCCACACCAATTTACGTACTTATTCTCAAAAATTGTAAACAGATATAGTCAAACCTCGTTAATGAGTCACTCTTGGAAGAGCAAAAATATGACTTCGTAAGCAGAGTGACTCGTTAAACAGAGTAAGCCATATTGGGACTTCCAAAAAAGTGACCCGGTAAGCGGAGTGACGTGTTAACCGGGTGACGCACTAACAAGGTTTGACTGTATAGTTGTCATGAAGTTCCGGGCCATGCGTTAAGGTTAAAAGTAAAGAGGGCATCAAAATCACTTGAGTGCTTAGGGCCTTTTCATATGGGTTAATCCGGCCCTGCCCTTACGGATATGAGCGGATGGGTTAAGATGACCCTAGTTCTATGAACGTGCTCTGCTGTGGATTCGGATAGTAATAACATATTATCTTCCACCATTATTTCACTTGAAAGCTCTAATTCTTCACAGTTCGCTGTAGCTTCTTCCTTTCATCCGATTTTCACTTGCGGCCCCGTTAGGCAGTGCCGTCTTAAGGCATGGGCCCACCCGGGCACGGCCCGGGGGCCTCACAAAAATGAATTCTGATTGAAATTTTCAAGAATTTGTTTGGTAGGGCCTCAGAAAAATCAATTGGCCCGGGGGCCCATGATACTCTTAAGACGGCCATGCCGTTAGGGCCTTAAGTTGAGAACCACTGGTTAAAATCACGTCCATGAATACCACCCTCAGTGATCTTGGCCAATAAGCGTAGCCCCGTGTTAAAATCCCATGTATAAGATGGAATAACGCCTCCGGGCATGGCCGTAGCCTGGAAAACACTTCTACAACCATCATTTCCATTATGAAACAGTTCAGAAGATACGCACACAAAATGGTAAAACGATATAAATTTATTAATTTTTTTCAACATTTGAACCTTCCAAACAAAAAGAAATAAATTGAAATTTGACGACTCCCAAAAAACAAAATAAAGGTGCTGTTACACAAAACACAGACAAATAATGCATAATAATGATAATAATGTCATGGAATGCGAATCGAACAAAGTGATGATTTTTGACGCGTCTCTACACACAACTCTTTAAATATAATATATTTCTATACATCTGCTAACACATACATCTTTATATATAGTAATATCGTATCATATGCTTGGATTTTTATGTCCGTTTCCGTCATGATTTTTATAATTCACGCATGCGCGAAATTTCAAGGGCTCAATTATTTGTCTTTTGTGTGTAGGAAACCTAAAATACGTGATTGCACAGGGCCGTAAGAGATCCTAAGTATGGACATGATTATGAGAGAGAGAGAAATATCAATTCGAAATCAATCAAGTGGCGCTAAACAAGGAAAGTAAATTCGGAAATACATCTCTGAGTGTCGAATGGAGTTTAGAGCCAAGGCGCCGCAAATGGGGAGGCTTATTGGGCTCGTGCCCCGGATCAATCTTATTATATTTTCTTACACGCTATACGAGGGGGCCAGTGAAAAATCCTAGATTTGGGTTCTAGGATTGTCTTCTCGATCAGGGGGTTCTGGTTAGAGTCTTCACGACTTGATCCTTGAGGTGTGTCACCGGTGACGTTCTCACTTTGAAAGAAAAGAACGAAAACAAATTACGAGAAGCCCTATCTAAAACTGCCATAAAATGCACAAGCTCTTCTGAGCCAGGGGTGCACGAACTCCGACCGCGCGGGCCAAATGCGGTCCGCTACTCGGTTCAGCCGGTTAGCGATAGGTGTTCCGGTAAGTATCAACACACACTACACGTTACAATTATCTCTAAGGTCGGGATTACGCTACAAAAGTTTGGTAAAAGATCTTTTACAAAACTTGAAAAATGCAACCGGTTACATTCGAGTGAATGTAACAGCTTTATTGTTTTTTTTTTTTTGTTTTCAAATTGTGTAAAAGATGTTTTGTTAAACATTTATAGTGTAATCCCGGCCTAATGTGATGAGAAAAGACTGGAATTTTACTATAAGAGTTTGATAAAAGATCTTTTACAAAAAAAAACAACCAATAATCGTATTGGTTACATTCGAGTATGCAATTGATAAGTTTACTAGTAACAATTCTCAAGTTTTATAAAAGAATTTTTATAAAACTTTTGTAGTGTAATATCGGCCTAAGATGACCATAAAAATACCGGAAATCCTGATCCATGTTCGACATCGTCAATTATTGCCAAAAAAATTATGAGATATTGTCATTTATAGCAAAAAAAAAAAAGAATTTCAATATTTTTTTGACATTTATAGTAAAAAAGTTAAAATTAGCTTGCCAATTTATAGTCAAAATTTTTCAGGGTAATTAAAAATTGAAGTTGCCAAATCTCGTTAAAATTTCTGCATTAAAAGCAAATGACGGGGAAATAGAGAACCACGGCAAGAAAATTGCAATGAATTAAAATGTAATCATCGATCCTTGATTTTCAGTGAAGACAAAGAATGCAAGTTAGTTTTGTCGAAAATACTGAAGAAAAAGTGGCATTTTATGGAAAATCGCAATGGCAATAACTGCGGGAATGTCCCGTAAACTACTGGTCATATGGTCACCGTATATACCAGTTTCTGGCCCGAAGGCGGTAGCAATTCGCACTCCCTATTTTAATCTATCATTCGTATTGCAACTTAAGGGGCAATCGTGTAATTGATGTGAAATTTGATTGTGATGTAACGAGTTTAATTAATTGCGAAATGATTTGAGGCTTTTCAGTAAACTCACTGAGTGTGCATCAAGTATGAAATATCAATGAAATTTTCTCCCCTGCGGTTGTTCGGGAGAATAAGGCAAGGTGTGCACACGGACGCGATTCTGCAAGCGGTACAGCCCGCAACTTTACGCGGATTGGTTTAAAAAACCTGAAATTCTCCGGCTTTAAACCAATCCGCGTCGAGTTGCATGCTGCATCGCTTGCATTATCGAGCCAGTGTGGAATGCACTTACGATTTCATCGCGATAATTTCCAATTTCTTCGCGTGAAATAAAACAACAACAAACGGGTATATCATAGTTCAAAAAATCCCCGATTTGTTTCTAGCTACAAATTCCTATATTTAGATGATGGAAAATCCCGAAACGATGGCCAGCAAAGCCACGATGACCGCCACCGATGACGAGATGGCGGTCAGCGAGATGGCCTTGTTGCAGTCGTAGTCGTAGACCCTCCTGCACTGGTCCGACTGCAGCTCGTACTGCTGTCTCCCGAGGAACGATTCGACCACTCGTCGCCGCTCCTGGTGGCACACGCGTCGCGATGCGTCGTAAAGGCAGTTCTTGAACGTCTTTGCAGAACTGAAAATACACAGAAAAATAAGTGATTATTACGTCACTTATCTTGAAACGTATCCATATCGGTCACCGAATATCAACAGAAATATACGTCCATAGAGTTTCGGATACTCACCAGCAAGTCTGCTTTTGTTTCTCCTCATAATCGCGTTCAGTGATGAGGATTCGCCGCTTCTCGTCCATGTCACGCTTGCAAACATCGTGGGAGGATTGCATGCGGCTCCTGCACATCTCGTCTGCAAGATGAAAATTTAAATAAGCCATAATTTGACATCCATTTATAATACACTCAAGAGCAATATAGAGGCAGTATGCAAAATAGGCGCTGTGGGCGGCCCGTGACCGCCGCTGACATGACGTGAGCACTCGTAGTTGAACGCATTATGAACAAGACGGGGGAATCAAAGTGCATTTGATGATAGACAAATTTTCGTGGTCCGACGTTATGGGTCAGTCTATCTCGGAAGCCGTGCAAGAACTGGAATTTTCACGTATCACGGTTTCAAGGCTAACCCAAACTCTATAGCGGTGGTTCTCAAACTTTTATCCTCCCTTGTCCTAGTGAAGCGTTTCTCAACCTATGGCCCGCAACGACGGCATAGGTGGTCCACACGCAAACTTCATCATAAGTTACTCCCACCTGAATGGAAGACTATTCAACTGTTGTAATTGATGTAAGTAATTCATGTACTTCTGGGTTTCATATAAAAATTAGACCTTCACTTACATAGTGATCATATATCTCATTACTACTACTAAACCAGACATGCACCTCGTCTATATTCCTCACCGGAACTTCTAACGAATTGGTACATGTTGGAATGTGTCTGTACGTATAGTGAACCTTCCGTGAAGATTGTTTCTGCGTAATGCTTGTTATGTGTAGTGCTGCCATCTGCAATCAGTTTTTTAAACTGAGTTTTTTCTCAACTCATAGTGAGTGAAGTGTAATGAATGAATAATCGTAACGTTGTGCGAGACCTTTTAACGGGGTGATCGGCTCGCATTCGCGACTCGAAGTTGGGGCCCAACTTCGGCCGATCACCACTGCGGTGACGGTGGGGTTTGAACCCAGATTCTCCCGATGCGAGTCCGTCACTATGACCACTCGACCACCACAGCGGCCATATGGCGAATCACATTCGCCGGGGCGGGGTAAGTAACTCATAAACGAAGTTTTGTCAAACTTTTATAGTGTAATGCCGGCGTAAGTTCGCAAAATTGCAAAATTGTTGCTGAAAATGATGAGAGATTATTAGAGATTAACTGAAAACTACAGAAAGCTGAAATATGTTCGAGGAAATAGCATTGAAGACAATATCATCATTGATCGATATTTTACTCTCGAAGTCTTGGTCAACCCCTAATTAATTAGTTCAAGTTGCACTTGAGGTGCTATTATGGTTATGATGCTGATTTCAGTTTGAAGTATGTGCAGTATAGGGTTATTATAAAGGATCTTTGTTAAAAAAGCCGCTGTGGTGTCTTTTGTCTGATCAGGGGCAACAACTTCTCGCAACTCGGAAAGGGTTTTGTGTGTTTGTGTGAAAACTCCTATTTTAAAGCTTCGTGGTGTTAAACAAAAAGAAGATATCAACGAGCCACGAAAAAGCATTGAAATGACCAAATTGCGTCTTTACCTTCGTCGTCCAAATGAGGAGGGTCATCGCGACTGTATGCACCGAAAGAGGAAGAGGAGTCGTATTCGGACTTGGAATATCTCCGATCCGTTCGATCGCTGTAAGATGAACCATCATAACGTCGACCACCTGAATCGGAGCGATCGTTGGAGCATTGCCAGGCCATTTCCTGGGCCTTCTCGATCAGATACTGGCCCTGGAAAAGGTGGTCCTCGCGTGTGCATCGGCGGCGAAGTTCGTCGTCCATGCAGTTTTTGAAACTCGTATAAGCACTAGGAACAGAGAGAGAAATCACAGTATCAGTAATAACCCAAACTTTTTGACGAGTTTGTTCGGAATCACGTTAAGAGAGGGTTTTACTCACTTGCAGGACTCGAATGAGGCCCCGTTCCTCGTTGTCGCCAGATAAGTCTCGCAGCGTTGCATCTCGCTACTCTTGTAACAGCTGTTGTCAGAGAAACCTGAAACGAACACAAATTATATTCCTGTTGGGAAACTTTCGCCACAATCAAGGTTTCGCATAACCAGATGAATTTGGGCGATTAACTGCCAACATCAACCCGTAAAGCTACAGGCCACACTCGTAATAGTCATTCGCAACTACAGCCCGCCCCACTATGATCGGATATCAACGATTCCAGCTCGCAATATCCAATTAAGCGGGGTATCCGATTATGCAGAGAACAATTCAACTGACTCGTATATAACGTTAGTACATTGAAAACTGACGAAGGATCAATTATTAATTAAAAAAGCTTCTCTAACAAATCAGACATCAAAAATGAAATTAAAATTATATTTAATTATACAAGGGCCCGGATTTTTATGCCCTAAAGATGAAACGACGTTGCTGATAAATCAAAATCAAATCTATTTATTAATTATATAAGATTAATAAAAACATTACATTTGATAAATGAAAACCACCAAGCAGACACCTAGGTCACATACTGGTTGTTACAATGTTAGTTTATAAACTCTAACAATTGACAATATAAAGTATAATTACAGTATTTAGTAATTTTGGAGAGAGGATAAAATGAAAAATATCAAAATACACACACATATATAATACATAAGTTATATCTAAAATATAATATAATGATGCAGGGGGTGCTTTATCACTTATATAAAAAGAACCTATAAATCAACATGAGTTTATGATTTGAAATAGTACAGCAGAGTTGACAATAAAAGGGAATTTTAAATGAGAAATTAACCAGTTGGAGCGAGAAGTCAAATCTGTAGCAAAGAAGGGAGTGCGAGTTTGAGGACGATTTCAATTATATTATATCAAAAGTAGTTTCCAATATTGACTATTTGAAATAAGTATTGTTTAAGAAGTTTTTTGAAAATCGAAAATGTGGATGGCTCTGTATAAAGCCGGAATTACACTATAAAAGTTTGATAAAATCCCTTTTATAAAACTTGAAAAATGCAGACAATAAGGTCACCGGTTGCATTTTCTAGAATGTAGCCAATAACCTTATTGGTTAGATTTTTCAAGTTTTATAAAAGGGATTTTATCAAACTTTTATAGTGTAATACCGGCCTAAGATCATTTGGAAGGTTATTTTATAAAATTTAGGAATGAGGAAGCTAAAATGTTTTTTGAGAATATTTTTATGAAATAAAGGCAGAGAATATCAAGGAAAAAGTCATCTTGTCTCCGCCGGGACTCTCGAACCCAGGCCCTTTTGCATACCGGGCAAGCATGTTACCATCTACACCACTGGAGACACGACCCTGCCTTCCTTATTTCACGCACTGTGGCGTGAGGCACTGAAGTAGAGACCTCTTGCCCGGTATGCAACAGGGTCTGGGTTCGAGAGAGTCCCGGCGAAGACAAGATGACTTTTCTTTCCGAGTTCACCTCAGTATAATATCCAGAAAATAATTTTATATATATATATATATATATATATAGCCTATATATATATATATATATATATATATATATATAGCCTATATATATATATATATATATACAGGGTGATTATAAAAAAACTATCCCGACATATGGGCTCCTAACTATCATACCATTCACAGAAACTGAATGAAATTTTGGCATAAGGTATTTTAATGTATGCGCTCAAGAATAATATGGAAAACAACAGTGTCACTCTAACAGTTACGGTTACAGTGAGAAAATTTCGAAAATATCAAATGGCAACACCAAGTTTTTTGTATTGGAAAATGTGATCTGCATTGTGAAAAACCCTAAATAGCGTTCGAGCGACAACTGTAGCATGAAAATCACCGGCGGTAGATAGGCTAAAAGTGAGGACAACCAATAAGGACAGAGAAGCAGCATAAAATAAAGCATTTTATTGTGTTTTCCACATGACCTTGTGGAGGACTAATCAGGCTGGGATCTCAGCCGAAGAAACGGTGTGACGAATGAAACGAACATTAATGCTCTGGTGCACGGCAAAGTCCTTTTTCCTTGCCCAGCTCCGGGGATTTTCGTGCTACAGGTGCCATTCCAACGCTATTTAGTGTTTTTCAGTATGGAGATCACATTCCAATACAAAAAACTTGGTGTTGCCATTTGATATTTTCTCACTGTAACCGTAACTGTTAGAGTGACACTGTTGTTTTCCATATCATTCTTGAGCGCATACCTCAAAATACCTTATGCCAAAATTTCATTCAGTTTCTGTGAATGGTATGATAGGGGCCCATATGTCGGGATAGTTTTTTTATAATCACCCCGTATATAAAATTAAATGTAAACAAATTGAATACTTAGAAGCCTTCACCTATTTGCAAATGTATTTATCTTAATTTGGCAACATATTTTTCATTAATACCAATGTTTCATTCAATAAAAGCATTACGTGCATAGTGGTTGACTGTTATTAACAGGTGAAGCGTAGTATTCGATTAAGCGGGAAAAAAGTCGTTGAAATTACCATACAAAGGAGGGAGGGAAACTTTAAAATTATTTCCATGAGAGAAACTTTGGTGCTTTCATTCGTATATCCGCTATAAGATTAAGGTAAGCCGACTGTATTTGCTTCCAATGTTTGCCTCCTTGTCATGCAATGAAACACCAGCGACATTGGGTCAGCCTGCAGTCAGCCTATGCTCCTTGGCGAATATGTGTGCTTACAGACTATTTTAATACTCCAATGCGTGTTGTGAGTCAGTGGTCCAGAAAGATTTATAGTTCTCACTATAAGCGTACGCAGAATTTTCTCGGGGTGGGGGGGGGGGGGTTACGTTTTTTCCTGAAAAATAACACTATAAACTCGGCTTGAGGGGGGGGGGTAGAATCCCCCCGCCATCCTTTGCGTACGCCAATGGTTCTCACATCTGCAACAGACATCCTCAGTTAAAGGCAAGAGGCTCTGGATAGTTTAATGAGAGACTGCAGTGATTGGGGTTCGACCTAGTTGTCGGCTGGATATTCCGGGAACAGTCGTGACCGGTTAGTTAGTTAGGTAGGTGAGACAAAAACCTGAGTCGCTCAGATCTATTCGGCTGCCCGAAAATATCCAAGATCGAGGCTGACGTCACGCTGGTGTCAACCGTAAATGCTGGTGTCGGATTCGAATGAACACGAGGCAACCGAATATTACTCTCTGGATCGCGGCTTATTTTTGAACTGGAATCTTCTTTTCATGGTGTATAACTCTTTTTTTTCTTTGAATATCGAAGACGAGACTTAGAAGGGGGGTTCATTTCCAGTGGAAATATCTACCATTGAAAGCATCAGACACCATCGGGGAAAAGACTAAAATACTCACTTCCAAAGGTGTCGCACTGCCTAGAGAGGAAATCCCTGGCTCTATGGAAAATGTCACTCATCCTGTCTCTCTCCTCACGTGGTAGACACGTCGTCTGCCATAGGAAGCAATTGAAGTCATCTCTGATCTTCCTGTGTTTTTTAACACGTAAAAGAAAAGGAAAGCATAATAAAATCAGTGAAATAATAATCAATTTTGTAATCAATATGTAAACCAGAATAAGAATACTTATACAGGGTGTTCTGTTAACGGACCGACAAACTCAGAGGGTTGTTAGTAGGCATCAAGAGGAACAAAAAATTGCAATGGAACTTGGTGTGTCGAAAACGACGCTGAGAGGGTGAAAATCACGAAAAACGCCTGCCGGTTTCGACGTTTAAACAAAAAGTACAATAATAACTACAAAAATACTTATTTGATTAATTATTACAAGAGTTGGTGGAAGTGGTGGCCGCTGATGTCATTGCACAGCCGACGTAAAAACGATTCCCAGACGCGCTCGAACATACCTGGTACACTTTTGATGTCTGCCGCAACGACCACAATCCACGCTATGAGATCCTCCTTTGTGTCCATAGGCTTCGCATAAATGGCGGTAACGTCAGATATGGTGAGCGAACCCACGAACGCATGCAGCGATCAACTGACATCCACCTTTCGTCTCCTCTGGAATCAGAGTCTGCATGCGTTTTCCGCGATTTCATCCTCTCAACGTGGTTTGCGATGTCATGTTCCATTGCAAATTTTGTTCCTCTTGATGCCTACTAACAACCCTCCGAGTTTATCGGTCCATTAACAGAACACCGTGTACAGCAGAAAGCAATTGGAACATAATAGGAAAGCATATGAGACTAGAACACAAACGTGAGAAGTCCTTTGAGTTTGTAAAACCCGCCGGGCTGCCAGAATTGATTGCACCACCTCTAGAGGGCGATTGTAAGACTGGGGTTTTAGCATACGGTTCGTGACACAAGCCTGGGTCGCAGGGGATTTTGAGTTGGGTCGTTCAAATCCACTAACAGCTAGGGGCTCTTCAGCTACGGGGCTAGACCCTAACTTGATTCGCAGGGGATTTTGAGATAGGTCATTAATCTACATCTACTTTTGCAGTCAGGGACTCTTGAGCTGCTACTAATAAACTGCGCGTGCTCCTCGCCCATAATCTCCAACGGAACCTCTAATGAATGGGTACATGTCGGTGTGTATGTGTTGTGAACCAAACGTGAAGTTTGTTTCTCTGGAAGGCTTGTTATGTGTTACTCCTGAATCTGTCTTCCGAATTCCAACCAGACAAGTTGGTTGGTTGTTTTTAACTTGTGCAAACATTAAAAAAAAAATTCATACTGTCATGTGTGATTTTTTTAAATGTTGTAGGCCTGATTACTCTGTGTGGAGAGACTTTTAAGGATTTTTGAGCTACGAATCACGACCCAAACTTGATGCACAGGGCCCCTGAGATGGGTCTTTCAAATCCACTAACAACCTGGGGCTCTGGAGCAATGGTTCCCTGTCCAAACTTGATTCACAGGGGCTCTCTAGATGAAGTCTTGGAAATCCACTCACAGTCCTGTTATAAATGCATTTATTGTGTCACGGGTTTCACTAATTTCAAAAAACAAACAGTCCCAAGGGTCGTGAAGCTGATCTTGTTGTTGACTTTGAGTCACGGCTGAAAAAGGTTAAGAACCACCTGTCGTAACAGATAGCACCTTTGCCCCCGTTACAAGCTAGCAAGGAGTGGTGTGCCAATCAAGAGTAAAACGTGTATTGGAAGAGAGTGATTTTTAAAGGTGAAAGTTTTGTGCACCTTCAAATTTGTTCACAACGAAGTTTTGAAGGTGGCCCAGAGGTAGACACAGGATTCATCACCAAAGATTTCTGTACTAGTCTCTTCGCAAACACTTCTGTGGATGTTTGATTATTTGCCAAATGATTACACAAACCTGCATGATCTGGCGTCCTGGCTGTATTGACCGTTGCGGTTGTCCACGGACCTCTGGAGTCCGTCACGGCATTGCATCATCCTGTTTCGGTCGCATACCTCGTTTTGACAGCAAGTTATGTCACCTTGCATTACAAAGAAAAAAATGTAATGAACACGTAAGAAAAAATGCATACGGGTATACGCTAAGTTCATGAATCAATAGAAATATGACAATGTGCAATATACAGTGTGAACTGCTCATAACCGGCGAAACGAAAGGGGGGGGGGTGTGTGATAGACGAGTTCAAGTGGAACATAAAACATTAGTGCAACCCTGTCCTATCTCTAACCGTTTTCGAGTAAAAAACCAAATTTGTGAAATTTTTGTAAGACCTACACGCAAACAAAGCTTATATTTTGGGAAGAACAGGAAAAAAAAAATCCTATGAGGTGGCATCATTTTCACTGGAATATCCGGATTTCATGGCGAGCTGCAAGCACTGAAACATTGGCAAAGTGCAAAATACAACTGTCGCTAACATCGGTGACCCCTCCAATTACGCAAACACCTACAATCAGTCAAATTTACCAAAAAATTACCTTGCTTGTGTATTTTACCAGCTTAATTCGGCCTTTTGTTCGCAATACGCAAGTGGAATCTGCGCTCGTCGAAGTAGATATTTGACAAAAATTCCGAAACTTGCTTGACAAGGCTCCAGCCCTGGGGCCCGGGAGGATTTTAATCATTTTTTTTGTTTTTTCACGCTATAAATTCATCATAAAAGGGCCCCCGTGAAAGTCTGATCGAGGCATACGCGGAGATAGACTTGGAGGTCTGGGGGGGGGGGGGGCAAGATGATGATGATGTCGATTCATCTATACATATATGCATTAGATCTGTCGACTTCACCTTTGATGCTGGGGGGGGGGGAGGGGGGGCTGACAAAGATTGGCGAAATGCAAAATCCAATAGACGCCAAAATCTACTAAAATGTGTAACTTCGACGAACGCTGATTTCAGTGATGTATTTCAATTAAAAAGCTGAATTTCTCCTGATTTTAGAACATCGGTATAGTTTGCTGTATGCTCTTCCGAAAGCTGGTGCAATGGAAAAGGTTTGGTAAATTTGACCGATTGTATCTGGAGAGTTGTTTGCGGAATTGGTGATTACAGATTTTGGCAGAAATTTGATTTAGCACTTTGCCAATCTTTCAGCGCTTTTAGCTGGCCATTAAATCCAGGAATTCTGATGAAAATGATGTCACGTTATAGGATTTTCTCTGGTCATTCCATGTATGTGCTTAGTTTGCGTGTAGATCTCTCAAAAACTTTACAAATTCGGGTTTTTACAGACTTGGCGCATTTTCCTCCCGTAATAATCCATTATCCACCATAACTCGGGAACGGTTAGATTTAGGACAGGGTTGCTGCGGTGTTTCATATTCCACTTGGGCGTGTCTATCAGTTCCTCCCCCCCCCCCACCCCACTTTTGGTTTGGCAGGTTAGGTGCAATTCACCCTGTATACCAGGGGTTCTTAATCAATGGGTCGGGACCCAAACTTGGGTCACAGGGCTCTTGAGATGGGTCGTATGAATCTGCTTGTAATCTAGCTTTTTATCTATTTGTTGCACCATGGTTCCCCCACATCTTGGATTCAGGCCCCCATGCTGAAATCTTTGACGCCCCCCCCCCCCTATAGTGAATTTATAGTGTAAAAAACGAAAAAAATAATGAGATTTGTTCCCATTATTAGGGCTGTTGCGCTGTCAGCCATATCTTAGTGAAGCACGTGTATCGGACCACGGCCTCCTCATTGTTTGGGGTATGTCTCAATGATTTCCTGCGGCCTGGACTCGTACAGGGCCCACTCGAGCCATTATTTCATGCACAGTATTGTATTTTTGAGGGAGAGGTCGGCATCCAACACGGCATGACACAGGAATTCTGAAAAATTATCCAAGTAAAATTATGACATTGAACAACTTTTATTTGAAATTCAGGCGTAATGAAAATTTGAAACGTAAAAACAGCATAATTCCGGAATTAATGAAAAATTATTCCAGAAATAACGAGAGAAATAATTATAAAATGAATGAAAAATAATCGGAGATTTAGTGAGAGAGAAATAATTTCAAGAATTCGTGACCGCTTTTCAACATTTTGCCCCCCGTTTGATTCGGGTCCCTGGATTCAGGGCCCATTTTACCAACACGAGCTTGAGATTAAACATAATCACCGTTGAACATGACGCGATACATTTTCGGTTAATGACCAAAAATGGATAAATTACAGTTTTGGAGAATAAAAATTAGTTTGCCTGATTTTACATCAGCTATCGAGAATGTCCGCTGTCCGGGAGTGAAATGCATTGAAAGCCCTATTCGGTTGGGGCCCTTGTCGTGAGGCGTTCCGTGTTTTTCTTGATAGGGTGGTGTCCCCGTTCTGTGGCGGGTTCTCTTTCGTGTGTGCGGTGGTGGTTCGGGGGGGTGGTCGGGGGTCTCCCTTCGCGGGGCGCTGTGGACCGCGCCGGCGGGGCCTTGTCGGGGCTGGGGGGGGAATCGCTCCCGCAGTGCTGTCCTGGCTTTGTCGAGCGATGATGTGCCCTGGGATTAGGGGTGTGGTTGTGCTGTTTGGGGGGGTTGGCGGGATGTTGGTCCGAAGCGGGTATGCTTTCCCGGCCGGCTTGAGTTTTTTCCGGCACGCTCGCGATCTATGAGCTTATATCTCAAAAGCGACAGAGGCTGGGCGTGCTCGGTTCTATACTATACTATTTGATAAGAATTAAAAAAATAATAAAAATAGACCGATGGGTCGCGAAGTTGATCGAGGCGTTGATTTTGGGTCGCGGCTGAAAAAAAAGGTTGAAGAACCCCCCTGTGCTGTGTATGCGGTGCAAAATAACGGACTTACCAAAGTTGTTCCTGTCGTATCGATCGGATGAATGCCGGGATCGATCACGGTCGTAATTGCCATCGGATGATCTGTACGAATCCCTCTCACTGTAACGATCCCGTTCGGTATTTTGCCTGCCAAGAGAACGAAAATTTACTTTGATGAACGCTGTTACACAGACTACTACTGTATATACATGCATCTCGTACACATTCCTCTGCGGAATTTCGAATTTGTTACATAGTCCACAGTATAGCCGAGTGGGGCCTGACTTTAAAGTGCCACGGGCCAGGCGTTCCTCTAGTTATCTCACGATGGGAGTCTTGTTGAAAGCCCTGATATAGGACAGTGATTTTCAACTGGTGTGTCTCACGACACTCTTTCGGCTTTTAGATAAAGCTAACAAGGAAATCGTCCCAATGTGACGTCTTCAAAAAAGTTTTGAGAAAACCGCCAATGTCTACACATTTAAATTTAAAAAATCCAGCAGTATTATTACAGGTCACTCAAAAAAAAAAGTAAATACTAATACAAAAAGTCCGTAGAAACTAAAAAATTCATAAAAACCGAAATAAAAAAACGGTTTGCAGGGTTAGCATCGCTAGGTCACGGGAATTTTTTTAAGACAGAAAGAAAAAACAGCCGATAGGTGGCGCTGACGTACACAAGTCGAAGAAAAGATACGCAAATAACGAACAAAATGCCTCCAAATCGTTTATTACAGCAGTATATGTTCCACATGACCACCACCACAGGGCATAACACATTGCAAGCGAGTTACAAATCCAGCAACGGCAGAGTACGGCAGGTCCACATACAACGGTTTACAACGATTGTGGATTAGAAGCACAAGTTCTTATAGCCATCTCATTTGCATATTTCCACCGAATTCGCTCGTACAAGCGCCACCTATCGACTGTTTTTTGAGGTTTTTTTTTTCCTCTCAAAAAATTCCCATGACCCAGCGATGCTAACCCTGCAAACCGTTTCCGTTTCGGTTATTTTTCCGGTTTTTTTTATTCATTTTTAAAGTTTCCACGGACTTTTTGCCCACCCTGTATTTTGAACGCCAATAGAAGCCAAGAAAGAATTTAAAAAAAACCTACAACGCGCTAAAGTGAAGTCTTTCTTGTAAGATATCGCTAAGAAGAGCGATGAGTAGCCGACACTGTTATGATTTGTAATAATTTTTTGCGGCTTTAATTATTGCATTCCATTGGTGATTTTTTTTGTTTTT
This sequence comes from Pholcus phalangioides, assembly GCF_987345545.1. Taxonomy (NCBI): domain Eukaryota; kingdom Metazoa; phylum Arthropoda; class Arachnida; order Araneae; family Pholcidae; genus Pholcus; species Pholcus phalangioides. The sequence continues at coordinate 3,195,366 of NW_028301624.1, read as the reverse complement.
ATGTGTTTCCGGGTACGATGAACGTACTTAAATTTTTTCATGATTTTTGAAGACACCTTCAGACCCTTTCCTTTTAAGGTTATACACCAAAAATGGCATCTAATCTTTTAAAAAGAGCAGAATAGGGAAAAGCGATTGTCTATATTGCTCACTGAAATCCCAGGCTGACTCTTCCGCCATATTTCAGTGCAAGTGTGACGTCAGTATTATCGCTGTAGCACAATCGCAATTCCTTATCCTACATTTTTTTTTACTAGCAAACGTCCCCTGGAGTGTCAAAATCAGTTTTTTTTTTTGTTCAAAGATGGAGAACGATGAGCCCCACTCCCCTCTCTAGACCTTTTAATTGGTGATAGACATAATACTGACGTCATACTCAAAAATCACAGATGGGTCAGCCGGGTATCAAAGGAGCTCTAAGTAAGGCAGTATAAAGCCGGTATTTAAAATTCTCATATCATTATTGAGTGTGCTGTGAACGTAAAAGTGTTAATGATTTTTTTTACTGGACCTTAGGAACCTCACGATAACGGACACCCCCGGGACAAGATTTCGTTCGCTGAAGGGAAGCGTCCGTTAATACGTAGGAAAATACAGTGAAGCCGGTTGACTCAATTCAAAAAAAAATGTCCGTTAATGGAAGAGACCGTTATGTGAGATTCCACTGTAGTGATCTTGATGTCCCGATTTTGTCTCCCTAAAATATGGCCAGCCTGGTATTTACTCGATTTTTGGTGAGCTTATTTATCCAGTCGAAGTTACGTAACACAAATATCCAATCATTATCAGCGCTGTCTTGATGGTATACAAACGTTATATGCCGTCTTAATCAGGCCACGAGTCAAACAGTAGGCTCTGTAGGTCATATACGAGAGACATCCATAATTACACGTGTACTGTACAAGAAACAAGAATTTTAATTATTTACGTTCCTAAACTTTGGCTCAAAGGGGCTCCAAACAATTTCATGGTTCCCCGAACTCGTTAAAACGGCTTTAATACAGCGAGGCGCCTCCGTGACAGACACCAGGGGGACCGAAACGGAGAGCGTGCGTTAATAATAGCATATAATTTTTAATGGACACTCTCCATAATTCGGTGTAAATAAGTTCTCAAATTACGCTATTAAACAGCAATGAAATTTTATGTTCGCGTTTCATCAAACTTACCGTCCATAGTCTCGTTCCCTGTCCCGGAATCGGTTGTTGTCCCTGTCTCGGCCGCCGCGGTCATCAGTTTCCGAATCCCGGCAGTTCCAGGACAGATCTTGAGCCTTGGCCACTAGATACTGGCCGATGAATATGTCTTCGTCGGGCCTGCATTGATTGGCCAGAGAGCGCATCACACACCTATAGAAGTTGTTGTAATCCCTGGAAGAGAGAAGATTGATACAAAATTTCCTCAGATCTTTGATCGATTGTTGTGCATTTATCAATCAATTGGACCGTTTTACCAATTCCGGAATCATTATGGAGAAATCATAGCAGATACAGTAAAACCCCTCTTAACGGTCACACAAAGTGTCTCAGCCCCTAGACTCCGGCACCTATGCCCCCTTTTAAAAAAGCCTATTTAAATAAAGTGTTTCGCACCCCAGCTTAAAGGTCACCGTCAGATACGGTCACGGACACCATTTTCATCCTTCGTTCCATTGGACTAAAACCCCTGGGCGGATACTAATAGCTGCAGTTTTGGTTCAAATTACGCTCACTAGGTGACAACACAAGTAGCACAAGTTCTAATATTTGATCCACTTTTTGGCTACTTTTCAATGAAATTTTGGCTTGAAGTTTGAAGAAGAAGTTTTGGCAGAGTTCAGAAACTCTGATGTCAGTTTTCTGGTCGTGCTCCTATATTTTGCAATGATTTCAAGCTGTTTAAAATGGCCAGCTCTAATAATTGTCGCTCTCTATTACTAAGAGAAGAGAATCCGAAGACAAAAAAAAATAGGTATCATCGAAGTTGGTGTCATACAGTGAAAGACGCAAAATGGGAGTTCCTTGGTCTTGCAAATGAATTCAATGCCGGAAGGATAAGTTCCATTTCGAAGCAAAAAGAACATTGAAAAACGGCAAGCAAGCTAGGAAAAATAAATTTCCGAAGACAGGACTTGACGTAGACGCAAATTTTACACGATTAGCTTGTTTCATCAAAGAAATTTACCACTTTCCGACCCGATTTTCACAAGAAAAATCTCGAGAAGCTATGAAGGAACTCGGACTCATCAACTTCAAAGCTTCAAATGGTTGATCGGATCGTTTTCGTGCGCATCACGAAATTTTATTTGAGAAATTGTGCTTTGAATCTGTATAAAGTGTACGAAGAATGAAGTAAAAATTGCCAGGAATATTATCGAGGAATATTCAGCCAATGCTATATACCAAAGATGTCCAACAGCTGCTCCTCGGGCCGCATGCGACCAAATGTTTGTGTGTGAGTCAGTGTTCGAATACTCAGCAAACCCTACCAAACGTCGATTGATCAGTTTTTCAAATATGTGTATTTAAACTTTCATTATTCAGTATTTAAACTTTGTACAATATTTCTCTTGTAATTTTAATTGTATATCTGCGAAATAATTACGTACTTTCAAGACTTTAAATGCATCTTATATTGTCAGAAGTTCTTTCATTTGCAAACTGAGAAACATTTCCCTCTTTTACGGACAAATTTTTTTGTCCCGCGAGTGCCCGCAAAAGAGGGGGGATTTTTTATTGTATTACAGCAGATATTTACCTGCAGTTTTCAGAGTTGTAAGAGGTGTACGTTCCACTGGTGAATGATTTGGAACTTTCGCAGTCCTTCATCGAGCTGCCACTGTAACAGCTGCTGCTTCTCCAGTTGTCTATATATTAAAACACAAAATCAACATTAGAAATTTTTAATTAACTTACATTACACTGTATATTTTACGTTATACGCACTTAAATACGCCAACGTTCGAATCTAAAAGAGAAAAGGTGTTTTTTTTAATTTCACAAAAAAGGACCACCTCTGGTCCGCGAACCATAATTTGAGAAACACTACTCTAGTTCAAAGAGCCTAATACTTTACTTTGCCGCTGCCAGACACTTAATACAAAATAAATGCAGTCAGATCTCGTGTTAACATCTGTCACTTTTAACGTCTGCCATAGGCGCTGGAACATAGGGGCTGAGGCAGCACCTCCTGGAGATAGGCCTCTGCACGGGTTGCCATAAACGTCATTCAGACTACCTAGACAAAGTTTGACACATTTTGAAACACAACGTCCTAATTCGTTTCTTCTTATTTTGGCGTAGAATCTTCCTGATTGGGCTCACAAATACCGCATAAAACAGACCTGAAAACAGAAAAAACCGGGATGTTCCGCGAAATACGGGACTTATGGTCATCCCAGAGATAACTAAGCAAAAGAAAAGTCCTTTTCAAACTGAAATTGCTGACATTGCCAGGGAAAAAATTAAACGAAATGTATTCTTGGAAAAAATCAGAGAGAATCAGGTTTTGTGAGAAGGAATTTCGAAAAATTCCAGTACGTCAGATTATCCAGAACTTTCGGGAATAAAATATCATCAATTGGTATATTGTGCTGCCATCTCTTGAGAAAATTTGTTATGATAGCTTTTGGTAACACATTTCCGAACATATTCATAAATTTCTTTTTTTAGAGGGTATTTAGCGTTTATTTCGTGAATTTTTAGATTAAAATATGTAAAAAATTTTCTTTGTCAATGATATTTATATCAGTTAAAATTATCAGACAGTAACTTTATCCGGGGTATATAGTTAATAAGCAGTAGTTACTCGCCGGAGTTGCTTCGCTTGTGCTATGCTTACATCCTGTGTGCTGTGCAGTTCCGTTGGCTACGGAATTGCCAAGTGTGTTAACTCCGGTTAAAAAGCCGTTAAATGTGATACCGTTTAAGTTAACTGGTAAATGTCTGAGAAAAGAAATGTCTTCATGTTCAAGCCGAACATCCTGAGTTTACTCAAATATCGTTCATCAGTTTACCAATTCGAAAAAAAAAATGGAATCAACAGGAGAAGTGCATGCACATTGTGGGGCGGCTCCATTTTGCCATTAAAAAATATATGTGGCCGGGATTATTACACTATATAAAACAGGAAACGATCGTAGCGAACCCCTGAAATAGGAGAAAATAATGGCCAAATCTATTGCTCCATCACTTTGGTTACCCCCCCCCCCCCCCCCCCCCCGAACGAAATTTCTGGCTACGGTCATGGCCCCTACAAGGGGTGGGCTGACAAGGCTCCAGACCTGGGGCCGAGGACAATTTTCACAATTTTTTTGCTTTTTCACGCTATAAATTCATCATAAAGGGGCCAGTGAAACTAGCTGGAGTAGGGCACCCCCCTACTCCAGGATGCCGGGGTCCTGGACGGACAGTAAGGTCATGCTATCAGGAGTGGCAATCGAACTCTTCAAAAATTAAAGAACTCCAACTTTTAAAAAAACTATATTTTTCTTATAAAACGATGGTTTTGTATGTTGCCAAACCTATATCTAGGGGCCGTTCAAGCAGGGGTGCAGCCAAAAAATTTCGTTTGGGAGTGGGGCCCAAAGTGATAGAACAATAGATTTGACCATCTTTTTCCCCTTTCTTCGGTCATTTTTTCCCATTTCCGGGAGGGGGCCCAAACACCCAAGTCCTCCCCCCCCCCCCCGCTACGCCCTTGCGTTCAAGTATTACGTCAGCAGATTTTTAGCAACTTTTGGCCCCCCACCCCCGTCAGCTCTGCCCCTACCTCCTAACGCATATTGGGGTCAGAGACGTACGTGGGGGGGGGGGGGGGGCCTCGTGTCCTCTCAACCCCAGACGATCGAAAAAAAAATTTTAATTAAATTTTCGGAAGGAAAAACCTTTTTTTTATGTTATTTATAATCAATTTCTGTTAATTTCAATGCTACTTGGAGGCTAAGAACTCAAAATTTCTCTTTAAGAAATTCGTTGCGACCCGCCCTCTAAGCGATGTATGCTAATCCCATGCCCCGCGGACCAAATGTGGCCCGCCACGTAGCTTGGAAACACACGGAAGAATTAACGATAAAATTTAAATTATCGAGATTTCGCAAAAAAAAAGTAGTAGAAATTCAAATTTTTTCCATTTATTCGTCAAAATTGGCAAATTTCGCATTTATCGCATTTATTTCGTGAATTTCACATTTATCGCGGTTATTCCGTAAATACGAAATTCGCGTATCTCTAGTCATCAACCACTCTTTATGAAAATGTGAAATATTCTTAATGGCATCTACTTATTGAGAACCTGAACTAACATTTTCCCTAATGATAAATCCCTTTCAGAGCCACTTAAGCGATCTCCAACTGTTTCACAGATCCTTCAAGTGCTCTGGAAATGTGTCCGGGCTGCTTAAGTTCCCTGGAACTGTGCAACGCATCGCTCAATTGATCCGTAATTATGCCACGGATCACTTAAACTATCTGGGAATGTTCCGCGGGTAACTTGAGTGGTGTAGAACCGCACTGGACGGCCGCTGAAGTGCTCTAAAAGTGCGTCACATGTCACTCAAGGGATCTCTAAATGTGCCACGGATCGTTTAAGTGTTCTGGAACTGTGTCGCGGGTTACTTAAGTGATCTGAAAACGTGCCACGGGAGGCGCATGAGCCCCCTACGCCCCCCACCCCTTCCGCATACGTTTCTGATCCCACCAATATGCGTTAGGAGGTAGTAGGCAGTGCTGACGAAATTTTGCTGACAACGAGGGGGGTTCAGAGTTTTGCTGTCCTTTAGGGGGGGTTTAAAACGGCTAAAAATTTGCTGACGTAATACTTGTACGGCCCCCTGTGTTATGTTAAAAATATAGCACACCTTTACACCCGTTTTTGCACGCAAAAAAAATGTTTTTTTCAATCGTTTTTATGTCCCGGTGTGGACCATTGAGGGTGGATTGATGAATGTTCCAACGGGGACCCAAGCGAAACATAAGGGCCGAAATTATAGAAAAATTTAAAATTAATTAAACTAAAAATTATAATTAATTTTAAAATTATTAATTAATTGTTAATTTTAAAATTATTAATTAATTGTTAATTTTAAAATTATTAATTAATTATTAATTTCAAAATTATTTATTATTTATTACTTTTAAAAATTATTAATTATTTATTAATTTTAAAAATTATTAATTATTTATTAATTTCAAAAATTATTAATTATTTATTCATTTCAAAAATTATTAATTATTTATTAATTTCAAAAATTATTAATTATTTATTCATTTCAAAAATTATTAATTATTTATTAATTTCAAAAATTATTTATTAATTTCAAAATTATTAACAAATTATTAATCGTTCCTTTCATTATTTTCTGTATTTTCAGTAATTTTTTATTTAACGAATTCTGAAATTATTTTTACTTGATTCGTTTTAAACTTGAATCTCCTCATTAGTTTTCGTTCGAGTGTGAGCAAGATTTTCCCTGCACCCGGGTTCATGGCCCCCACATAGGGGAAGGGGGCTGACAGGGCTCTAGCCCTGGGGCCCGGGATGGTTATCAACATTTTTTTTACTTTTTTACTCTATAAATTAACTACAGAAAGGGCCCGTTAAAAGTCTGACCGAGGGGCCCGCAAAAGATCCCAGCCTAGGGGCCCCGCTACAGGATGTGGGGGCCATGCCCGGGTTGTATCATTTGTATTCGACGATTTGCAAAAGGGGACCGAAACTGTACTTACCACCGAGGGAGTCGCACCCATCTCTGAGATAGACGTAAGCATCTCTGATGAGATCGGAATTTCTCTGTCGATCGCTGTCAGAAGTCAGGCAACGGGTTTCGCGCAGAAGGCAATTGAAATCTTCACGGACTATCCTATAAATATAGCAGGAGGAAAAACACGTAACCATTCAGGATTTTTACGCAGTTTCTAGAGTTATTTCATGTACACGTTATACGGTGAATGTGATATCAATCGGTTATTATGCGTACTTACCACGCAATAGATTTGGTAAGTTTGATAAGTCTATAACCGGCTAATATACATAATACCCAAGCGTCGTTGGTAATTTTGATGAATATTTGAAATTTACCTCCTTTATCTGTGATTATGCATAATACCCCTAATAATACCCTAGTGAAATTGGTGAATGTGATAAATGTGAAAAGAAATTCCAAGTGTGTCTAGTATGTGCGATGAATGTATAGTCGGACCCCGATATAATGACACAATACATGTGTGAATTATCATGTATAGTGTATATATATATATATATATATGCATAATCGCCGGTAGAAGTGATAATTTTTTTAGCACTTACTAAATTTACCAACGACCCTTGGGTACCATGCAAAATTGCCGGTAAAAGTCATAAATTTATGAAATTTTATCAAACTCACCAAGATGCTAGGTAATTCGGCATAATGACCAGTTATTACGTATAATTACAGTCGAATCCCGTTTTAACGAATACCGTTATAGCGAAAATCTCGTTTTAACGAACACTTTTCTAATCCTCCAAATAAGTTACATAGGCACAATGCTAGGTAACCTGGAATTCCTTTATAACGAAATTTCGTTATAACGAAGTGATTCTTCCGGTGTCTTGGCGTTCGTTATAACGGGATTCGACTGTACTACATTTATCAAATTTTTGCTGTAATATATATATATTATATATGAATACATATTATCTTTCAGTGTGATCGATTTACCAAAAAAATTCACACATACTTAAACATATTTTAGTGTAACTTATGAACATATCATGCAATCCTTTAAATTTTGGTTCATAACCTGCATCATTACTAGCTAAATTCACTGTGAAAATCACAAAGCATTTCATTAATAAAATTTTTTGCAATCGTGTTTCGAATATCACGTGAATTTTGCCTAAAATTTGACATAAAAACGACTTTTTCGTAGAAAATATAATAGATAGACCGAAATTTGTCACTGTTTTGACCATTTCGAGACACTTTCTATCACAAAAAATGTATTTAAAGTTCACTCCAGAACCATTTCAAAGAAAAGTGACAAGGAAGGTAGTCGGATACCTTAACACTAAGCTCAACAAGTGTAATAACCGCACGGTATTTTTGAGCATAGTGATTAAATGATGCTATGAACGGTCTTATATAGAAAAAATAAGTCTTCCGGAGTAGATTTACTTTTGAACGAATTTTTTTCAAAATTTAAATGCCTCTGCTCGTTCTGTTTTACTCTCAGGGTACAACGCTATGTTAAACAATCAAACTATACATAGCCCCTGTTTGGAAATAATTATTAACCCGATTTTTAAAAAAGGTGACGCTCGAGATCCGTCTCACTAAAGAGCAAGCCTTTTTTTTTTTACATGTTAACTCAGTGATGGTAACCCCGTCAAGCAAAATTTCCCACAAAAATTTCCCTTTTGACTAAATTTTTCCTACACATTCCGAAATTTTTGCTGCCATCTATCGGTGGAAATACGTAGTCAATTATTTTACACTAGAAGAGCATTGTTTGGCATTTATATATTTTTTCAACAGAAATTCATTTGTTTGACCAAATTTCAAAATTTCCCACAAACGCCAAGAAATTTCCCATATGGACCAATTTTGGCCAATTTTTCCCACGAATATGAGAAATTTCCCACGAGTTACCATTAACTGGTGAGGAATTTGCCCCACTAGCCTTCCTATTTGCCCCACCAGTGAAGATAAAAAAATGACCACTGGTGGTGGGGCAAAGCCAATACCTTCTAGACCAATACCTTCTGCTCTAGAAGGTATTGGCAAAGCCCTTTTCTTGTTTTCCTGAGGCAGCTTCAACTTCAAACCCTACCAATATGAAGGGAGTCGAAGGAAAAACGCACACAAAAAGATTTCCCCGTTTGTGTGCGAGACTGATCTAAAGTTACGGGGTTGTCATCAGATGCCGGGGTTAAAACATTCTATTTTAGAGCAATATAGATAGATAAACATCAGTGTAGTAGCACAAGACCAGTCAAATTCGGACATTGGGTGGTCTTCAGATCCGAAGAGAGGGAAATGAAGAAAAAAGAAATATACAGTGGGGAGAGAGAGCCCCGTAGGTTGGGGAAAAAAGAAATCCATTATTTTTACGTGAACTTCAAGACTTTAGTTAACATATTTCGGATTACCAATTTTGCTCAAATATGCACCGTTTTGTTCTATAATTTGTTGCCATTTTAAAGGTAGCTCCATATAATGACTCTCTCATAGATGTCTTGGTCCCTATTGGCGAAAAACTCTAGTAATCGATTTTCACAATCTTCTCTTGATGCCAATTTCTTACCACTAAGGAAGTTTTGCAATGCAAGAAAAGCATGGTAATCGGTTGGTGCCAGGTCCGGACTATATGGTGGATATATCAAAACTTTCCAACCTTGCTCCCGGAGTTTATGGCGAGTCACTATAGACGTGTGTGGCCTGGCGTTGTCCTGATGGAACACAACACCTCTCCTGTTGGCCAATTCTGGCCGTTTCTGGTCAATCGCTAGCTTCAAACGGTCCAGTTGTTGACAGTAGTTACAACTTACTCAACCGTTGACCATATTTGACCAAAATTGGTAATCCGAAATATGTTAAATAAAATCTTGAAGTTCAAATCTTGAAGTTAATAGAATTTCATAGATCCAGATTTTTTTGTCAAAATTTTCATTTCACGTTCAAAAGAGAAAGGGGAGAGAAGGTGGGGGGGGGGGGCTTTCCTTTATTTTTCAGAAATTAAGAAAAGCTGGTTCCACGCAGCTGCTAGCAAGCAAGATACCACAACCAAAGGAAATTCTACTGGAAATACAAATACAACGCCACAACAGGCAAAATGCCCTACGAGGTGGCTGAGAAAAATGCCCATAAAAATATGGATGTTTAATTGAAATAGCGTTTGATTGACTGTCATTTCACATTTCTTTTGGTACGCCTAATAATGCGTTCTAAGAAGGGAGTAGAATTGTGATAAGAATGGAAAGGGCAGTGTTAAAGCTGTGTGACACGAAGGGAACAAACCTCGGATATAATCCATTGGGAAACGTCCTTGACACTAATGTTCAAAGCTGCGAGAAGTAGGGGGGATACTTGAGGTTACCGTGTACGCGAAGCCATACGGCATTTTTTTTCCTATTTATTTCCACGGCCACGAGAGCATAAACAGCAATTTTCAGGCTTTTGTATTTTTACAGTAAAATAAAATCGAAATAAATCGATTCTACGACCAAGAAAGCTTTTCCGTGAGGGAAAGTAACCAGAATAACACATGTTCACGTATTTATAACTTGGCTCATGAGGGTCTATATAGTGCGAGGAACTAAGTCACTAAGTCAGTCAATGACCAAATGAGAGTTTGAACCTAGAGAGTTTGCAAGCGCACGAGAGTGACCAAAGAATTGGCTTAGAGAGCAGTAGCGTAAGCAGGATTTTCTGAATGGGGGGAATGTTCATATTTTTTTCTTCCGAAGTGGGGGAGGGTTACGTTTCTTACTGAAAAAATGCCCTGTCCCCTTTGCGAACGCGAATACTAGAGAGCAGCTCAATGAGTGACCAAAACAGTGAACTAGAGCATTGGTTCTCAAGGATTGAGCCCGCAGCCTGCATCCCGGTTGATTTATTTTGTGTGTGTGTGTGTGGGGGGGGGGGGAAAGCCTGGCACACTCACTACAAATGGGGAAAAATGAGACTGTGACTCATTCACGGCCCGGTTTGACTGATGCAAGGGCCCGGCGGGTGAGAACAGCACCCCTTCATAGATAAGAATTTTAAAATCTTATCTATGGGGTGTTGTTGGTGAGAAACACTGATCTAGGGAGTGGGGACCAATCCAGTAAGCGATCAAAAGAGTGACCAAAAAGTTTGCAAGCGTACGGGGTGAGAGTCTAAAGGGCCAGAGACCAGGCCATTTAGCAACCAAAACAGTGACTTAGATAATGTGTAGCCATGGGGGTGACTAAAAAAGGTGATTTAAGCCCCGTTCACATGTGTAAATATTGCGGTAGCATTGGGAGTTCTAGCACCCGCTTGACGACTTTTTTCCTTCATAAGGAAAGAAATGAAGAGCAGTCATTGGTGAAAATTCTTGAAGCGGGGTTTAAACCCGCTTTTCCTATTTCCCATGTGAACGCGGCTTTAGAGAGCGCGGAACCAGATCAGAGTGAGGGAGAAGAAAAGAGTTACCAAAGAGAGTCTGCAAGGATGTGAGTGGCAAAAAGAGTGACGTAGAGACGGGTGCGCATTTATAGGAGCGGGGGGCCTAGCTTGCTGCGGTCGGCAAATTTATTGGGATGAGTGGTCAAGAAAATTCGACTTGAACGGAAGAAGGGCGCTAAAATTTGTGTAACCCACAAGTGGGAAAAACATAAATCCCCCCCCCCCTCAAAAGGTCTTCAATTCCTTCCGACTCACGAGCGCCATCTATTCGGTTAATCAGAAACAGTACTCATGCATGTGCTCAAAACCATTCTAATACAAATCCTTAAAAATCCGAGTTGAATATGGTATTAATATTCAATCATATGGGATCAATCAAAATGGGATATGAAATCAGAGCACTCTTGCGTGTTTCAAGGGAGCACCACGGTCATCCCGAGTAAGAAACTGAAGACGTCTGAATCAAGAGCTTATTTAATTGACTAAGTAATAACTCGTGATATTGTTTTCGTATTTTATACAGGGTGTCCCGTAAGTGCTAATGCGGCCTGTATCTCATCACCCACCCGTCCAAGAGGTACAGTTTCAATTTAAAAAATGCTCTAAAGGCGTTCAAAAATTACCCTGTACTAGTTTTGAAAGTGAAAATACAGTGTGTAACAAAATAAAAAAAATCTAAATTTTTATACGTCCCCCCCCCGTCTTCTAACTTCCAAGTAGAAAGTTATCGCCCTGTCTCTCCTGAGGCCAACATTAAAAAATTCCGTATTTCTAAGTGAAATATTCGCTAAGATATTCGAATTCAAAAATCGGATCTCAAAGCCCAAATTGAAATTATTTTCACCGCCGCTCTCTGACCTATACGAGAATGTTTGCGGCTGGAAGACTTATCTAGATATGTAAAGCTAGAATCTTCACCCTGGTGCTCACTGGAATAACTAACATTGGCCAGTGTTCGTGTTCGACTTCAGGTGCTCGCGAAATCTTGATCGACACCCCGAATATAAAACCGTTTCATTCAAAAATCCACGAAAGGCTAGTTTTCAGCATATTACAGAGAGTGCCGTCTCAACGCCTGGGCCCAACCGGACCCGGCCTGGAAGGCTTTAAGTTGCAGAAGGTGCCTCGTGAAAAAATGAGGTCTGGTTAAAACTTTCCAGAGTAGTAATGCAAATTGATAGGCAGGCATTTCTAACGAGGTAAGGACCTCGGTAATATATCAATTTAGGTCTTCAACCGTTTTCCAGTGTCGAGCACTGCCTGTACCCGACATCGAAAGAAGAGCACCTTTATGGCAAGTTTAATTTACGAATGCACATGAAATCCGGATGATTTCAATCCTTGAATGCAAGTTGTGCAAGGTGGGGTTTTAATTGGAACATTCATCAAGTGCTCGCGAGCACGAAATCGAATACGAGCATCGAACACTCTGGGTGCTTCAGGGGGAGCACCGTCGTGATCGCGAGCAACGGGTTTAAGATGCCCGCTTAAGACGGTCCTGGTTTCAGAGCTATCAGGTGGGTGGGTGGGGGCGACTCCCTATATTGGTCGTTGAGCTGTGGGTCACGATAAGATCTTGGTTCGCAGGGGCTTCCGAAATCGGTTGCACGAATTCACTTAGGGGGTCATTCAGTTATTACGTCAGGTATGGGGGTTTCGGGTTTACTGAATTTTGATGACTGGAGGGGGGGGGGGTTAATGGTGCTTACGTCATCAACGACCCTTTATAAAAATATGAAATATTCTTAATGACATCTTTCTCGGTGTGCCAAAAACGGGAAAAACTTTTCGTTAGTTTTTGTGGCCACCTGAACAAACATCCTCCCCATTGATAAGTCCTCTACACAGACCCACTCTAACATGGGCGGAGATAAGGGGGGCAGCATAGGGGGCATTGCCCTCAGCGTCAATGGTGGAGCCGACTGATATAACGTTATCTCCGCCTATGCGCTTTAGTGATCTCTAAATGCTCCGCGGATTCCTCAAGTGATCTGGGCCGCTCAAGTGCTCTGGAACTGTGCCGCGCTTCACTCGAGTGTTCCGTAATTATGCCGCTGATCACTCAAGTAATCTGGGAATGTGCCACGGGTAACTTCAGTGATGTAGAACTGCACTGGGGGGGGGGACCTCTTAAGTGCTCTAAAGCTGTGCTGCATGTCACTCAAGGGATCGGATCTCTAAATGTGCCGCGGACCGCTTAATTGTTCTGGAACTGTGTCGTGGGTCACTTACGACGTGATCTGCGAATGTGCCACTGCTGATCTGAAAATGTGCCACGGGCCGCTTAAATGCTCTGGAATTTTGCCACGGGTCACTTAAGTGATGTGTATAAATGTGCCGCTTAAATCTTCATTTTTACAAAATTAGGTTAGCCACATCAGATAACCTCGAGGGCCATCATGGCCCATCGGGAGTTCATGAGTCTGCTGAGGTAATAATTGAACGGCCCCTTACAGCCAGGGATACTCGAACTATGGGTCATGACCCAAACATGATTCGAAGGTGTTTTCTTTTCCTTTTGATCAAGTGATTGGACGAGTGACCAAGTCAGTGGGTGAGTGAATGAATGAACCGTATGACTGATTAAGTGAATGGGTGAGTGTTCGTATGAGTGTATGGCCATATGAGTAACCAAGTGTGGGAACATATGAGTAGCCGAGTGGGCGCTCTACCATACGGGAGACCAAGTGAGTGAGTCACTCACACAGTCACGTAACTCGACCGTGAAAATAGTCACTCATACGGACAATAACTTTATGACTGTATGAGTCACGAAGTGGCTGTGTGACTCATACAGTCACTTATACGGTTACTCACTCGCACACTCACTTTGGTCACTCTCTCGCACACTCACTTTGGTCACTCACTCGCACACTCACTTTGGTCACTCACTCGCGCACTCACTTTGGTCACTCACTTAAGCACTCATATGGTCATTCACTCACACCCACTTACTCATATGGTCACTCACACCCACTTACTCATATGGTCATTCACTCACACCCACTTACTTATATGGTCACTCACACCCACTTACTCATATGGTCACTCACACAGCTTACTCATGCGATCACTCGCCGAGTCACTTGATCACTCACACGGTCAAGGCAGGCGAAATGTCAGGAGCGAATCTTCGGAGGTGAAATCTCCGGATCCCACATAGTGATAGCGTTGTGATTCCCAATCACTGCGTCACGGCAAATTTGGGGGGTTTCCCCTCTCAGTGAAATAGATTTGATGATAATGAACTTTATCAGCTGCTCGATAAAGAACTTGGGTATTATTAGGTGGTGAAAACAACGCAATTATATATATAAGTATATAGACAATATTTTTTTCAAATAAAAATTACTTCAAAATGTTTTTAATTTTGAAAAAAGGCTAAAATTTAATAATTTTATCAATTTTAATACGAAAAATTCAGTTTGTTTCCTTCAATCTATCACTGATTAATTTTTTTTCTAAACTTCATCCAGATGGTTCCTTGCTGTCCCGGACAGCAGAGGCGGATTTATTGAGGGTTATACAAATTTCACCACCCTTCTCCGATTCTACTAATTTTCTTGGCCACTCATTCCTCTAATTTTCTTGAACTTGCCCTGGGCAACGGCCCGCTAAGTGCCCGTAAATATGCGCCACTGACGATGAGGCCGCTCTCTTTTACAGACGCTATAATCGTACCCATCGCCATCCCATACGTCATCCTGAAGCAGGCATTTCCCCCCTTGAAAAACAAAGTCGTGATGAACCATGCAAAAAACTATTCAATGCATATGTACAGTTTGGTTTCGGCGACTAGAAGCGACAACGTCCAGGTTTCGGCGTGATTTAGCCACCTGCTTCCAAATAAGGAAACCCGCAACGAAGAAGAAAAGGTAAATATGGACGAACAACAAAATAAGCACGACTTTGAACTCTTTCTCTCTCTCTCTTCAAGGTTTCCGTAAAAAACACAATTCTTCATAAGAGTCGGATGAAAAATGACGAATTGGCTTCTTATAGGGATAGAGAGAAAGAGAGAGAGACGGCTTAAGCGCGTATATGTACGCACGTCGCGTCCTGCTGAATCGCTCAGCCGTCATCCAAGGACACGGCGATCGACAGCCAGAACAAATGCAAAAAGGGCTTTTCGTCATTCAAAGCAGGCACAAAAGAAAAATGGAGACAATAATATTAATCCACGCCCATTTATTTTATCTTTTGTGTGTGTGTGTGTGTGTGTGTGTGGTGCGACGAAACGCACCAGTATGGCGTGCCGTGGAAAGAACGAACCCGTGCCATCACGGCGGAACCTGTCGGTATCCCTTCCAAAAGGGTTTACGGACGCACTAAATGGCATCATGACACGCTATCCTGGACCCAAAGGTCGAACAATCAAAGTCACAAGCACACAAATAAAAATGATAATGATGGTTTATCTTCATCTATGATAATAGAGTTTCCCCCCATTTTGCGTAAATTTATGCTGAATATGACGCGAGGAATACAATTCCGTGGTATTCTAGCTTGAAAGGTGTCTCAACTGCTGAGAAATATGGTCAAGAATCACAGTACTGTGCATATAGGGCCGGATTCGGACAGATCAAGGACGTTGTGTCGGGAGAGGCGACTCGAGTAATTTCATTAGATCGTCCCGTATTTTACGGGACAGATGAATTTTCCCATATTATTCAGCTGTTGGGATAGTCTATCGTTCCTATCACCCTTTGAATATAGGCCTGAGAGAAGTCAGACACCTTCAGCTGCGAATGGAGCAGAGACAAGCATCCAGATTTGAACGGAGCGAACTGCTGGCAGGCATCCAGATTTGAACGGAGCGAACTGCTGGCAGGCATTTTCAGCAGTTAAAAGAATAGAGGAAGGCATATTCAGCTGAGAATGAAACAGAGGCAGGTATCTTCCTCTGTGAATGGAGAGGAAGCACATATAGATATCTTCAGTTTTGGATGGAGCGAAGGCAACCACCTTCACTGCGGATGGAGCAGAGGCAGGCTGATCCAGAGCGACTCAGAGAAGCGGCTTTTTGTGTATTTTCGTGCAGGTGCATTTAGATCATCCCGTATCTTATATGACCGTCAAGTTTCTCCCATATTGCTCGGATCTTGGGAGTGGCGATCGCCCCCCATCGCCCTTCTTCTGGATTCGAGCTTATAACAACGCCCATAAAATCCTATCAATATCGGGGGCGGCTCCCTAGAAACTTAAGTCATTAATTTAATTCTTCAAACGGATTTGATACCAACTTTGTGCCTTTGAATTGCTTCAAATGAATTTGATAAAATTAACAAAAGAGATATTTTTGAATGCGCTAACTGAAAACGAAAAAAAAGATGTCCCGTAATATGTGAGTCATATGGTCTACCCTCATACAGAATGGTTCATCATACTCTGACAATAGGGAGTGCTAGTTAGTGTGACCAATGTTTCTCAACCTATGGTCCGCGAATCAACTCTGGGCCGTGACGATGGCACAGGTGGGCCGCTTGGTAATTAAATTCTAACTGACCGAAAAACTACATAATTGTTGTGATTAATATATAATATGTATATGCACAGTAATGTCCTCATGGTTTGAAATAGAAACTTAGGCCTTTGTTCTTAGGGGTGACCATATCTTAACTAGAAAAAATACGGGAAAATAGTGATTCTAAATTCGAGATATAATTGCAGGCAAAAAATGCAATTTAAGACTGATTTGCTAACTACTACCGAAATTGCTGAAGAAGGAACAAGTAAAGGGAGCTGCTGCAAATTGCAGCAAAAAAAAGAATTTATTCCTTAGTGGAATTGATTCCACCATGACTCGGGTGACCATATCTTATTCAGAAAAGCACGGGAAATGGGAGCTTAAATACGGTAGAAAAGAGAACACCGGCTAAAACTTTTTCACCAAAACCGTTGCCATAAGTCGGTGAAATCACTGGTTATTGCTAAAAAAATTTTAAATTAATGTTTAATGAAGAATTACTGGAGGTCGCAATGAACTGGAAAAAATGTGGTTCACGGGTAAAAACACAACATGACAAACATGTTCAGTTAAACATTTATAGCGAATTTATCATAAAATACGTATAACTTATTGTGATGGAATTATTTTCGTTCGTAGTTTTCAGTAAAGGTTGCAAATCCAAATGTGCTTCGTTGAAACAAAAAACGGGACAAATCTACGAAACGGTGGAAATGATTAAAAATACAGGAAAATCGCTCAAAAATATACGGCACACATTCCTGCATAATATGTATTTTATTTCTGAATTTGAATATCACGGGACATATGGTCACGCTCCTCACACTTCAAAAGTTAGTGGTCCGTCGAATTCTCTCATGCATTTTACAGGTCCTTGGGTTCAGAAACGCTGCTCTAGAGGATACAGTTCTTTTGTCTGCCCTGTACTTATACGTACTCTATAACTCAGGCCATGCTTTGAAGGCCCTTTTCACATACTGAAGCGGGCTCCTGGGCTAGGCTCTTTGGCGGTCGTCTGATCAGATATTTCACGGGCCGCCCCACTATAGTCAAATTATAGTGTGATAAAAAAAAAACGAAATAAAAATAAGGATCTCGTCTCGGGAGCCCTGTCAGCTACACCCTAGTGTAGGCCATGCATAACCACTGTGGAAGATTTTAAATGGAGCATTTACTGAGTTGCCAATGGTCTATGTCAGGCGCAAATGGTGCAACCAGACAGGGCCGTAAATATTAGGGATTGTTGATTCATTTTGATCTAAATAACTTATTCCTCAACTACGTAGCACCTCCATAGGCACGTAGACAGGGCTGCGAAATAAAAAAAACAACTCTAGAGCAAGGGTGCTCAAAACCTTTTAAAGAGTGCGGTCCAATTCACTGGTTTTTAAAGGTGTCTCGGGCCACTCAATGGAACTGGGAGTGTGCCGCAGGCCATTTAGGTAATCTGGAACAGCACCCCAGGTCGCTTAAGTGATCTGAGATTGTGCGGCGGACCATTTAGGTGTTGTAGAACCGCACCGCGGGACACTTAAGTGATCTGTGAATGCGTTCGGCGCAATGGAGTCGCATGGCCGAACATTGTATATTCTGGTAATGCGCCGCTTAGTTCATATTACCAATTGTAGGTCTTGAGATCAGGGGGGCCACATTTGGGCCATGGGTTGGCCATATATACATAACCTATGCTATCGGAAGAACACCGATACTACATCTGTAACATGTATTGCAAAACTTGAATCAGAACAATGACAATAAATCAAAGGGTAATGGATTTTACGCCTTGATAAATAACTCGAAAGCATCCTAGTCACATCGAGCAATCTGGAAGCTGGTTGTGCTTCTGGAAAGACCACGGTGCTCACGAGCAACATGAATATACATGTATCAATCCCCCCATCGGCGTGATAAAAATTGGGTTGAAGAGAGACGTCATCTCAGATCAGTGTTGTTCAACCATTTTTACCACGGCGGACCAGTGAAAGAGATTGCAAAAAAATTCACGGAGCGGCAAAAATGAGAGAATTAATTTGCGGACCGGCCGAACCTGAGTAAATGGAAGAAATCATTTGCGGACGGAAAAATAAGTAAATGGGCGAAATAATTCGCTGAACCGAGGGAAGAAACAAACGAAAGTCAGAAAAGATTTACGGACCGATATAAAATGCAGTGTTACTAGGAGAAATAATTCCCGGAAAGAGAGAAAAATACATTCTGATGCTACGAAAATAATTTGCAGACCGGCAAAAAATTAAATTAACGGGAGAAAGGATTCACGAACCGGCAAAAAAAATACCTTAAAGGTTAATATAATTTACAACCGAGAAAACATACATGCTGTACCTAGGGAAAAATAATTTATAGACCTTTATAAAATACCGTAACGAGCAGAAGCAATTTGCGGACCGGCAAAAATACATACCGTGACTATGAAAAATAATTTACGACCGGGTAAATATAGTATATACCGTAACTAGAAAAAAAAATTATGGACCTGCAGAAAATACCGTAACTAGCAGATGCAATTTGCGGACCCGCAAATACTTACCGTTAGTAGGAGCAATAATTTACGACCGAGAAAACATACATACCGTAACTAGGAAAATATAGTTCATGGACCGGCAGGAAAATGCCGTAACTAGCAGAAGCAATTTGCGGACCGGCAAAAATGCATACCGTTACTAGGACAAATAATTTCTCAACAGCAAAAAATAAATGAACAAGAGACATAATTAGCGGACCGGCAAAAAAATACTGAAACTGTGAAAAATAATCTACAACCAGGTGTAAAAAATATACCGTAATTAGGACAAATAATTTATGGACCGGCAGAAAATACGTAACTAGCAGAAGCAATTCGTGGACCGACGAAAAATACATACCGTAACAAGAACAATAAATTACGGGCCTGCAATACATTTCGTAAGTAGGACAAATATTTTTAGGCGGCAAAAAATTTGTACCGTAACTTGGAGAAAAAAATTTGTGGACCGGCAAAAGTACATACCGTGACTATGAAAAATATTTTACGACCGGGTAAATAAATGTATATACCTTAACTAGGACAAACAATTTATGAACCCGCGGAAAGTACCTTAACTAGCAGACGTAATTTGCGGACCGGCAAATACTTACAATAATATAGCAGGAGCAATAATTTACGACTGAGAAAAAATACATACCGTAACTAGGAAAAATAATTTATAGACCGGCAAGAATAACTAGCAGAAGCAATTTGTGGACCGACAAAAATGCATACCGTAACTAGGACAAATAATTTCCCAACAGCAAAAAATAAATAAACAAGAGAAATATTTTGCGGACCGACAAAAATACATACCGTAACAAGGACAATTAATTTATGGACCTGCAAAAATACATTTCGTAAGTAGGACAAATATTTTTTAGACGGCAAGAAATTTGTACCGTAGCTTGGAGAAAAAATTTGCGGACCGGTGAAAATTATACAGTAAATATAAAAAATAATTTGCAGACCAACAAAAAATAAATACAGAAAATACGAGAAATATTTGAACTGGGGAAAAATAATTGGAAATAATTCACGGACCTGAAAAAAAATGAATAAATAAGCGGAAAAATAATTCGTAGACCTGCTGACGGCCAAGCCAGAAATAGAGACCAACACAAAGATGATATACAGTAAAAGTCTGTTATAACGACAACCTCGATACAACGAGTGATTTGCAGGTCATGGTCAAAGAGCTAATTTTGCAAGAAACATGCGCTTATAACGAGAAGTCCGTTATAACCAGAGCCGTATTTACAAAGTGGGTTTAGCGGGCTATAGCCCAGGGTGGCAAGTTCAGAGGGTGCGGCAAATTTGAGGAATAATTAGACACAAAAATTAGCAAAATGGGAGAAGGACGGCAAAATTTGTATAACCCTCAATAAATCCGTCTCTGTCCAAACAGTTAGGAGCTAGGTCATTGAGTGAGCAAAAGAGTGACTTTGAACGTGAGCAAGCACGTGAATGACCAAAAGAATGATCTACAGAGCGAAGGAATAGGTCAGTGAGTGACCTAGAGCACGTGCAAGCATGGGAGTGACCAAAAGAATGACCTAGAGAGTCTTAAAGCATGTGACTGACCAAAAGAGTGATCTAGTAGAGCATGTGAAAGCTTGTGAATAACCATAAGAATGACATAGAGTATGTGTGAACGTGTAGTTAGTTGATCAAAAGAGTGACCCAGCAAGGAACCATGTCAGTGAGCAATCAAAGGAGTGACCTAGAGCGAGTGATCGAAATGGTATTCAAGCATGTGAGTGACCAAAACATTGACCTAGAGTACGTGCAAACACGTGAATGACCAAAAAAAAATGACCTACAGAGCTAGGGACCAGGTCAGTGAGTGACCGTGAGCAAGCATGTGAATGAGTAAAAGATTTGCTTATAGAGCGTGTGAGCATGTGAATGACTAAAAGAGTGACCTAGAGTACGTGCAAGCATGTGAATGACTAAAAGAGTGACCTAGAGTACGTGCAAGCATGTGAATGACCAAAAGAATGACCTACAGAGCTAGAGACCAGGCCAGTGAGTGGCCTAGCGTGTGCAAGTATGGAAATGACTAAAAGATTGCCTTATAGAGTGTGTGATCATGGAATGATCAAAACAGTGACCTAGAGTATGAGGAAGCATATGAATGGTTAAATAATGACCTACAGAGCTAGAGACCAGATAAGTGAGTGACCTAGAGCGTCAGCAAGCATGTGAATGGCTAAAAGATTGATTTATAGAATGTGTGAGCATAGGAGTGACCAATAGAGTGACTTAGAAACACGGTTGCACTTGCAGGATTGGAGGGGGAGGACAAGCGGGTTGTATGACAAGGTAGCGAATCCGAGGAATAAGAGACAAGAAAATTAGACTAGAATGGGAGAAGGGCGCCGAAATTCGTGTAGCCCGCAGGCGGCAGAACCGTGAATGCGCCCCCGGTTATAACGACAATTTTTCCCACGACTGTGATCCATCGTCATAAACGGACTTCTACTGTATTTATTTGAATCTCAAAATTATTTAGCAACTTGCATGTAATCGGACGAAACGTTTCGCGGACCGGCAGCGGATGACGAGCACTGCCCTAGATAACAGTCGTGTCTTATACACGTTAAGACGTTGAAAGAGGTATTTCCAGACCGTGGTGGCGGCGGACTTCGTTACACATAATTCAGCTGCAATCACAACATCATCTATTAAATAGATCCATTGTCTGAAGCTGAACAAAAGGTTTGCACGACATTATTTTGAATAAATAAATAGTCCATTGTATTTTTTGTATCTTTGGGAACCTGCTTTTTGACAAACAGGATGGTGAGCCGAAAAGACAGCTCTACTATCATCATCATCTGTCCGATTCATCAAAAGCCCTCACGCCATCGTCTCTTTTGCCCTATTAGTCGTTTAAGGATGGTGGTCATGTGCTGACCTACAAAGTGAATCGATCCGTCGGGATTTGAATTTAATCCGTTCGACGAGAGTCATCCAAGAGGAGAATTGGGTCTTGATACAGGGTGTTCAAAAAGTCCGTAGAAACTTTAGAAATGAGTAGAAACCGGAAAAATAACCGAAATAAAAAACGGTTTTGCAGGGTTAGCATCGCTAGATCACGGGAATTTTTTTAAGACGGGTGGAAAATAACTTAAAAAACAGTCGATAGGTGGCGCTGTGGAAATATGCAAATGAGACGGTTATAAGAAAACTTGCGCTCCTAATCCACAATCAGTTCGCCGTTGTAAACCGTATATGTGGATCTTATGCACTCTGCCGTTGCTGGATTTGTGGCTCGCCTGCAATGTGTTATCCCCTGTGATGATAGTGGTCATGATAAACACATACTACTGTAATAAACGATTTGGAGGCATTCTGTTCATTATTTGCGCATCTTTTCTTTGATTTGTGTGCAATCGATGAAATTTCAGAATTAATGAAATTTCAGAATAGCAGAATTGATTAAATTTCAGAATAGCAGAATTGATTAAATTTCAGAATTACAGAATTGATTATATTTCAGAATTGATTACATTTCAGAATTGTAGAATTAATGAATTGATGAAATCTCGGAATTGATGAAATCTCGGAATTGATAAAATTTCAGAATTAATGAAATTTCAGAATTAATGAAATCTCAGAATTCATAAAAATTCAGAATTAATTTATTAAAAAAAAAACAATTCCAGAAATTCATAAAAGAAGCAATTCCAGAATTATTTATTTCTAGATGGAAATGTGTGTGTGCGAATTGTTTCAGAATTGACGAAAATTCAGAATTTATGAAAGAAATTATTATTAATTAAATATTAATTATTATTATTATTAAATATAATTAATTAATTTAATTGTTACCGTCCCTGCCACACACACACACCCCCTAAGAGAGCGTTTCTTCGTGCACTTCGTATAACGAAATGCCACACCACAAATTTCATCATTTGGCAAAAAGAAACATGATTTCACGGGTTTTGTTGTTTTGAGTTGAAATTTCGTAGAAACAATGTTTTTTGAAGGTGAAGTAAACAGTGTTTTTCCTCCCGGTTTGTGGCGGAACGAATTGGAAACAGGTGGAATTGCGCAA
The DNA here is from genome assembly GCF_987345545.1 of Pholcus phalangioides. NCBI lineage: Eukaryota > Metazoa > Arthropoda > Arachnida > Araneae > Pholcidae > Pholcus > Pholcus phalangioides. The sequence goes on along the minus strand of NW_028301624.1, from coordinate 3,172,199 downwards.
ACAGCAGTTCCGACGTGACAATTGCAGTCGCATCAGCAGCTGGGAAAATCTGCTGAATTGGATATTCCTCTCTCTTTTCCCCTTTTTCTGCTATTTTTACGTGAGCAGAAATTGCTCATTTGGGACCCGATTCCGTGGCATTTTCAACTTTTGTGAAGTTCAAGAACCCCGTTATTTGAAAATGCAGTTTTATTTTTCAAAACGTTTCTCAACCTTTCTGAACCCAAAGACCAGTAAAAGTCTGCAAATAATTCGCGGGCCGCGTATTTACACACGTAATGCAGCGGGGTATTTTTACGGACGGGGGGGGGGGGGCTTAGCGGGCAAGCTCGGAGGGGCTGGCAAGTTTCAGTAATGGGCCGCCAAGAAAACTAGTAGAATTCAAGAAAGGCGGCGAAATTTGCATGACCCTCAATAAATCTGGTTCTGCCTAAACAGCTAGAATCGAAGTTCAACCAGTACCTCTGAATTGCTATTAATTAGCTCTGTTTGACTTCCTCTATATCTATATCACTAAACCCTTCTTCACCCACCTGTTTCGCTAATGTCTTTTATAGTCTTCGAAAAAAACTTCCATGATGCTAAAAAACTTCGAATACAGAAATCACACGAATATGGAAACCGCGAATACGGGGGGGGGGGGGGGCGACGGTATCGCAAATACATTAGATCAGTCGACTTTACCTTTGATGCTGGGGGGGGGGGGTGTATCCCCCCATGCCCCCCCCCTGTCTGTCTGTATCTCCACCCATGTTTCGGTGACGAATCATCCAGGGATAGTTACATTATTAGACTAATTATTTTCCGACGCCGAATCGGTTTTTTATAGTAGCAGCAGCACGTGGACTCAACCGACATCGCGAAACAAAAAATTACTAGGCGAAGGACAACGAATGTGGATATGTCACTAGTGTGAGAGGAGACAATTGAATCTTCGACGCTTGTTCCAAAACAGCCAGTGATTTACTGGAGGACGAAAAGGAAACGCCATTGTTTTCGTCACATAAATAAAAGAGGAAAAAACTTATGCTAAATCACTTCGGAATAAGCAAGAAAAACGAGAGAGAAAAAGACGTCGCAAGGGAAAGCAAAATGGATGGAGGGGAAAAAAAAGTGAAAACAATTGGAAGATGAGTCCACAAGCAAACAAAAAACGCTTGTTTCCCAACTAGAACGCGGGACGAGACCTTACCTTAACGGAAAAAGCATCTCCATTAGTTCCAGTAGGTTGGTGGGATAACGGGGCGCTTGGCAATGCCACCAGAAAATAAAGTACCCACCACATGTAGTAGAGGATTTATTTACTTATGACATCTACATCGGACGATTCCAGGTGGACTGTCCCTGAAGGGAAATCCCATTCCGTCTCGTGGTTCCGTTTCTTTACGAGTTCTTTGTGTTAAGTTGACGAATGAGAAGCCTCCATTTGACGTGACCATATTTTTTAAGGGGGAAATGGGACAATCTCGATTTTTCCCAATTGGTTCCATAAGTGCATGGAGTTGAAGGGCAGTTGAGTTAAGAAGGGCTCTCCCTTTCCTAAATATATCTTCGCATCTCAGCCAGCTGTTAAAGACCTTGGTATGGATAGCGGAGAATGGCATCATCCTCGGAAATCGCTGACCACCACCAAGAAGAAGGCAATAATTATCACGGCGTAAAAAGCCAAAATTTGAATTCGAACTTATTAAAGCAAATCATCGAGCGGAGCTACCGCGGAATAGCATGTATGAGGGCCATAGCGCGCTTGCTCGGGGCCGCGGGGCAGACTTTCTCTTGGGCGTCTATGGAAAAGGATTATACTCAGAAAAGGAGAGGTTTGCCCCACCCCTTCATTTTTTCGATGATTCGGTTGGAAGCGAGTCTCTCTTGCAAATTATTTCAAAGAAAAAACGAAAATGTCAAGAAATAAGCAAGTTGCGGAAGTTAAGCCGTCGTAAGCGGGTACCTTTTGCCTTTGCGAGGAGCCCCAAGGCATCGCCCTGGTTGCCCCAGCCTAGTTATGGCCCTGGCATGTATTTCACAAACAAAAAATTTAAAATTGAGGAATATGGAAGTAAAATACCGTATTTCTATTTACTGTTATCACGTGTGTGTACTGTGAATCTTCGGTATCAGAGGTTCCCAACCTGCGGTACGTGACTATTGAATCTCGGGTGCTTCAGTGGGTACCACGATGCTCGCGATGAATGGTTTGAAGATACTGGATCCAAGTCTAATAGAACTTATGAATTTCTTCTGATGGATGAAGTTTAATAAGACGGTACTTACCCGCAATGTTGCGACATGTCAGACCTGCTCATGTCGTTGATCCTCTTCTGCGTGTTCCGACGAATTCTGTCCTTGCAGTCGTTCATCCGGGAATACGAGCAACTACTGCTGATGCTCTGGCCGCTCACGAATATGAGCACATCTGTAAGATATGAAATTTCAGAAACAGAAACGACAGTAAAATGATCATTAGTTACAAATAAACCGTTCATTTCAGAGACAAACAAATAAAACCGCTTTCTTGGTAGAACATTTCCTGGATACACAGGGTCTAACATGCCAGTGAGGGGTCAAAGTTCAGTCCAAAAAGGTTGCGCAGCTTGAGATTGAACCGCTCCTCAGTGGTTTTGAGCGTGTTATTATTGTTATACTACTACTTAACCGTACGTGCACTTTGCAAACATTCCTTTAAGAATTTCTAACTGATTAGTACATTCTGGAACGTATTCTGTGCGAGGGTGTATCAGTGACTCTCACGTATTTATGTTGCCAGAGTTATGTGTGTTTCTTGTTCTAACGGTACTGCCATCTCCCTATTTTGAAATTTTCATTCACTTAAAGCTTCAATCAGACGGAATTTTCGAGAGTTTCTTCGTTTCGAAATTGTGTTGATTTGACTATAGACATTGACGTAACTATAGAATGTGATCGATGGACATGGTATTGGCTGCTGCTGGAGCAGACGTGCATCTCGTCCATATTCCTCTGCGGAACTTCTAACGAATTGATACATGTTGGAATGTGTGTGTGAAATGTGTTTCAGTGTAATGCTTGTTATGTGTAGTGCTGCCATCTGCTACCAATTTTTTCTGACTATGCGTGAAGTGTAATGATTGAATAATTGTATTGTTGTGCTGCTCTCTGTGGAGAGACTTTTAATCGGCTCGCATTCGCGCCTCGAAGTTGGGAACCACAGAAAACCAACTTCAGCCGACCACCACTATGACGACGGTGGGGTTCGAACCCGATCCCAAAGTACGAATGTTTCAGTTCCCTCACAAGCTGATAACAACCCTTCATCAGACTCAGACTATGATCCTCTGGCATGAGATGAGATATTTTGGGGTTGTCTCGCGGTGTCTTTGTGCGCGGCTTCTGATATACAATAAAGTTCTTTGATTCCCGTTGCTGTCAATGGACAATATGTTGCCTGTCTTGTATATATTATATATATGAGTGTTTATATGTTTGTATATATAGCCTATACAAATACAACGCGACAACAGGCAAAATGCCACACGAGGTGGCTGAGAATATAAAATGTATTTTTCTGTAGGTGGGTGGGTTTGAACCCATGTACCCTGAACTCTTCCCATCTGTAACTCCATATCTTACCAAACCACCACGACAGCACAATCTCTTAGGGGCCGTTCAAGTATTACGTCATCATCGATGGGAAGGGGGGTTTGGATAATGCTTACGTAATCAACCACCCCTTATGAAAATATGAGTTAGGATTCAGAGGGGCAGAGCTGATGACGAAATTTTGCTGACAAGTGGGGGGGAGGGGGTCAAAAATGGCTAAAAATTTGCTTACGTAATACTTGAACGGCCCCTTATATATATATATATGTGTGTGTCTATAGTGATTAGTGGGCCCCCTTCGAGGCCTGCTGGTGACGTGCGTATGCACCTGCCCATGTAACCTCAACTTTTTGTCTTCTTGCGCGCTGGTGGTCCGGACGTTGCATCGTTCTTCCACCATAGCCCAAATCCTCTGGGTGACCAGCTTATATACCCTATGGGGGACAGAGCGGGAGGGTCATGGTCGGTTTCGGGTCCTCGCGATGCGAGTCCGTCACTATGACCACTCGGCCATAATAGCGTCTATATTATTGGCTGTATGTCTTTGTGTGTACGTCGAAAACATGGCGAACGTATGTTGCGTATGTTTCGAAATTCACAGCCTTCGAGAGAACCATCTCAATTTTATACTCTATGTTATTTGCCGTTTTTCCCTTTGCTCTTTTAACTTTTAAATTCCATTCTAAGATCTAATATTTTTGTGTTTTAGTTTGTATATTTTTATATATCATTCATTTTGCTTTTAATCTTATATGTTAAGCTTTTATTTATTTCAACGATAATTTTGAGTCTTAATGTTTTTGTTTGCCACATAATTACTTTTTACATGTTTAATTTGAAGTTTTGTTCTTAACTTCTTTTAAGCTCAGTATATTATCGAGAGAGTTGTTTGCTTTTATCGCTGTGAAATTGCGTCGAACCCACCTTGCCGTATGCCTGTAAAGGCGGGACGGACGAACATATTCATATTTTGAAGTTAAAACGACAAATGCCTTAATTTTAGTGTTGAGTGAGTATCATATACGAAAAAAGATAAATTCTACCTGGCTCTCTACGGTTTTTTTTTGAATACTGCTCATCCATGTCCCCTAAATTCTAATTTCAAAGATAGATGACAAAAATGCAAGTATCACTGGAAACTACACACTTTCACACTGCATCTACTACTCTAGCCGCACCATGTACCATTCCTCTGAGGAACTTTCAAAAAACGCTTGGAATTCCGTAACGTATACGCGTGTGCATGAATCATGTATGTTAGTTGTTTGTTGCCATCTTTTCTTTCGAATTGGAAATTAAAAAATTTCAGTGCGTGTAATTTTTGATAATGTGGATTGCAACAGCTGGTGCATTCCGACGCAACTCATCTTTCCAGAAGTGTGGCATTTAAAAATTGCCGTCATCGGAATAGACCGGTTTGCAAATTCACACTGTTTACTACTATTCAAGCTCGGAAGAAATTAGCGTGCCGTGATAGATTGCTTAGAGTAATGAAGGTAGCAAGAGACGTCTCGAAGAATGCAGCTTTTGGCGAGATTGAGCTTCACCAAACCTCTCACTAGGCGCTTTAAATTCATTTCATTTGTTACAGTCATCGATACTTTTATATTACTTCTAATTACGAAAGTCTCATCGTTATCTTGAATGATCTGATTGTTCGAAAAGCAAACTATTCAAAGGTTCTCCGAGATATAGAAAAACTATTCAAAGGTTCTTCGACCAATGAGCAAGCTATTCAAAGATCCATAGAGTCATGAGCAAACCATTCAAAAATACGCGGAGTTATGAGTATTCAATTGCAAGGTTCTCCGACTTACGAGTATTCGATTTGAAAGTTCTCCAAGTTATGAGTCTTCAATTGATTCTTCTAGCTATGAACAAGCAATTTGAGGGTCTACCAAAAAAATACCACACAATTCAACCTTCACCAAGTGTTTCGTCACTCACTGAGACCAATCACGAGAAGTCTTCTTACTCGCATCAATGTAAGGTTCGTTGATTTGTGACCAGCTTATGTAAATTCCAAATACATCGCTTCCGAGAAAACAATTATAATCACGCTCCCTTAAATTCTCACAATTAATCAATTTTGTTTTTAATCTGGAGTGAATAATCCCGTAGATTCCCAAATGAGATTCTGTTTTAAGTGGTTTCTGTATCATAAAAATACTAGTAAAGTTTGAAACGGTCATTTTTTTAGGGTCATATACAACGTGACAACCGTGGATATATACACTCACACATATCCTTGGCATGATTTTTTTAGGGTCACTTCACACAAACGGTAAAAAAGCGTACGGAGACGATTTGACTTCCTGCTGGTGCCTAATCCAATGGTGAAGCGGTAGAGGTTCGTGACTTGAATTCTAATTTCCGAAGAACATGAAGGAATATAATACGTTTTACACACGAAATACGGGATATAGCAATACTCCGACAACATGTGAAAACTAAGTTTGCTTTTTTTTCTTCAAATATAGATATTACACTCACACTGGATATTTGTTATTTGCGTTTCTACGCAAGGGAAATTTAGTAAAAAACATCCTGTTGAAATTTACGTCGTATTCATTTTACACGTTGCTCCGACCGGACGCTCTGGATTGTTTCACGAATGAATGTGTATGGACGGACTGGAGAGAGAAGAAAAATGCTGATGGAAAATGTGTTTCGACATAACAATCTGTACATATAAAGTCGATGCCGCTTATAACGTTTCCCCGCTTAGTACGATTTATTTTCGCGGTCTCAACTCTAATTTTCATTAAGATTACCCTTTCACAACGTTTTTTCACGATGGTTTTATGGAAAATGTTATAAGCGGGATACACTGTATATATTTTCAGTTTCTGAAGACTTTGAAGTGAAACGGCATTATTATGGCTTCCATTGTTTTCTAGAGTAAATATAGGTGATTAATCAACTATTAAGTTAGATTTTTCAGTCTGGTTTTGGTGATTAATACTCGAAATGTGTTCTAAAATTATCATTTTCATTGATTCAACTAATAAAAATTGAAATTTTAGAAGCTTTTAAATTTATAATTCAATGATCGTGATGATTAATTTGTTAATTAATTCATTATTTGAAAATAAAAGAATATCGGTTGTATAATTTCTAGATGATTTTCAAGAATTCTCGAGATTTTTGGATAATTTTCGAGATTTCATGGGATTCGAACTGATATACAAGCTCCATGATGCTTGAAGAAATCCACGAAACACGAGCACAGTATTCATGGGTCCCCTTAGTTTTGATGAAATATTTAGAAGTATTTTGTTGGAAAGTTCTCCGAGTTAATGAGCAAAATGGTCAAAAGTTCTCAGATGTGAGCGAAAATTCGAAGAATTTCAGTTATGAGTGAAAATTCGAGGAACCGACGTTTTTGGCAAATCTTTTGATGGGTTTTACGAGTAATGACCAACTAATTCAAAAGTTCACAAACTTCTGAGAAAATCAATCAAAAGGATTCCATACTTCGGTGAGATTTTTTGAAGGTTCTCCGGGTTATGAGCGCACTATTCGAAGAGCCGCAGAGTTCTGAGCAAACTATTCAAAAGTTCTCCCACTAATGAGCAAACTATTTAAAGAGCCGCAGAGTTCTGAGCAAAATATTCAAAAGCCGCAGAGTTCTGAGCAAAATATTCAAAAGCTGCAGAGTTATGAGCAATAAATACATTTTGTATTTATTGCTCATAACTAAAGGAACTAGTAATTGAAATAACTACTTTGAAATACAAAATGTATTTATTACATTTGTATTTATTTATGTATAACAATATAATGTATTTATTACATTTGTATTTATTTATGTATAACAATATAATGTATTTATTACATTTGTATTTATTTATGTATTACAATATAATGTATTTATTACATTTGTATTTATTATATTACAATATTTATTATATTACAATATTTATTAATGTATTACAATAGATACATTATTTAATGCAAAATGTATTTATTGTATATACAAAAGAATTGCAAGCCTCTAAATTCAAAGATTCTCCGAGATGTGAGCAAATAATTCCGATGCCCAAAAGTTCTGCGAATTAATGCGAGGAAAATGTTTCAAAGGCTCTAAATTTCAAGCAAATAATTTGCAGTTTTTTTTTATTGTTTCGAGCTCGCAAATCAACCACATTCATACTAAAATGAGTAAATATTCAAACAGTTCCGTGGTAATATGTCATTAACAGAGTAAACGTTCTTGATGGCATTTTGATTGCATTCACTCTCCGTGTTATCATCACGTTCCACTGAACGAATTTCACGAGATCTTGAGAATTTTAGAACATTATCCTAAACCTATGCACACACAGAGAATATATTTACGTATAACTTTCCGTGTGTGACTTGCAAGAGAGCCGTCCAACACACTGTGGTTTTTAATATCTCTTTTTTTCGAGAGTCATTTAGCGAGTAATGAAGCGCAACGCGATCACTTTCAATACCTCCTTCCGCCATATTTTATAGGGAAAACAATAAAAAAACGTCGAAAAAAAAAAAAATAGATAGCAGTCGTTAAACCAATCAACACAGAAATGAAAAAAAGATCCGCAACACACACAAAGCCATAGTGTTATGTCGCAATCAAATTATCGTTAACGATCTCTGGTGGAAAAATAACGCAACACAAAAAGCGTTTCTTTTCATTTCTCGGCCAATTTATTGTTATTATTATTCATATCGGCGTTATATTACGAAATATCCCGAAAATTTGGGGTAAAAAAGAGTTACCAAGAACCAGTCCGACCATCAACAGAAATGCTTCGGTGCCACGGGAGTGTAAACACGTGTGTGTGTGTAAGGTGAAGGATAGATGGCGATTAAAAGGCGTAATCTCATCATGGACAAGACAGATTTCGCAATAAGATTAATTGATTACAAGCTCTTTTTTGCATGTTATTATCATAATTATTGTTATTATCAAGGCTGATCTTACCAGACGTGGGGCCAGGTGCTTCTTAACTGTGTCGGGGTACCAAAAATGTTGAGGACTCCCCTTTGAACGGTTTTATATATTTTGTGGGGGGGGGGGGGCGACGGCAGGAAAATCCGCATCTATTATTATTTCAGAACATGAGGGAACGCTGAGAAATACTAATACAAAAAAAATTTTAAATACACAATTGAACGTAAATTAATACAAAAATTGATGAAAAATCAGCATTGGAGATGGTTTTAAACTGATGAAAAAACATTTTCTGAAACTAATGAAAATTTCAGACTTGACATAAAATACAATTAAAAGGAAATGATTATAGCACCAATGAAAATTCAGAATTTACGGAAGGAAAATTGTCAGAATTGATGGAAATTCAGAATTTACCGGAGGAAAATTGTCAGAATTGATAAATGGAACATTTTCAGAATTTTGATAAAAGGAATATATTTTTTCAGGATTTACGGAAGGAAAATTTTCAGAACGCTAATGGAAGTTCTGAATTTACGGGAAGGAAAATTTTCAGAATTGATAAAAATTCAGAATTAATGAAAGAACTTTCTCCTAAATTGATGGAAGATTCAGAACTTATGGGACAAAACTTCCAGAACTGATGAAAATTCATAATTCACGGAATAAAAAATTCCAGAATTGAAAATTCAGAACTAATGAAAGAATAACAATAATAATTGGTGAAAACCTCCAATAATTTAAGGTTGGTGCGGGGCCCCCACAAAGCGCGGGGTCCGTGCGACAGCAGCTATCGCACCCCTGAGGGTGGCTTTGGCTATTTATTATCTATAAAGAGAAGCAATCGATAAAAAGAAATTTGCTTGAAAGAAATGAGAAAATGCCAGACAAAAAATTCCCATATTTTCGCTATAAACTGGACCACGTCTGAGTAAATTCATTCATTCTGTCACCTAGGCCAGTCCCCACTACTCTAATGTGCAAAGACCGAAGAAAGAAAAGGGTCAGATTCGATGCTTTCCCACCCCCAAGTTTAGTGCCCAAGTTAACTAATTAGTTATTTAGTGCCGTGCATTAGCGGGGAGGGAGGGGGTAGGCTTAGCGGGCTATAGCCTAGAGCGGCAAGTTCGGAAGGGGACGGCAAATTTTAGGAATGAGTGGTCTCAAAACTTGCATAGCCCACGCGGTGTTAGAACCATAGATCCACCTCTGCCCAGGCAGCTAGGAACAGGGTAAGTGAGTGACCAAACGAGCGACCTAGAGAGTTTGTAAACATGTGAGTAGATAAAAGAGTGGGCAAGCACGTAAATGACCAACCAAAAGAGTGACCTAGAGAGCGCGTGAGAACATGGGAATTGCGAAAAAAGTGACCTAGAGAGTGCACGAGCATTGGAGTGGAGTAATCAAAAGATTGTTCAAGGATACGAATGCCCAAAACAGTGTACAAATATATGAACGACTAAACGAGTGACCTAAAGTGTGTGTGTGCACATATGAGTGACAAAAAGAGCGAATCGAAAGCACAGTCGTATTTAGAGGGGTGTGGGTTGAGCGGGTCTTTGTTCGCAAATCTGAAGGAGTAAAAAAAATTAGGCCAGCATGCAAGAAGGGCGGAAAAATTCGTGTTGCGTACGGGCGGTCAAATCATAAATACGCCTCTGCCCTTGACGCATATTTACGCTCTTTACAGCAGGGGTGCACAATCTCCGGTGTTCTTGACGGGCCAAATCAGCACCTCCTAGAGATAGAAGGCCTCCGCACGGGTTGCCATAAACGTCATTCAGACTACCTAGCAAGTTTGCCACATTTTGAAACACAACATCCTATTTCGTTTCTTCCCATTTTGGCGTAGAATCTTCCTGATTGACTCACAAATATCGCATGGTGATTGAATGTGGGGCATAGAAATCGCCAATTCTGAGTCCGATCATCTCTTTTCCGCACAACGATGTTATTGGCACGAGCAGGGAAATTTTTTTCCTGAATATTCTAAGGGAAAGGGGGATACTTACTGACGTCACAAGCAGCGTGCGGAGGGCTTCTATCTCTAGGAGGTGTTGGCCAAATGCGGCCCGCCAAGAACAACCATCCGGCCCACGAAAGGTGTTCCGAAAGAAACAGTATCAACATACACAATACGATAAACACCTGCACTAACCATATTTCCTTCATGAAAATACGGAAAAGGGGAAATCGAGATTTCGATACGCGTGATATCACCAATTGTCACCAAAAAAAAAAGTCAAATGCCAATTAAGTTGCCAAGTGCAGCGAAAAACTTGTCAAATGCAAGTAAAATGGCTAATTACAGCAAGAAATTTGTCGAATGCAAATCAAATTGTGAATTATACCCAAAAAATTGTCAGAAGCAAGTAAAAATGGCAATTACAGCCAAAAAACCACAAGGCAAGTGAAGTAGTCAACTATCGTTGAAAATGCTGAGAAATCGCCAATGGCGGGAAATAAGCGGTATGCGAAATGAATATATTTTTATAATTATAATTATGGTAGTCATAATATAATGTTTTATTCATGAAAATAATCATTGCATAATCGTAATTCTTGAACGCAATTTTTATAGTTTATTTAATTGAAGAGTTGATATAAAAAAAGTGCTGGTGAGCACGAAATCTTTCATGGGCATTGAGCACTCTTGTTGATTCGGGGGAGCACCACGAGTGCTCGCGAGCATCAGGTTGAAGATAGCTGTTCTAGCCTATAAACAAGTTGAATTTACTTGAAAATATCGAAATATTTTCTAAAAGAGCAATTAGTAAGTAACGCTCAATACTTTTTCGTCACTTCACATGAAATTACTCAAAAATTAATGGAGGATAAAGTGTTGAATAATTTGGAAGGTTTTTTCAGAATTACGAAGTGTCAAAATGGCAGCATGATCGGCATTTTATTGCCAACATCCTAAAATAAGCTCATACACGGCACGTTGGAGCTGATAATATTTCAAAATTAACCAACAGTATAACTTTTCGAACGTTAATTCGTATTAATTATTATAATCGGTATTTGAGGTGTATGAATTACGCGTGTCAAAGCACGTTATCTTGTATTGAATGTCAATATGCGTCGAAATGCCTTAACGCGACGCACGAATGGCTTTGCGTGACAACACGCGGTGTCTACCTTGTGAGCAAATAACGGATTAAAACGGAAATCCAATATAACTTTGAGGATTTTATATTGCAAAAGAGGAGGGGGGGGGATTTTATACAAAACGCATTAATTTTTTGCAAGGCCATCGGTATTTCCATGCTTCATAGGCCGTATGTCTATGCTTCAATTCTGATTAGATGTATTAGATTGATTTCATTTCTAAATCTCAAAATTTGCTTAAAACTTAGAGCCTTTTGAAATATTTTCTCCTGTCGCGCGGAATTTTCGGGCATCGGAATTATTTTCTCATGTCTCGAAGGATCTTTGAATTTAGAGGATTGTAATTCTCTAACATTTTGTATTTATTGCTCATAACTCTGTGGATCCTTCCAAATTGTTTGCTCATAACTCTGTGGATCCTTTGTAATTGTTTGCCCATAACTCTGCAGATCCTTTCAAACTGTTTGCTCATAACTCTGTGGATTCTTTGTAATTATTTGCTCATAACTGTGCGGATCCTTTCAAATTGTTTGCTCATAACTCTGCGGATCTTTGGAAGAACCTTTATCCACACAGTATTGCGTAAAAGTACAGCGTGGGCGAGAAGTCCTGGACACACGTTAAAAATTGATAACAAATTAACCAGGGTTGGGTTTTTGACGTCAAAAACTGGTTTTTGACATGACAAGCGTCGAAAACTGGTTTTTGACATGACAAGCGTCGAAAACTGGTTTAAACCGTCAAAAACTGTCGAAAACCGTCAAAAACCTATATGAATGCCTTTTGATAATGTTTTGAACATAATAGGTATACAACATGATGAAAAACTTACTTTTTGGCATATTACAATGTTTTATTTTTAAACATTAATTTATTACAATAATTAAAACAAAATGTTAATTATAATTTGTAATTTTGAATTTTTCGACATAAAGAGTCTAGAACATATAAAATATAATTTTATGGTTTATTTATCTAAGCTACTCATTACCTGTGTTCAATTTGTTAAGTGGATTAGAGCTGCTTATTCAAAATATGTATGATAGGGCATCAGTGTTAGGTTTTTGACCCCAGAAACTAACTCGGTATTAAAACTATCAAAATCTTACTGTCAATGATGTCAAATAGTTTTTGTTAACTTGATAGATATGTTAAATAACAAAATACTTATTTTTATTTAGATTAAAGGGTTTTATATTCAGAATTATAATTACTGAGGAAAAATATATATTTTGATATTTTAAATTTTCTGATCTGCCCAAAATTTTATTCCATATAAAATTTCTGACGCAGCGTCTGTTAATGCACTAACTAAACTCATTTATTTTCTCCTAAAAATTTCTTAGATCAGGGTGATTAGATTCTTAGATTCACACAGCTTTAAAGAGTATTTTCAACCAAAGCAGAGCTGACAAGACTTGATACCCAAAGCATTTGTTTTGCACGTTTGAATACAGCTTCAATTGGAAAACCATTGCATTATAAATACTAGTAAATGTACCATATCATAGTGCAAAAGTAAGAATAAAACAAGTTTGACATATACAAGCTAGCATTGCCAAATTAAATGACATTTTAGTCCTACAATTTAGTATTTTGATCGCTAGATATATTTCAATGTTATGTGCAATAAGAGTATTGTTTTAAGTATCAGTGGTTATCTAGATAATTTAATAATAACAGAAATCAACATTACATACATGATGTAATAAACTTTTTTAAACACTTATCTGTTGTAAAAAGAGTACAGCAGATAGTTTATATCAATGCATATATATAAGCAGTTGAAGAAATTTTGGAAGGTCAAGAATCATCTTGAATCAAAGAATGTCAAATCGTTCCACAGTTTTCCATTCAATGTTCATGTTATGCTTTATTCAAATTTTATAAGAAAAAAAAACCATATATTGTCCAAAATAATTCTGTCGGGAGTAGAAAATTATTTTAGAATCTTATTAAATATTTATTCTTTGTATAACATAGTCACTTTAAACATCACATGCAATTAACGTGTGCATTTTCATTGGGAATTTTTATATCGAAAAGCAATATTTGAGGTTTTTGACAGTTTTTGACGGAGGGTTTTTGACGTGACAGTTTAAACTGCGGTTTAAACCGTCAAAAACTGCCATGTGTCAAAAACCTGCCAACCCTGAAATTAACCAATTGGCACAGCAAAGTGCAGTTTTCACTAAAAAATGGCCTAGAGTTGCGTTTTTTTTTATAAATAAAAAAAAAAGTTCAAATTTCATTCACAGGTGGCAATGTAAAACGAAAAGCTCGACATAACAGTTAAAATGCAGTCCATTTGTTCTCTCTACACGGAGTAGGCAGACTTCAAACACTATATTCGGATAAATCCGAAACGTCAGGCATCTGCCGTTTTCACTTCTAAAACGGGCAGCACTTCGCGACCATGGACCATGCATAGCTCTTACATCGTAAATATATAAAGGTCGAAACGAGTAATGAGGTCAAGTGGGTGATTGTCCCTCGTGGGCGTAAACCCATATTGGCGTAAAATTGCCCAGAGACGATTCTCACTACTTCACCAAACACCAACTCTCTCCATATCGCTATATTGCAATTTAGTGCCATTAATGAGATGGGTTGGAAATGAAGGCGCTGTCTATCGGTGGTCGCCTCAAGTTCGTTAGGGAAAAGGATGATTCTCTCTGGGGGGGACATAGATATCCATAACCCTATGGTTACCCATTGGTCCATAGGACTCTATGAAGCCGATCTAAAACTTGGTGATAGGCCTGATAAAGATATGACTGACAAAATTAATTCGAATTTTTATGACTTTATAAACGTGATGACCTCATAAACAGGTAGCCTTATAACGAGGTTTTGCTATGAAAGTTATACATGCAGGGTGAACGAGACATCCTTGACACATGTTAAAAGTCAATAACAACTCAACCGATTGACATAAAAAGGTGCGGTTTTTACTAAAATACTTTTCATGGCCGAGAGTGTTTTTTGATAAATTAAAAAAAAAGTTCAGATTTCACTCACAGGTGGCGCTGTAAAAAGGAAAAATTGACATAACACATAAAATGCAACGCAGACGGTACATAATTAATGTGTTTATGACAATTCGCGTTACCTAAAACTACCATATTCTAACATGAGCAGCCCTTCACCGGTTTAGATTTAGCCCGAGCTGGGCGCTCATGTTGAAATGTGGTTTCATGTAACACAAATTGTCGTAAACATTAATTATGCACTGTTTGTGTTGCATTTTATGTGTTATGTCCGGTTTTTCGTTTTGCAGCGCCACCTGCGTGAATTTGAATTTTTTCACTGAGTGAAATTTGAATTTTACTTTTCAATTTATAGTAAACTCAAGACTATGATAAGTATTTTGTGTGTAAACCGCACAATATCATGTCAGTTTGTTGATTTGTTATTAATTTTCAACCTGTGTCCAAGACTTTCCAAACACCTTGCATGTACAGGGTGTCCTGTAAGCGCTAATGCGGCCTTTATCGCACCATCCGCTTGTCGTAGAGGTACGTGTGATTCCAATTTAAAAAATTCTCAAAATGTGTTCAAAAATTACCCTCTACCAGCTTTGAGAATGTAAATACAGTGTGTCACAAAATAAAAAAAAATCTAAATTTTTATGCGGTTCCCTTGTACTCTATTTTGTGACAGACACTGTATTTCCACTCTCAAAACTGGTGAAGGGTAATTTTTGAACGCATTTTGAGCATTTTTTTAATTGAGACCAAACCTCTAGGACGAACGGTTGACGGACATCAGCACTTACAGGACACCCTGTATAACTTACATAGCGAAACTTCTTTACAAGGTCACGCGTTTATGACGTCATCCCACCTATGAAGTCACAAAAATCCCAAATAATTTTTTCAGAATCATATAATTTCATCAGGCCTACCACCAAGTTTGTGTTTGGCTTCATAGAGTCCCATGAGGGTGGCTGTTCAGTGCGTGCCGTTAATAGCCTCAGTGAATCGTCTCTGGACAATTTACTGCCATTTATTACTACAATAATACTCATTACACATTTCAACCCTAACGTATTTATAATGTCAGAGCTGTGAGTGGCCCGTGTTCGAGAAGCGTTGCCATCTTCCGTATTAGAAGTAGAAGCGGCAGATGCCTAAACTTTCGAATTTACATTGATATAGTGTTGAAAGTCTGCCTACTCTATGTAGAGAGGACAAATGGACTGAAATCTTTTGCACAAAAATGTATATGTTACTACTAAAGCCCGAAATATTGGCCAGTTCGCGAATTGGCCAGTTTTGTTGTAAATAGGCTCGGCCAACGTCCGAATTTCAGGCTTGCCAGTTCGCAAAGTGGCCGAGAATACCCGGCTAAAGTCCGGTAACAGAAACCATGATTAGGGGTCATCGTATTTTTTCGTGATAATTATGGACACTTACCAAAGCTCAAACAATTTCTGAAAATCGGACTTTGGCAAAAAAGATCTCGGGCAATTCGCGAATTGGCAGCACTTCGGGCTTAGGCAGTAGCATATACTCACGTGTTTTTATTTAACTGAAGAATACTTTTGACAACGTGGTAAATCGCTTGTCACTGCTTCCCAGGGGAAAAGAGTCAATGAACTCGTTTCGCTTGAGCCTTAAAATTCTAATCACACCGGACAAGTATGGTAGTCATTCTAAGTGTTGCCATGGACTTTGTGCTCAAAAGAAAACAAAAATGTCCCGAAATCTCCCTCATAAAAACAAAAGACGATGGAAATACGAAAATGAAAATCGATTCTTGAGGCCACTCTGTGGTATCTACATAGTACCAGGAGGGAGGCACGCACTTCGTGGTAGCGGCACGCAACAAGCGTTTCGTGGGTAAAACCAGGTGAAATCGCCGCAGAAACGGTTAACAATCTTGAGGTGGGGGAGATGGCAAATGGATCACCACATCCGGCATAATCACCACGCATATCTATATCGTGTACAGGGGAGTGATGTTTTGCTATAGCCGGAAATATCTATCTTGAAAAGCGACAGAAATGTCTTAGATTTTTCCATTTGCATTTCCTTCAAAAAAATACGGAAATATTATACGGTATAGAAGAATTTCTCTGTTATGTAAATGATGTGAAAAAAAATTCTCAGAAATATGTGCAATTTCGACACTATATGGAAGAATCAACAGGAAATGAAGAGAGTATCTCATGTTGAAACCCAATTAGATACTCGGCAGACAGGGCCGGATTTGGTCATTTAGCGGTCCAATGCGAAAACAATTTCGCGGCCATCTTTGATATTTATATGCGTGCTGCCTCCTAGCACCCACGAGAGATAATAAAGATTAGGCGTTTTTGCTCTATACATCCACCTAAAATCGATTTATGAGGTTTCCTGAAAGACTCGGAATTCGGTCCCCCGTCGAAGAACTTTCCCAAGGAAGTTCCAGAGTGCAGGACCGTCTTAACGCATGGGCACAGGCCCACTGGGTAGTTCAGGTGGATAGGGGGCCACATGTCAACGAAACATAGGCAAAACGCAACAAAAACATAGGCAAAATGCGGCCACCCCTTCTAATGAAGGAGTGGCCGCATGCGGTCCGTGAAGTGATTTTGTGCTACCCGCGGCAAGGTAAAGGTACCGTGAAAAAATTAAATTTGTGATCATTATTTGAACTATCGGGGGTCCCAATAGCAGATTTCTTCATTAACACAAACTGCTTACAAACTTCCTATTCCTAGAGACGAAAGTAATTTAATAACCAACTAATTAGTTCAATTAATAATGGTGTAGCTCAATTAACCGAAGTCACACCACTGGTACGGCCCGAGACGCTACAGCTGACCATTGTGTTGGCACGTGAACAGAAATAAGTTGACCACCCCTGGTCTAATATATGAAGAAATTGACTCCTCGAGTCTAAAAGGGAGACGTGCCCAGAGAATATCTTTTCCCGAGGGCTCGTGGTGATGTTAAAATCATGGCCCTTCCACTTGGGAAAGGCTAACAGACAATGGGTAACGCCTTAGGTATTTGCGTTATATTTTTCTAATATTTAAAACTAGGCCTATGATTAATTTCCTTGAAAATCAATATAAGGAGCCAGCTGAAAATCTTAGTCTGGGGTCCTGTCAAAGATCAAGAGCCCATTCAAGATGATGCGGATGTCACGGATTCGCTATCATAGGCCTATGTGTGTGAAAATCGACATATTTTTCATCAATAGATTGACAGAACTTCAAGTTTTGGCTTTTTAAAGCAGTTGTAGTTGAAAGTAATGCGTAATCGATGTAGTAAAGTTAACATTTTGCGGACCGGTGCGATCGCACCCTTCGCACCTACCCAAGTTCGGCCCTGTCAGCAAACTTCGTAGAGTCACGGAAACTTTCAGCAAATCACAAAAATCTGCTTTTACGCTTACATTACCAGAAAACATGGATGTTTTATTTACCCGTTTGTACCCACTCATTTGAGTACAGCGAGTGTTTGGCTTTGTATAATATTTTAGCTTTGCAACTAGATGTATATTTTAGCACATGTAATGTCATCTACACGTTTCTAGTGCAAACTCGTGTTTAAATATTTAGCGTAAACTGCTTATATCTTTAGAGACAAATTGTGATGTGTTTAAATTTTCATCACAAATCCCATTTCTTAAATCTTTATCGTAAATTCCATTTGCTTAAATATTTAGCTCAAACTCCGTGACTTGAAATTTCAGAGTGTTCGAAAATTGTGTTTAAGCTGTAGAAAATTATTGATAGGCTTATGTCCATTAACGGCCGTATTCACCAACACAGTTTAAATTGCAATCGCAGGTGAACGGATTGAAGATCGAAACGGATTTGTTAAATTGAGGATTTTAACCAATCCGTGTCGATAGGTAATCCTTTAACCAACGATTTTATTTTAAACTGTGTTGGTGAATACAGCTGTAAATCCTTACATTGTTATAAACCATTGAAAATTTCAAAGTTCAAACTGCAAGAAACTAGTGTTCAAACTGTGAAAAAAAACGAGCATTTTAATCCTCAGAAATTTAATTTTTCAAACGTGCAAAGACAGCTAAACGTAGTTTCAGCTTTCCATTCATTTCCTTCTTGTATTCAATCAAAACTCAAAATTCTTACGTTCCCTAGAACTCAAAAACGTTTTGAACTCAAAGACTACCAAATAGATTCTTCCCACTATAAGTTAAAAAGAGTACGAACCGTAAGTTATGTATAATGTCCAAACGATTGATCAAAAACAAAATAACATTAAAAAAACAGCCATGTTCTGTGTAATCTGAATGTAAATCAATCACTTTACAGCATAATAATGTTTTGAATGTCTCAATATGTGTATGAAAAAAAATCAACCCCATCCCTTACGTGATCGATTCGGGCATCGGCGGCCTTTTACGTATTTTAACCAGTTCTGGTTTTTTTTTTCCTAGAACCAAAAACAAAGAGAGGCCGCCCGAGGGGGCGCCTAATATAACGAATAATTTGACATTACCCTACTTTTCGTTGAGTGTGAACTCTACGGCTTTAGGGGGGTTTTTTTATCTCTAACTGCTTAGCCTTTATTATTATTATTGCATTATTGGGCCAAAGGTAGGTTTCGCAACCGGTTTTCTAGCGGAAAGAGCGAGATGGCCGAGTGAGTGGCTTGAAATTCCCAGCTTATAGCTTAATTCTAGGTCCCGAGTGCCGTTCGAAAGTGAAAGGCCATGGGAGGAATGCATATCCGAAAGTAAGGTTAGTGTGGAATCACTGAAGCGTCGAGTCTTTTGACACAAGAATTCGAGTCGGCCTTGACGACATAACTTTTCAAAACTCTGTGGTTGGAACGAGAATTCTTTATTAGGAAACTATTTTAAGAAAAGAGATTTCGCGCGTATACAGGGTGTCCAAAATATCCCCTGGGGGAGGATATCTCTTCAACCATTGGCTTTAAAAACATGCTCTCAGATTTCGGTTTTCAAATGGCATGCGTTTACTCAAAATGTCTTAAAATGCGGCTGTCAGACGTCACTTACAACAAAATTGCATATTTTTAAATGCAATATTAACGGAGATATTAGACTTGGAGAAGTGTTCAGCATTTGTCGCCAATGTCCGAAGGTGTGGTTCACAAATTACGAAACGTAAGTTGAGTTCAAAGTTGTGAAAATTCTGTAATTGTCTATTAATTGTGAATAGAAAAAAAAAATGATTGATTTCATTCGATTTGTGATCTGGCTATATTACTGTCGAATCTCGGGAAATATGCAGGGTGATTACATAACCCCACCCCCCCTCACCGCATTTTACTCGCGGACCGTTGATCCTACAGGCTGTTGACCAACGCGGACCGTTGATCCAGTTAGAAAAAATATCCAAATAACGTGTAGACTTTCAGATACGTCATTCATTTTGCAAAGGGTTGTGTAGTTATTGAAGATAAAAAAGCTAACTTTTTACACGAACACCCTGTGCTCAAAAACCCAATGAGTAGAATGTTGCCCTGTCTCTATCCTGAGGCCAACAACAACAAGTGCAATATTCGCAGAGATATTTGAGTTCAAAAATCGGAGAAAAGTTAGCGAGAAGAACAACATAAATCAGAGAAAGAAGCGTTGTTATTCAATTTATGATGTTTTTTCCCAACTTTCCACTGATTTTTGAATTCGAACATCTCTGGGAATATTGCACTAGGAAACGTAGAGAAGCGACAGTAGAATAACTTTCTCTCACTGGGTATTACACGGTGTCCGTATAAATAGTTAATTTCCCTATTTTAATAACTATACAAACCCCCTTGCAACATGAATGTTGAATCCGAAGTACAGTTGGATCGCGGGATAACGTCTATAACGTTTACCGTCATCCCGTCCCATTTTTATGTACTTCCCATGGGTAACACAGAGGTATACCAAGGTTTGGCTGCATTAAAATCTGATCTGGGTGTAGCGTCTATAATTTTGAACATCCCCTCACACTTATGAACACATGTTGTTGTTGTTTTGGTACCCTCAGGGTGACACCGACTTATACCAAGCCCTAGTTGTATTACAGTCGGATCTCGGGATAAGCGATTACTTTTATATAACGTCACTACTCCTATTTTTATCTAGTTCCCATGGGTGGCGCCGAGTTATACCAAGGTTTGGCTGCATCGAAATCGGATCTAGTTGCATCGTCTATCACTTTGAACGTCAGCCCACTTAAGACATTTTTTTTTCCTTTTTGGTACCCCGAAATTATACCAAGATCGATTGGACACCGAATTATACTAAGATCCAGCTGTATCAATACAATACAAATACAATACAATACAAATACAACGCCACAACAGGCAAATTGCCCAACGAGGTGGCTGACTTATGAACATCATGGATCCCCGAGCCATTTTTTGGAGGCCCTACCTACTACTGCTACATCACACCCCCCCCCTCCCCCCGCGGAACCCCCAACGAATCGGTACATGCGGGAATGTGCGTGTACGTGTAGTGCAACCTGACGTAAAGTTTGTTTCTGTGTAATGCTTGTTATGTGTAGTACTGTCATCTGCCCCCAGTTTTTCTAACAGTGAGTGAAGTGTTATGATTGAATTATTTATCGTTGTAGGACTGTTGCTCTCTGTGGCGAGACTTTTTAACGGGGGGATCGGCTCGCATTTGCGCCTTGAAGTTGGGAACCACAGAAAACCAACTTCAGCCGACCACCACTGTGGGGTTCGAACCCGGATCCTCGCATCACGAGTCCGGCACTATAACCACTCGACCACCACAGCGGCAATCTCGGTATAACGTCCGTCACACTTTTAACGTCCCCTTCTACCATTTTTATTTCAAATCCCAGGGGATTGCACCGGGTTATACCAACAAGTTATGTCAACGACGGAGAGGACGTTCCCAAATACAATGCCATTAATATCGAACTTCGATTTCGGGAAAAATATTCTCGGGAGAAAAATTGCTCGCAGTGGCTCTTCTTCCAGAAATTACTGTGCTTGTGCTCACTCTCTTCTGCCACGAAGCTGGGCTGGAAGAGATCTCGGGATAAGTCCGGTGGCAGAGACCCTAGCGTTCATGTGGTTGTGCTCACAATTCAATCACTTTCAATGTAATCGAAATTAAATTAGCAAATCTGGATAAGTACCGACTTCCCCATCTTCATAGACCGTCTCTGGTCCACGGACAACAAACCGACAAACAATTCTGTAAAGAATGAAAACAGACACCGATGCAAGATGGATAGGGCGTTGCCAGAAGTACAATTAAAATGGCGGAATGCAAGAGCGGTGGGGGAGAAGAGGGAAAATAACATGGCGCCATAACAAAAATGTGTTTTTCACAATCAACATTTGATCGAGGACAAAGAGTCCTTGATGAATGGAGCGGATTTTTATTTTAATTCCTTTTATATTACACGATGCTGAAGAGAAATAAATAAATAAAGGAAAAAAAAAGCGTTATAAATGGCGGAAACTAGTTTCCGATAAAGATCTCCATTTATATTTTAGAATAAGTGAGGGGGGGAAAAAATCACATAATGTGTGGTATTAGTGATGGAAATTGGGAAGTGATTTCCGTCAACAAGTTTTAAAAGAAACGTGGATTCCTATTGTGTGTGTCGTTTTATATAAAAATCGACAGAGAAATTGTGGAATAAGGTGAGACAATGCCATTCGAAACGATGTTTTGTGTTCAAATTCACCAAAAACGAATAAGAATAAAGTGCATGACGATTCCTATATTTGATTTTCCGAACATAAAACATGGGTAAGTTAACTTAGCTGACCATCTAATAGTAAAGGTGCGTAAGAACAAGCACGCTATTTTTCACTGTTGGCAGCAAAGCACGTAATAAGGGGCCGTTCAAGTATTACGTAAGCAAATTTTTAGCCATTTTTGACCCCCTTCCCCCCCCCTTGTCAGCAAAAGTCAGCAAAACGCTGACCCCCCCCCCCTCTTGTCAGCAAAATTTCGTCATCAGCTCTGCCCCTCTGAATCCTAACTCATATTTTCATAAAGGGTGGTAGATGACGTAAGCATTATCCAAAACCCCCCTCCTCCCTTGTCATAAAAAGTCAGCAAATCGGAAACCCCCTCCCCCCCCCCCATCGATGATGACGTAATACTTGAATGGCCCCTAATGACTACGATCATGTCAGCACGTGTGTTTCGAAGAAATCGAAATAACTGATGACATCCTGGATATATGACCATCTTATTACGTAAAACAGTATGGTCAGGGCCGTCTTAAGAGTATCATGGGCCGCCCGGGCCAAGTGGTTTTTCGGAGGCCCTACCTGGTAAATCCCAGAAAAGTTCAACCGGATCTCATTTTTGTGAGGCCCCTCTTCTCTTGAGCCCCTCCCCCCCCCCGGTCCGTGTCCGGGTGAGCCCATGCGTTAAGACTGCACTGAGTATGGTCACGACGTAAAACAGTATGGTAATTCAACTCTATCTTAGGCGTTGCTATCTACGAACGATTTAGAAAAGCGATGCACGGGTAGCTAAGAATACGCGCGTAACTAATATGCGTTTTCTCTGTTAAAAAATGAAGTGATATGTGGAATTGAGAAAGCAAAGGCGGTCGAGCTCATAAAATGAAGAAATGGACTAAAATTGCATCGAAAAGGCCCTGAAATCACAGAAAAAAATTTCTAAACGTCATCGAGAAAAAAAGCGATTCTCTCAATTAGTTTGACAATGCAACGGGAAGTCCATTTGTCCCGTCTGTGAGCAATCGTACGATGAATACTGAGTTCAGTGTGAAATATGTAAGGACTAGAGGCAAGAGGAATGCTTTAGGGTTACGAAATTACGAGGACATTTGTCCCCTAATGTGAAAGTCATCTAACTAACCGTAATTCTAGCTACTGTGAAATCTTTAGGTGTATGTATACTCTTAGCCGCACACACTGCGTATCCGACAGAGTGTGAAAGAATACGCATTGTGTTTCGTAAAATTTTTGAGACTTCATCTCTCTTCAAGTTTAATCGCATATCTTCATCTCTTCTCTCATCGCTTGGCGAGTATTAAAAAAACAAGCATTTCAAACGTTACCGTTTGAAATCTACAATAAATTGTTGTTCCCGGTCAAATTAGCCATCGCGTGCAGAAAATGACCGTGGTTCGACAAAAATGAGCAATCAACGAAGATAATATTCATTACTTATGTATTAAATTATACTATAGTTATAGCAAACAAATAAATATTCATCTCACAAATTTATCATTTCAACATCTTTTTTTCGTCAAACGCAACAACGCTTGGCAATAGCCCTTTTGTTTCCCAACCTCGGAAATATTCTAGCAATTTTAACGGTAATTGGTGACTTTGCTCACAGTTGGCATCAATAGGCGATGCTCTGTGTTTAAGAACGCGATTTCCCACAATTTTTTGATAAAATATCGACACGGATTGGTTAAATTCAGATTTTTAACCAATCTATGTCGATCTCTTATCCAAAAGTTGTGACTAGTTTAAACGATGTCGGTGAATACGGCTCTAAGTGAGCTGCTCTCCTATCATTCGGTAATTGGTGACTTTGATCACAGTTGGCAATAATAGGCGATGTTCTGTGTTTAAAAAAGAACCCGATTTCCCATAATTTTCTCGATGATAGGAGTAAAGGAGGGTAGGGGAGCTCACTTGTGGCCGTATTCACCGACATCGTTTAAACTACAATCGCAGGTTAAAGGATTAGCGTTCGAAACGGATTGGTTAAAATCCTCAATTTAACCAATCCGTTTCGATCTTCAATCCTTTCACATGCAATTGCTGTTCAAACTGTGTTGGTTAATACGGCCGTTAGTGGGTTTTTCAGCGAGAAAAGCGTGGGAAATCGAGTTCTTTTTAAACACAGAGCATCGCCTATTGTTGCCAACTGTGAGCAAAGTCACCAATTACCGTTGGAATTGCTAGAATGTTTCCGAGGTTGGGAAACAAAAGGGCTATTGCCAAGCGTTGTTGCGTTTGACGAAAAAAAGATGTTGAAATGATAAATTTGTGAGATGAATATTTGTTTGCTATAACTATAGTAATTTAATACATAAGTAATGAATATTATCTTCGTTGATTGCTCATTTTTTGTCGAACCACGGTCATTTTCTGTACGCGAGGGCTAATTTGACCGGGAACAACAATTTATTGTGGATTCCAAACGGTAGCGTTTGACATTTTTGATATTTTTTTAATACTCGCCAAGAGGTTGGTGCACTAACTCTTCGGTGTGGATTTCCTGCAGTAGCAATTTTTTTTTCTTCTGTGGTCATGTTGTCACCGTTTCTGTTGTACTCCCGCGTCATGAAAGTTGCTGAATGGGACGAATCGGGTATCGAACTCGCGATACCTCTAAGAACACCCTTTGGTACTGAAGAACCAGGCAGGGCCCTGGCTCTGTCCCGCTAGGGTATGTAAGCCATTTACTCAGCGGAGTTGGGCCATGCTGGAAAGTATCCTCTGGTACTGTAGGCGAGTATCTTATCGGGCTACCGCTCCCAAATATTACCTTCGGCAAAGATTTTAGTTTCGATTACAGCAGAGAGCAGACGGGTCTTTCGTAACAGGAAAATTCAGACGTTCTCCATTTTCAATCCAAAATATGAAAGGCAGATGGCAGCACTAGTACAACACAAAACAAGCATAAACACGTTAGGGCCATCCAAACGCAAAATACGCTTCTGCGTGTAATCGCAGCGTCATCTTCAAGCAACACCGCCTCCTATAGAAGAAGGCCTCCGTGCGAAGCTCGTGGCGTCACTGAAGAAGGCCATCTCACCCAACATTAGATATAGCAGGCCAACGCATGCGCCATCTTTTCTCCATTTTTGTAGTACGTCCAATGGCTATGGGGGGGGGGGGATGGACTTCTTCAGTGACGTCACAAGCTTCGTGCGGAGGTCTTTTTCTGTAAGAGGTGGTGTTGCTTAAATCATGTACCCGCCTGGGCCAGGCCCGGAGGCCAATGTAATGGTGAGATCCTGTAAAGATTTTCAAAATTAAGCATGAAAATTTTTAACCAATCACTCGTAACCATCGGGGCCTCAAAAAATCAATCAGTTCGGGGAGGCCCATGACGATCTTTAAGACAAGCCCTGCGTGTAACACAAAAATTCGTTAGAAATTCCTATGAGGAATGTATACGAGGCGCATGTTTTAAGTAATAGTTTCGATTAAAAATTCAAGTAAGCTTCGTTGGAAGTACTGGGGGGAGGGGGAAGGGACAATTTCATTAAAAATATATATATATATATATATACAGTAATTGGCGTAGATAGTCAAAAATACGGGTCATATGGTAACCATATATGCTGTCACCAGAATTACCTGAGCTCCATGGGGATGAAACCTAATGAGCCCATTGCGAAGCTGTTTCACAAGCTCTTTACTGATCCTCTCTCATCAGTACTAAGTACTTTATTGTTTGAATAACGTCTAAGACAGAACCCCTGAGACCATAGGAAAACAAAACAAGGTACCTGTACAACAATAACGAAAAAAGGCTTCAGAATGGAGTAATAAATATCTCCGCGAAGGACGTGAGCGTTTAGTTCATGGATTTTTGCGAGGGAAGTTTGCACACCTGCCTGAGGCCCGGCTTCTAAGAATTCGTCATGCCTCTTCGGCACAATGACTTTTCTCTCTTAGGCTTTTTTTTTTTTTTTCTCGTAGAAGCGATGTTTGTGCTCGTGTAAAAATAAAAGAGGGGGGGGATATAAATTACACGCACACGGGAATATATATGAACACAATGATGTTCCAGCTTCAATAGGACACGAGAATCCCGGTTATAACAAACAACAACAGCATATTCGACGAAATGAGAAATGTCGTTAGTTGAACTTTTCCCCAGGGATGTTTGGAACGTGGATATTGCATTTAATTGGCGAAATCATTTTTTTTCGGTCCCGGTTTGTTATTTAATAAGACGTTTTCTCGTGTATGACTTCGCAAACAATTAGTACGCGCGAGCATGTGCGGCTTGGGGTTACCTGTCGCCCGGGTGAAAAGTTTCATGTATCGCCCCTCTAAAAACGACCCTGGTGCAAGGCTTTAACCTACAGGGCCCTAGGGAAGATGAACCTATTGTTATGGTGCAGGCGAATCCCGTTATAACGAACTCCAAGAGATCGGATAAATCACTTCGTAATAACGAAATTTCGTTATAAAGGAATTCTAGGTTTTTACATTGTTCCTATGTAAACTTATCTGGTTGATTAGAAAATTTTCGTCAGAACGAGATTCTCGCTATAACGGTATTCGTTAAAACGGGGATCGACTATATTAAAGCCGCACATTATTGTTCACATCACAAAATATGCGTGGCCATACGTCCTGTTTTTTAGCTCAAGATTGTTGTCTTAGTTATACCAGATATTGTCCCAGGCCCGTCTTAACAACATCATAGGCTCCCGGGCAAAGTAATTTTTTTTTGGGGGGGGGGAGGAGTCTCCTTACCTAGTTAGAAGTAATAGCAGCCAATTTACATACATATCCTCAAAAATTCTAAGTAGATCTCACTATACCGAGTCCCTATCATGAGAACAGTGTCCATCCCGGACAGTGTCCATGTAGGCCTATGCTTGAAGACGGCACTGCCTCAAATCTTCTCAACATCATCTTTGCCTAATTATGGTTCAAAACGTGGTGTCATGTGAATTTTTGGAAAATGTCTAAAAAAAGTCTGAGTTGCCGACCCTTATAACCTGCTACCAACTGCATGCACCACACCCCTTGCACCTTCGCTTAAGCTGCCCCTTGCGCACAGGTGCATGCAAATTAAATTAATGAAAATACGAAATCCGTGGTATAGGCTAAAAAAATGTGGTCTTATTCAGATACCGAACCTGAAAGACCAGACACATTCCACCTCTCATTTTCAAGGAGATAACAAAGTGCCCACGGATGTGTCCAGAAATGAAGAGTCTTTCTCGTTTTAAATATAGTGAAAGCTCGCTACAGGATACTCGATATAACGATAAATCCCTCTACAACGATATTTTTTCATGTCTTGTTTGGAAATATTTATGCTCTAATGCTGAAAATGCTGCCGCTCGATATAACGATATAATCGCTCTCTACAACTATGTTCTTTTTCTTGGTCCACAGAGTGTCGTTATATCGAGGTTTTGCCGTAGTTGGCAATGTATGTATGAATTATATACAGAGGCGGATTTATATATATATGGTTTTGCTGCCTGTGAGCTATAGAAATTTCGACACCCCTGGCTCTTAACCTTCGAGGAGAGATACATAGTTTCATTTCTCCTATAAGCTCTCAATCGAGTTCAATTTTCTTGACCACTTCCTTCAAATTGGCCGCCCCTCTTAAGTTGCCTTTCTTTTCTATAGCCCACTTAGCCCCCCCCCACCCCAACTCTGTAAATACGCCAGTAATTAGATAATTAGTTCTTGTTCACAATCTGTGAATCGTCCAGTAATAGTTGGCGAAGGAATCAAGAATATTGTATAATAGTCCGGCCATAGTAGGCGAAGAAGAAACCTAGAATCTTGCGTAATCGTCCGGCAGTACTTGGAGAAGTAATTTGTGATTCATATACAGGGTGCATAGGTAACAAGGCGTATAGCGTTTTACTGGTGAACCGTTGATCCTAAAAGCATACTTCCGTATAACGTGTAGTACTCAGATATGTCATTCATGTTTCAAGGGGTTGTAAGGTTATTAAATGAAAAATAAATTAACTTTCTATACAATCCTCGTGTGCCCCAAAACCTAGTTAAAAAGTTGTTGCCTCATCTCTTCTGATGCCAACAAAAAAAAAATCCATGTTTCTAAGTGAGACATTTCTTCACTGAGACATTCGGATTCGAAAAACGGAGGAAAGTTCGGAAAAAAACTGCATTAAATGCGTGAAAACTGTTTTGACCGCATTTGAAAAGAGTTTTTCAAATTTCTAACTAGGGTTTATGGCACACGAAGACTGTATAAAGGTTAATTTAATGTATTCCCTACATTAATATGTATCCCTTGAAACACATAAATGACATATCTGAGTACTACACGTTCTATGGATACTTTTTTCTAATTGGAAGTATAGTTCTAGGCTTAACGGTTCGCCAGTAAAATTCCATACTTATGTATGCACCCTGCATATATAAAATAATAAATTTCCGGATACACCCATCCTTCGGGCCTGCTAAGATATCCGTTTGAGATCTAGGTTTAACGGGTCCTTCAACGTTCAGTAGTTGGCGAAGAAATCTAGAATCTTGTGCAATCTTCCACCAACAGTTGCCAAAGAAGTCAAGAATCTCGTAGAATAGTCCGACAACCGCCTTTCGAATCACAATCAGTAGAGTTCGCAGCTACATATCGATATTCACCGTACGTATTGGGTACAGTTATTTAGACCCTACTACCAGGGCCGTCTTAAGAGCATCACGGGCCCCCGGGCCAAGTGATTTTTCTGAGGTCCCTACCTGGCAAATTATCGAAGAATTGAACTACTTCTCATTTTTCTGAGGCCCCTATTCTCTTGAGGCCCCCTGGCCCATGCGTTAAGACGGCACTGCCTACTACTACTACTACTATTTAATCGTACATTCTCCGCGTACACATTCCTCTGCGGGATTTCTAACAAATTATTACATGTATAAATGTGCGTTCTGAGTGTATGGATGGCCCTAACCCTAACGTATTTATGTTGTCAGAATTATGCGTGTTACCGTGTTCTACAAGTGCCGCCATCTGTCTCCTATTTTTGAAGTGAAAATATCAAGTGTCTGAATTTTTTTCATTTTGTGTAAGTAGCGTGTTGAAGGTCTGTTTGTTGTCGGTGGATAGTCATTTTCAAATGGGAGACCGACAGACCAGGCACGACCCAGGCTCTGTCCCTCCCGGGATATAAGCCTTTTACCCTTGCGGGTATCAAATGGGAGACCGGCTCGCGTATTCACGAGTCGGAGTTGATAAAAAACAGCATAAACAGTTATTTAGACCAGTGGTTCTCAACCTTTTTTAGCTTATGGCCCACTTTGAACCACTTTTCTTCTCGTGGCTCCCTCGTCTTACATAGAGCCCCCCCCCCCCTTCACCCTCATGAACGAGCGAAACACTTTCTACTTACTGAATTTAGTTTAATCCAAATTAAATTTATAGTGAAAAAAAAATTTAAGAGTCTAGATCAATCAAAGTGGGTGGGAGATTGCCACCTTTCTTAAGGGACAAATTATATGGGAATAATAGGTATGTGCGAAATGCTGGACCATCCAACGAACCTACACAATAAATCGCCCCTACCGACACATCATTATGGGTCTGCACCTTACCGTGGACTGGAGCTCATTGAACTTCCATCTTTTGGGGGTTCTATGCATGGCGGTCTCACTATCATGGTTCCCCGGGCAAAATTCTGGGGTGCCCCTTCACGTAATCGAAACAGCTTATACATATTTACACTCAAAAATTACAGTACCATATGTGACCATGAAGGGTCCCCCATGAGCACTCCAAGCCATGCGCACATAAGTTTAGATGGCTCCTGCTTCATGGACAGCTCTGCTGGATTCTAAAAGTTTTTAGTCACACTTTTTCCCCCAAACATATTTTACTTGAAAACTTGATTTCTTCATATCTCTCTGCGCCCTCCCCCCACTTCACCACTTGTCATGACTCCCCTTTCATCTGGTTTTCACTCGTGGTCCCCTTAGAATATCCCAGGGCCGCAAGGGGGGGGCATATGACCCCAGGTTGAGAAACACTGATTTAGACACCGTAAAACCGAATTACAGAACTACGGCAAAAACAAATCGAATAAAACGAACGCACAGGAATCAAAATAATGGGAAAACCAATTGTAAATATTGCCGTGAAGGCATTGGAAACGGCAAGAACAAGAGCATTCAAACGCCCGTACAGCTAATACATCACAGACACCTGTGCAAAAAACAGGAATAACCCGTACAATTTACATGAACCCCAAAAACAAAAAGAAGAGTACCCAGAGAAAGTGTTAGTTGCATGGGAAAACGTAAGGTCAGGGGTCACACACGTAAAAAAACAGAGGCCGTAACGCTTTTATATAAGAGCGGGGAAAGAAAACTACTAGTTCTTCCATATGGGGATGGTGCAAAAGAATTGAGGTCGGTATTTATATGGTCGAAGGGGGTATAGCCTATAAAAGACGAAAGGAAAGAAACCAGTGGATGGGGAAGTTTTCTTGGCAAAAAACATTATGATGCAACAGGGCTATTCTGAATTCAAGTCACGTGATATGAAAGGTCAGAGTGTTTTTTTTTTCACTTTCCTCGTGAATTTCCAAATTCATTTTCATAACAACGAAATCGTATTTAATGTGAACCTGGGCGTCGACGATGAGAAGGTCTTTCTTTACATGAGAAGTAAAACCTGATATAGAACAATATATTCGAAATCCGGGAAAAAAATTTTCTCCAGCACGATGACTTTGGGAGGAGATTTTCTTTTGGAATAGATTAGCAAAAATCTCTGAATATAGATGAGAAAATCGAGGGAAGAGCAAATCAAAATATTGAAAAGGAAAATTCCGTCAAGTTGGTAATAATCACTTACGTGATTCTTTTCGTTTCTGGGGTTTTCCGTGTACCTACCTCACCGCATCAGGGAAGCATTTCCAACCATTCGTTGTCATGTGATTGCGATACGTTTAGGCGTACTCCTCCTAGAAGTTTGTAAACCTGGTGCTGAGACACCCTGCGTATTTAATTGATAAGCACAACAATTATTTTGAACAGAATCAATAACAAAGGAAATCGCGACCTTTGAAAAGAGTCTATCAACATAGTCACGGTTTCTGAGATTCGATATACAGTATTTTGTTTTGAACAAAATATGGTAAATAGAATCATAAAATCTTGAACAGATTCGATAAAAAAGCTCATATCTTAAAAAAAGATTAAATAAACAAATCTTGAATAGATTCGATAAAAAAAGCCCACATCTTAAATAGATACGATTGAAAAATTTCGATAAAAATGCCTACATCTTGAATGAGTTCGATAAAAATCTCAGGGCCGTCATTTCAACTTTTTCCGGGGGGGGGGGGGCGGCAAAGCACATATACTCAATGTATGTATATATATATATATATATATACCATTTTTAGTGTATTTTCGAAAGTCAGGGTCGATAAAAAAATGGCCCGCATCTGAAATAGATTCGATTAAAAAAGCCCACATCTTGAATAGATTTGATAAAAAGGCCCGCATCTGGTATAGATTCGATAAAAAACCCCACATCTTGAAAATATTCGATTAAAAAATTTCGATAAAAATGCCCACATCTTCAATATGGTCGATAAAAAAAACTGACATCTTGAACAGTTCCGATAAAAAGCCGCACTTCCTGAATAGATTTGATAAAAAAAGCCCACATCTTGAATAGATTTGATAAAAAGGCCCGCATCTGGTATAGATTCGATAAAAAAAACCTCATCTTGAAAATATTCGATTAAAAAATTTCGATAAAAATGCCCACATCTTCAATATGGTCGATAAAAAAAACTGACATCTTGAACAGTTCCGATAAAAAGCCGCACTTCCTGAATAGATTTGATAAAAAAAGCCCACATCTTGAATAGATTTGATAAAAAGGCCCGCATCTGGTATAGATTCGATAAAAAAAACCTCATCTTGAAAATATTCGATTAAAAAATTTCGATAAAAATGCCCACATCTTCAATATAGTCGATAAGAAAGCTCACATCTTGAACAGTTCCAATAAAAAACCCACATTCTGAATACATTCGATGAATCCACATCTTGAATAGACTCTATAAAAAAAAAACCCAAATCTCAAATGGATTTGATAAATAAAACTAATAGTTTGAACAAATTCGATAAACGAGGTCTTGATTTCAAAGCGATTGGATAAGAAATTCGGTGAATGAGGTACTGTTTCACTGTCCAAGATTCAGTAGAAAAAAAAATTACCATCGCGAAGAGAGATTCGGTAAACAAAACGATCATCTCGAAATTGTTAGATTAAACAAAGCCTTTGTTTTGAAGTTTTGATCAACAAAATCACGGTTCCGAAGAAATTAAATTTATAATCACACGAAAAAACATTTTTTCAAACATGGCTAAAAATTATCTCACTATAATTTGCAATAAAACATACCTGCAACAAATCCACAAACTAAATTATTTTTCATTAAAGTAAAAAAAGTTATTATAAACGGATGTTTTAATAATCAAAATATCAATCATTATTGAATTATCTAAAATTTTAAGTAGATTTAAAATCTCTTATTTTATGAGCGGGGGCCGCTCTTACCAGACGCGGGGCGTGGGTAATAATAGCATGGTCAGGTGCGTCTGAACAATTTCGGGGCACGAAAAATGTTTAAGACCCTCTTTGCCACTCTTTTTATATATCTTGTGGGAGAGGGGGATTCAGCATCTATTATTTCAGATTATACAAAAATGTCGAGAAATATGCATGCAAAAAATTTTATACGCACAATTAAAATATAAATTGACACAAAAATTGATAAAAA
Source organism: Pholcus phalangioides (assembly GCF_987345545.1). Lineage (NCBI taxonomy): Eukaryota > Metazoa > Arthropoda > Arachnida > Araneae > Pholcidae > Pholcus > Pholcus phalangioides. The sequence goes on along the minus strand of NW_028301624.1, from coordinate 3,139,149 downwards.
TTGAGCACTAAAAGTAAATTTAAACAAATGAAAGAAACAATTCCCGAAACTAATGAATTTTAGAGTTGATGAATTAAAAATAATTAGAAGAAATAATTCTAGCACCAGTGGAAATTCAGAATTAATGAAAGAAAAAATTCCAGAATCGATAAAAGCTCAGAAAAAAATAAAAATAATAATTCCTTAAATAATTCTTAGGGAAAACTCAGAATTAATGAAAGAAATAATCTAAGAATTGGTGAAATCCTCCAATAATTTACCGCACTCACCGTAAATTATTGGAGGCCCGGTGCGACCGCACCCATAAAGGCGGCTCTGTTTCTGAACAAAAGCCGAAAGTAAAATTGTGATCACCCGATGGAACGTAAAAACATTGAAGAAACATAGTTAAAAAATACCTCAAAAACATGATATTTAATGATAACTACGCATATACGCAATAATACGCATGATAACTAATTAATACGATACTTATAACTAATTAATACGATACTTATAACTAATTAATACGATACTTATAACTAATTAATACGATACTTATAACTAATTAATACGATACTTATAACTAATTAATACGATACTTATAACTAATTAATACGATACTTATAACTAATTAATACGATACTTATAACTAATTAATACGATACTTATAACTAATTAATACGATACTTATAACTAATTAATACGATACTTATAACTAATTATCAAAAAAACTTCTTTTTTTTGAGCCATTGAAGTTATAAAGCAATTGAATGCGATGTTTGTTAATGTATTCCGAATTTCAAAACTTCTACCAGTGAATCTGAAAATAATATTCATCCGAAAAATGCTTCTGTACAACTAATGAAGTAATGGTTTTTTTTTCGGACGATATTTTTTCCAAATGATGACAACAATGTCGCTAATGTGCCAATATACGAACTCGTCTTTGTATGGGTCAAAAAGGATATAAGGAAAAACGAATGGGTAAGTTTCATTAGGCCAATAAAAAACAGCCAATTTTCGTCACTTCTGGGAATCACGCAAGAAAACTAAAATTGCAATACGCATGCGTACGTGGTTTTTCATTTCTTTTCCGAATCATGATACGAAAACAAACATGCTCAGCAGATTGGTCAACAAAAATAGGGTGTGTCCACCATAAAACGAAGTCCCTTTTTTGAATTCTTCAAAGTTGGGAAGTTAACGGAATAGAAAATAATATATATATATATAATTGAATTTAATTAATTTTTCTTTTAAATTATCATTTATACATTCAACAATATAATAGTTTGGGGGAAAAAGAATTTCTATCATTGAAAACAGATTTTAAAGAAAAGTATTTAATATTTCGTCCAACAACGTGATTTTGAGTTTGTTTTTATTTAAATTATTAATACATAATTTATTTTTCTTCGGAGCTTCCTGTTACAGTAAAACCTCTCTTTTGCAGACGAAAAAATTCATCCGTAAAAAAGAAGGATGACCGTTAATCAGGGGGTTTGAAAAGCATATTTTTATCATACGGGGGAAATTATTATTTGGCCGTAAAAGAGAGGTGACCGCATCTGAGGGGTGTCCGTTAAAAGAGGTTTTTACTGTATTTATGATAGCAACAATCAAAATTGATTAAAAAGGTTTATTCGTCTTCAGAAAACACTCCTCTACGTAAAAAAAAATATATTTTTAATAGAAAACTTTGGAAACACATATTTTTAAGGAATTTCAGTCGATTACTGTATTTGTCTCTTTTCTAAATTTTATTGTTTAATTTCAGATTTCTCCTTACATTTTTCTTCTAATAATTCTCAATTATTTAAGCAAACGTATCAAAAAATTACTAAATTTTGTTTCTTAACAGCACGCCTATATTTAGAAGAATTTATTATCAGAATATTCATGCTGGCTATTATTATTGAATTTAATTAGAATTTATTAATTGAATTTATTAATTGGAATTTTTTCTATTGTATTCAATCAAGAATTAGAAATTACAATTTACAAAAACTGACATTTTCTGTAAATATGCTACTAATTACTCATCGTGAAGAAATGGCATATTTAGATTAGTATCTATAAATTATTAATGATTTGTACAAGAAAACCAAGAAGTATTTTCTACTTATTTTACCTTTTATGAAATAAGTTTTATAGATTCTTATCTAGAAAATTTGACATTTATCGAAATTTGACATTTAAATCGAAATTATTGCAGAAAATATATTTTTTCTTAAATTGAAGAGACAATTTAGAATTTTTCAGATAATTCATAAATTAATAGAAAAATTGTATTAAATGTGACTCACCGCAAATGAGGAAAACGGCAATTACGGACGACTTCATGATTAAAATCCTTTGATTCCTTTTGTTACACGCACATAAGGATCGAAGAGAAAAATGATATATAATAAGAGAAAACAAAACACCTACAACATAAAAAAAAACACCAAATAGAAGAAGAGAAAAGTTTTAGTCAGAGAAAAGATTTCCAAGAGCAAAAAATTGCCTTATTCCAAATACAACACACACACACAGTTGTTTCTCTATAGGAAATAAAAGCCAAAACTAAAAAACGACAACAGAACTCTTTTTCCTTCTCTTTTCGAGCTCAACAAGTTTTTCCCAACAAAAAAGGGCATTTGGCGCTAAAAAAAGTATGCATTTGGCGAAGAAAAATGAATCTTTGTGGTGTTTTAAATCTTATTTTACCTGGTTGGAAAAGTTTGGCGAGATATCGTTGTGAAAAATAGCCAAAACTCAACAACACGCATATGCTAAGCGGGACTTTCAGATATCCGACTCCCTCCGTAGCACATTTCTACAGGGTCGCCCTTGGCAGACGCGGGGCCCGGTGCGAAAAATAATTTCTGGGCACCAAAAAACAAAATATATATGGCTATGAAATGCGAATTATAAAAAAAAACTATGCCAAAAACGCTTAGGACCGAATCCCGATTTCATATAGATGTTGAGCGGGGAGAGTAGAATCGGGGCATCTGTTGTTTCAGAATTCAGTAGAACCTCTCGATAACGGACACCCGCGGAACCAAGAGTTTTGTCCGCTTACGGAGAGGCACGATACACAGTGGAACCTCGTTTAAACGACGCCTGGCTTCGGTCGCAATTGGTTCTTATACATTTTTAATGTTAAAATGTTTACGTGTGTGTGTTACTGTGAAAGTGATACACTGGTGATTATGCATAACCACCAATCGTCTCGATAAATAAAAAGTTTGATTAAATTTCACTACATTTTTACCACTGTACCGGTGATTATGCATAATTCCCAAGTAAACGGGGAGTGAAATACATTAACGCCCTATTCCACGGGATCGGGTATCAGAAAAGTGTCCGTTAACGGGGAGTGTCCGTCAGGGGAGGTTCCATAGTATACATGAATGCTGAGAAACACCCATAAAAATTTTTAAACACACAATTAAATGCTAATTAACACTGAAATTCATGAAAATTCAGCTCTGAAGCTAATTTTAAACTAATGAGGGAAACAATTCCCGAAACTAGTGGAAATTTTAGAAATGGTAAATTAAAATTAATTGCTACAAATTTCTTTCATTAGCTCCGAATTTTCATTGGGCTCGAACTGCACTATATTCCCAAAAGTCCGTGTCCTTTTTGACATTTTTTCTTGCATTTCTAGATAAATATTGGGTGAATCGCTCCGAAATTTCGGTCATGTATACCTTATATTGCACCATTTCCAGTGAAAATTTAGTCACGAGTGTATTTAGGAGACCGAAAAACAATTAAATAAGAAACAAAAGTTCTTGATTAACCGTGTATCAGAAAAATCGCAAATGTCTTGCAATAACTTTGTACAATACTTGAGTGCATTTTCGTGAGAATAGCACATATATTCACGATAGTATTATTTTCTACAAAAATTTTCCAATTTTCATCGTATAATTTTTGCTTACTACATGCCGAGTTTTAAACGAATTTTTACAAAATTTACAGAAAACATGAGACTAAACATACTAGAAATTTAAAATGTGAAAAATCATTATTTAATGACATATGAATATTTTTAGTAGGGCTGGGAATCGATTAAAATTTTTAACTGGTTAATCAAAAAAATTTAATCGATTGATCGACCGATTAATCGAATATTTTCAAATGCTATTCATTCATAGCAAACGTAGTGTTAGTAACTATGTAATAGTAATTGGTCTATTCATTTCACGCATCTATCCACTGAATGGATGTAAATAAATATAGAAATACATTAACAAATGAATGTTCCGCCCGCTTGAAGCTATTTTATATCGTCCTCCTTTGCCAGAAACATGAATGTGCAAATTTCTAAAACGACTTGTAATGTTTATTCTACCCATGTTGCTCTATGGAAGTTGTTCTCCTAAAATGTTTTGTAAAATGTCTTTCAATAGGGGGATACACATTTTTGCGTTTCTGGCAAAACTTGGCAAAATGAAAAAGTGATCCAACCAAAAGTGAAAATTTGCATATTCATGTGTCTCTGGCGTAAGGGTGGACGATATGCTGAACATGCGTGTCATATCCTGGAAGTTCTTAACTCTCATGTATCTTGTCTCGTTTTTGTTTTATTTTTAATCAGTATCTGTATAGTCATCACTAGTTTCTGTTGAATCGACTTGTGTTTCCTCATGTCGAAAAATTTTAATTCAATTTTGATCTGATTTATCAAGTCAATTAACTCAACTAAAATTTTTAACTGCGATTAACAAATCATCAGTTAGTCGACCCGATTAATCGGACCAGCCCTAATTTTTCAGTGAATAATTATTAATTGCGCATGTGAAAAAAATATAAATCGTATTTCTCATAATTTGAATGTCAAATATACAGGGTGTTTCGAAAAGAATCACCCGATTTGAAATGCGTATATTACGAAAATTATTAAACGGGGCCGTACATGAACAGCCAGACCCAAAGCGTATTAAAATTTTTAATAAGCTTTGGCCAGACCTAACTCAGGCCGAAGCTCACATTGCTGACAATGCCACCAGATGGCGACTTATCCGATGAGTCTGTCACGCATGAGAGTCATTAATTCGACTTAATTTACTTTTATTTTATAAGACCCTAAGTGAACTGTAATATATTTTTTTTATTTATCTCCATGATATCTCGCGGCACCCTAGGGTGCCAGGACGCACCGTTTGGGAAACACTGCTCTAGGGATTTGGAAAACATTGGGAGAAAAGGTCTGGAAGGACATATGGCCGTCTTTCAAACGATTAAAATGAAAAAAAAATTAAAAACAGAAATGAAAAAAAATCCCTCAAATTTCCACTCTGAAGGCATCTTCACACACATCAAAGCAGTCGAGTCTTAGTTCAGACGCCGATGCATCCGACCAGCACCTCCTAGAGATAGAAGGTCTCCACACTCTGCTTGTGACGGCAGTAAGTAGTCCATTTTCCCTTTCTGCTGGTATCATCGTTGTGAGGAAAAGAAATGATCGGGCTCAGAATTTCTATGCCACACATCCAATCACCATGCGGTATTTGTGAGTCAATCAGGAAGATTGTACGCCAAAATAAGTAGAAACGAAGTAGGATGCCGTGTTTCAAAATGTGGCAAACTTGCTAGGTAGTCTGAATGACGTTTATGGCAACCCGTGCGGAGGCCTTCTATCTCTAGGGGTACTGATCCGACTCGTTACAGTCAGAACTAATCTCACATATCGGTTCACTTCGAGTCGGGTTTGAGGATGATCGAAACGGAATTACAGCGGGAAATAGTTCGAGTTTTACAGCGACATTTAAATACTGTATAAAGTTCATAATAATAATTAGATTCATTAACTGACTTCGAGAAGTTTATGACAGATCCGCAATTTCAGGCTCTTGTCGAAATTCCCTTTTCTCGTCCTAGCAAACCAATGGGGTGAAATAAGAAATTGCAGTCAAATAAATTTTGAAAATTTCTTCTTTTTCGACAGATAAGCCGCAATTTCACTCTCTTGCCGAAATCCTCTTCTCTCGGCGCAGCTAACCAACGGCCGGCAAACAATGAAATTATAAATTGCGATCACACAAATAAATTTTACAAATTCTTCTTTTCGGCAAATAAGCCACAATTTCAGGCTATTGCCAAAATTCTCATTTCTGACACTGGCAAAGAATTAGCGAAATCAGCATTCCTCTCTATCTGAAACTGATCGTAATTCCCATTTCCGTCATTCTTTCGAATCTCGGGAAAATAGTTGTTGAAAATGTATTTACAGGAAAATAAAATCTCGATCAGATTTCTTTCGGACCAGTTTACACTTTAAGTCAATAAAATAATAATTTATTAAAGTTTTGTGAGAATTTTTCATCAGAAAATTTTTTTATCAATAGTGGTCGAACCTTGGAATAAATATGTTGAGGAATTTGCGATCTCAAATACAAATACAACGCCACAACAGGCAAATTGCCCAACGAGGTGGCTGACTTAAGAACATCATGGATCCCCGAGCCATTTTTTGGAGGCCCTACCTACTACTGCGGGAATGTGCGTGTACGTGAAGCAAAGCTGCATTAACTTACAAGCGGCTTTGACGTGAAGTGAAACCTGAAGTTTTTTTTTTTTTCTCTGTAATGCTTGTTATGTGTAGTGCTGCCATCTGCCACCAGTTTTTCTAACTATGAGTGAAGTGTTATGATTGACTGATTTATCGTTGTAGGACTGTTGCTCTCTGTGGCGAGACTTTTTAACGGGGAGATCGGCTCGCATTTGCGCCTTGAAGTTGGGAACCACAGAAAACCAACTTCAGCCGACCACCACTGTGGGGTTCGAACCCGGATCCTCGCATCGCGAGTCCGTCACTATAACCACTCGACCACCACAGCGGCTGAAGTTTGTTTTCGTTTTCAGCATCCGACTGATAGTGCTGGGTATTGTTGCATGAAACTCACAGAGGGAGAAAGCTCTAAATTTGTCGAATTAATTAGAAATTACTTAATAATTAAGGATTATTTATTTACTAATTATTGATTTTTTTTTTTCAAACTAAAATCAAATTCTACCATAACGACTCATTGTGTAGTAGTCGGAGGGGCTGCTCAACATCTGTGATTCACCCTTCTCTCATTAAACGTGGCCAGCTTAACTTCACATAAATATAGATGTGGCCCTCGGATGCAAACCGTTGAAGAACCCCCTACTCCGGTGGTCGGCAAACCGCGGCTCAAACCGAGCCACATGCGGCTCTTTGGCCCTTGAGTGTGGCTCTTCCACAAAATACCGCGTGCTTGGTATTTTGGAATTTTTGGCGCCTAAAAAATTCCACATTTTTGCAAAATCATGTTTAGACCCGCATTTTGGCCATTTTGTTCTCGTTCCCTTCCCCTCCCCTTCCTAGTGAGTCATATTTTTCGTAGGCTTTTGCCGAAAGAAAGAGTGAAAGCCTGACGCTGCTGTCACGTGACCCTTCCACGACCAATCAGGTGGGTCGAAACTGGGAAGTTCGGAAAAAGTTTCGAAAACGAAGGTACTCCGGGATAGATGGACGCAAAAGACGAGTCTCCTCTCGGAACATAAGGGGAGGAGACAAGCAATCTTTTCCATACTAAGGAACGTCTTCCTCTACCCAGTCAGATCATAGAAGACGACGCTCCTGGGCCACCACCTCTCATGACGGCCAGGGACGGGCTTAAGTATTTTTTGCGGCTCGGTGCAAAAAAAAATTTGGGGCCCTTCTGAACAGGGGTTTTCCAATTCCCCCGGAGGTCCATGGGTATTCTGATGCCCGCCAAGTTAACATTGCCGTCCGAGAATGACTGTATAACTACTATTTCATGGTCTTTAAAAATCATTAGGCAATGAACATCGACAAAAGTGAGCTGCCCAGTGAAAAAATTGTGAGTGTGCCCCCAGGCACTTGGAGGTTTAGGGCTGTCAGGGCTAAAAAACAGATTATTTACCCATTCCTCTAGACACAGGTTCTCTACCTTGGACTGAATTTTAAGCTATCGCTTTGTTAAGAAATCAAAGTAAAAATTTAATCAAAAAAATTTTATCCCCCTTTTGCGGCCCAATGCGGCCGCACCTGCCTAAGTCCGGCCCTGATGACGGTTCCCCCGCGTCCTCTTCTCTCCATCCAACATCGTCAATACTGCTAGAAGCGATCCGCCATCTCCCATTGGAGAGTTGGAAGGGGTCGACCTCAGCGAACGTACCTTAATCAGATCGATTAAGCAAAGGCCTGCTTGGGAGGAGGCTACCCTAATTAAGTTAATAACAATGTACCTGCCTATATAGTTTAAGTTTAAAAAAATTTGGCTCTCAAAAGAAATTTCAATCGTTCTACTGTTGATATTTGGCTCTGCTGACTAATGAGTTTGCCGACCACTGCCCTAGTCCATAAGATAAAGTGTGATTTTTCCGTTCCAAAATACATATTTGTAAAATTTATTTTATATTTAGTTTATTAGTTTTTATTCAACATCCTAACAGCTCTTGATTTCTAAGAGCGAGAAATGTACATTCTGACAAAAATATAGAATTGTGTGTATTATGTCTGAATTTTTTATGTCTACAATTTATTTGAACAGCATAGGTATAGGTGTAGGTATTTTATGATTTGTTTGAATAGCAAGGGAAAAACAATTTCGGCTTATCTGTTTAAAATCTAGATTCTAGATCGTTGAAAACTTTTTTAACGTAACATTATCTTGTTAAGCGCCCCATCATCTCGTGTTTCTCAAGTGCGGAAAATGTAAATTTTGACAAGAGTAAATAGCAACTCATCTGCTGGAAATCTTTCTTTTTCTGCTAATTGTCGATCCTAATACATATTTTTGTTGCGCGCACCAACATCCCTTTCGTTTCCAAGTGCGAGAAATGCAGATTTTGACAAAAGTGGGAAAATTAAATGTGTGCAGCTATTATAGATGTATATATACATTTTTGCATTTCGTAATCTGGATTTAATTCTTTTGTTCAGTCACGTATGTTGTGTCCATGTGTTTTTCTTTTCTTTTACCAAAAAAAATTGCGCGTATATGTTGAAAGTTAAATTTTTGAAAAATTTATTTTATACACACACAAACATAACTTGATTTATCGAACATTTGTGGTGTCTCCCCGGGACATATAATTATTATTATACCAGCCATAATACCGGGCAATGTCCGGGTTTTCTTCAATTAAATACTGGGAGGAGTGAAAAAGTGACAAACCATCATGAAGGAATGAACTGCTATGCATAATACTGGCGGGATTAAAGACGTGATCGACCATTGTAAAGGCGTATGCATGTTTGAAAAGCATTGTTAGGGAACCACGGTAACCTATAAATTAAAATGACGCGTGGCCTTCGTGCACAGTATGTAAGTAGGCCTAATTGCCTCGCACAAGTGGGAGGCAGTTGGGACACAAAAAGTTAACATTCCGAAAGTGATTGTTGGGGGCTCAGGAACCATTGTTGCCCGACGGTTTTTCACCCATTTCGAGCATTTTCCCAACTCTGACGAACTTTTAAAGTAGCCCATGGTTCAATCCCGGTCCTGTTTGATACATATGCAAAATTTGGCGACGATCGGTCTAAAATTGTAGATTTGTATGAAGAGCAAACATACATATATATACTTTCAGATTTATATATAAAAGATTTCACCTTAATCTATTTCTCACCACAGAAGTCTCGAGTCAAAGCCGTCTGGCTCTGTACATTATTTTGTTTACATTTTGTCTCACTCACCTATGCCAACATCCCCTAAAGAAGAGGAAATGTTGCCTATGCACCTATCTCTGTCGCCTCCACCACGTGCTGTCTTTTTCCTCTTCAGAATCAGTTTCTACGACGTAAATATTATGTAATGTAAATGAATGAATCAATTGTACATATGCGAGCGAAACAGTTCCAATAGAACAATCAAACGTTTTAACATCCCTTGGTTTGCAGATCCGAAAAATGTGGATTCCGACAAAATAAAAACCGACAACTGCGACTTATCTGCAAAAAAAGGAATTATTTGAATTTATTTCATCGCCATATGTAAATATGTATATTATTTCACCCTTCGTCATTGTATATATATGCTAGTGCGAGAAAAGAGGATTTTGTCAGGAAAACGAAATAGCGGCTTTTATGCCGAAAGAAAGAAATTTATAAAATTTATTTGATTAGCAATTTATAATTTCGCCCATTGCCCCCCATCAGCCGTCTGCTTGCTAGTGCGAGAAATGAGGATTTCGGCAAGAGTCCGAAATTGCAGCTTATCGGCCGAAAAAGAGAATTTGTAAAATTTATTTGATCGGAATTCATAATTTTATTCAGTGGCGCTCATACCTTGGTTCAGCTGCATTGATTTTGTCATGAAATTTATTGCAAAATCAAAATGCCCCATTTCCTTAAAATATCTTGAAAAATTAGCGAATTTCACCCACGGGTGGCCGTTGGAGCGCTCAAACATTTCCTCGCAACGGAACCGAAATATGACGGCAATCGGACCGACGACGGGTCGGATTCTGCACTGCCCCTGATGAGTGTTAATGGATAGGTTAGTGGAGCGAAGAAGAGTATTTGAGACGAGGCGGGATGGATGTGTATGAATAGGCCTTTAATGGTCATCAGTAGAGCCCGATGCCATAAATGCCACTTTTTTTTTTGTCTATTTTCAAACCTTTTTGGTAAAAATGCCTTTTTGAAATTTTCCTCTCATAAATGCCTATTTTAACTTGCTTTTAAGTTTATTAGTGAATTTCAGAGGCAATAATCTGTTACTAGGATATTTTGAGCAGAGAGAGAGCAAAAGGATTTACTCTCCGGTACTAAAATTATCATCAGAAACCCCTCAACACCTTCTAGCCCCATTTAAACGCGAATAAGTGGTTCTGGGAGATCGGTGTTGCCATGAATCAACTTTGCTTTGACCAGATGGTGTTGGACGTGAATGATTTTGTTACAAGATGAACGCAGTCCATGTAAGAAAAACAGGAAAATTAGACATTTTTGCTTCTCCTCGTGCTTTACGTAACATGTCCCGCTCTGGCATTGAACTGCATTGTATATGCATAGCTGACCGATGACTGTCCCAAGACGTCATCAGTTGACGTCATGGCTCACAAAAACGGGCTCTAGAGCCCATGCTGTTCTGATTTTGTTTCTTACACTATAAATGCACTGCGAGCAAACAGCCGCGGCCATTTATTTTCCGTCATATTTAGTATTCGATTAAATTGGCCAGAATCGCCCTCAGAGGTGTGCGACAGATGCGGCCACACTATGCCCACAGTCTTGCATATGTGTAGTAATATAAAAAAGTTAAATTTTTTTATATCATCGCACATATTTATAAAAAAAAAAAAAAAAGTTAAATCTTTTCATAACCATATAGAAACAACATATCAACTATAGAAATGATAATGATTGTTCTAAATAATTCAATAAATAAACGCGAATTATTCGCAACTCGAAGGAGCCCAACAGATCATTTCCTCTACGGATGCCCCGTCTGGTAATGATGGCCCTGTAATCAACCTAATCTTGAGGGTCTACTAACAGTTTATTCTAGACTTAAAATCAGTTTAACTTGGATAATAATGCAGTTATCATAAACCATAGTTAAATCAGTAGACGGATTAAATGCAACCAATTTTTCAGCTAGTTTTTGGACCCTTAATACCTTAGTTTTTGGTTATTTTATCTCCCTTCTAAAAATTATAAATGTCTTTTTTTAGTGACTGTTTTAGGTATTTTTAGTGCATTTTTGCCTGCCTATTTTGACCATTTTTAGTACCTAAACTTCCGGGCTCTAGTCATCAGTCAGTAGATACTTTCATATATGCCAACAATCACATTAAAGTTTGCAGCTTTTGTGGTGACACTGTACAAGAAGAACTCTTTCAGCAGCAGTACGTTTTGATGGATAAATGATAATTTTTTTAAAAAGATTTGGAGTATGTATAGGAACCGATTGTGGTCGAAGTCTAACGCCGCGCAGTGATTGCGTTTTGCGAAAACGTAGTCAAAACTCTTTGAAACTCGCCTTGAAATACGTTGCATATTCTTAAACACTGTTTGGAACAATAAATATTATGCTTTTTTTAACGGCAGGGTGCAGATTATGTGATTGAAGGGACTGTAAAGATGTGAAATGGATAAAAAAAATTGTATGTTTGGATTATGGCTATTAGCAGAATTGCGAGGGAAAAAACATAGCATGGATCTGTTCATGCTATCACGTCATCACATATATGATATTTGAATTGAAGTAACATGTTAGAATACTACTGAGATGCATTAAAAACCTATAATAACATAAAAATGCTGCATCCAAAAATTAATTAAGAATTCAAAAAGAAGTAAAACCAGGAAGTTAAAATGAGCATAAAACATAATTTAAACGCAGAAATTCGCAATTGGATGGAAAAATGTTTCTGATCGAAGTCTGGGTGTAAAATCTTATCGTCGCGACTATATATTAATGTTTATCATAATAATATTATGATCATAATCATGATTTATTAACAACTATCTATAAAGCCGGAGCTGTTCATGTTTTCTCAACATACTGGGAGCATTGGAGAAATGACAAACCAGTGTAAAAGAATAAACATGCCTAAGGCCGGTATTACACTATAAAAGTTTGGTAAAAGTCCTTTTATAAAACTTGAAAAATGCAGCCAATAAAGTCACCGATTGCATTTTCTAGAATGTAGCCAATAACCTTATTGGTTAGATTTTTCAAGTTTTATAAAAGGGATTTTATCAAACTTTTACATTGTAATACCGGCATAAGGCAGGGATTACACTATAAAAGTTTTGTAAAAGTGTTTTTATAAAACTTGAAAAATACAACCAATAAACTCATTGGTTGCATTTGCTCGAATGTAATCGATCAGCTTGTTGGTTGTATTTTTCAACTTTTATAAAAACACTTTTACACAAAACTTTTACAGTGTAATCGCGGCTTTAGACGCATTGTTAGGGAACCACGGTGAATAAAATAAAAATTCCGAAAGTCATTGTTGCCCGACGGTTTTTCACCAATTTCGGGCATTTGTCCTGTTCTAACGAACCTCTACAGTAGCCTATCGTTCAAGTCGGGTCTTTTTTTCGTATACGAGTTTATGCAAAATTTGGCAACGATCGATCTTAAATTGTAGATTTGTATATAGAGAACATACACACAAAGAAAATCAATTTTACGTATGTAAATATCGCTCAAATGGTCAAAACTAGTTTAGGATCATTGAAGACGTTTTGCGGTAATCTTAAATTTTTTTCTTCGTTGTTTCCCCCATGATAATAGATATGAATGGATCAGATAAAATTATCAATTGATGCATCACATCTTGAAAATTTTTGCTCACAAGAAACTTTTTATGTTTATAAATAAATGAATTTATTTATGTTTTCGATGTATTTGCTGTTTCCTTAATATTCAATCTGTTATTTTCCTTCTTTTTGTTCTCTTATTAGTCTTAGCAAATTCTGATACGTGCTCACCACCGATTCCATGTGTGTGTGTGTACTTCGCAGAAAATGAGAACCTTCTGTTAAGACCAGTCGAGATTTGCAATTTATTCGGTTTTGCATTTTCTGTGTACACCCCTTCAAGTTTTATTTAATTTAAGCATTTAAAACTTCATTCTATGTTTATTTCTTTAAGCGATTTTCTCTCTAAATCGGTGCATTGCTGCTTAAAATTTGAGCTATGATCCTTTATAAGTGTATATCGTTAAAATCTAAATTTTTTTTCTGAATGAAGCACCTTGAGTTTGAAACTAAAAAGACTAAAAACTAAAAAATTCTGAGGTATATTTTGCAGTTTTTAATGTTAAAGCTCAAATAATCTGCAGTTATCAGAGCAATAACCCCTGCTATTTTTCAAAAAATTTTCTTAAATTCAAATCTATTCCGGATTTGTATAGGCAAACCTCAGCTATGGCAATGTTGAAGAAAAGTCGCTAGTGTCAGCGAAGTAGCAGATATTAGCAGCTGATTCCACTTTTTATCGCAAACTAAACATGCTAAAGTATGTTGAGAAATGAATTTCAGGGGGGTCACATATTATCAGGGTGTTCGTTTCTACTCACAAAAATGAACTTTGTAAAAAAAATGACTTGCTTTAACAATAATTTATTTTTTAATAAATTAAAACGAAATTCAAAATGTGTTTCTAAATTGCTAACGCACTTGAAAGAAAGAAATAACTGCCTAAAATTCCTCGGAGAGCAACGAAATTTCGAACCGAGAGCTGTTTTGTAAAAGGTTTATAGATTGATTGATATGCGGGGTATACTCTCTGCTACCTGAATCACACACCCACATTGGAACTCTTTCTGGGCGAAAACTAAGAGGTGATAAACGAAAAAAATCAAGAGAAGCCGAGTTTATTCACTCCTCATCTGTAAAAAAAACAGGGATGAACTGCAAAACTTTTTTTTTGGGGGGGGGGGTGGCCACGATTTCCGCAAAACGCACCACTGTGCGTCGCATAAATAGGAAAGTCGTATAACTGAGTGAAGTATAAACGAGACTCTATAGTCTATATCATAGTTTTCCAACCTTTTTTTGTCCAATCGCCCCCTTTTTCTTCATAAATTTTTTTTTTCTTTCATTGCCCCCAACGCAATCTAATCCATAGGATATTATATTATAAACATAACTTCAACTTAACCATAATTTCGTACGATTTATATGATTAGCATCCGCCAATGGGCCGATTTTTCGAATTTTCTACTCTGATTTTTCCCGGTTTTTCTGATTCTTCCATCTGTTTCATTCCAGGCGTTATTTTGAAGTTATATCATTTCTTGCGTTATATGAAAGTATTACTTGTTTTCACATACAGTGAAAGCTCATTACAACGTTACTCGATGTAATGACAAATCCGTCTACAACGATATTTTTTCAAGACTTGCATGGAAATGGCTATCGTCTGATGTTAAATTGCCGCCTCTCGATATAAAGGTAAAAAAATTCTTGGTCTTCAGAGTATCGTTATATCGAGATTTCACTGTATTTTATTTCATTTTGAATTGTTACATTAAAATAGGAAAATTCTGGTGATGAGGAGAACATTATGTTTTCAACTGTGCACAAGCACTCGTTTGTAATCAAGTCTGTTTATCAATAAATTAAAACTTTTTTTTTAATTCAGTAAACTTTTAAAAGTGAGGACGGACCCGTACGGGGCAACTGTAGCCGGGTGGCTCTCAAGAGCTTAGGCAGCCAGTTCGTGGACCCAAACAGTATTAAAGATTAGTCGTCACTTTGAACTGAAACTGGTCTTGCTTTTTTTCTTCACCAACGATTGCCGAGACATCAGTTTGGAGCAGGAGGTGGCTCGAGCTTGCCTACCGCCCGGTTGCAAAGCCTCGTGTGCCGCCCCCAAAGATGATCCTGGCGAGACGATCAGAGGGCTCCAGACCAGGGCCGTCTCAAGGTATCCGACTACGTTGAAAACGTCATTTTGGAAGTAAAAATATGGATATTTTTTTTTTATAAAAGCCCTATTTGTTGTAATTCTAAAACGGGCCTTGTTTTGTTTATATGATGCTTAGAATCAAAGTTACGTTCACTTTAGTGTTGCGTTTTTACATACAAGTAATACGCGAATGAAGACTTTAAACGTGTTTTACGAAGAATGCAATTTTTGACATTTTACTTGAATTTGTGACATGATTTGTAAAAATTGATTCATTGCATCCTTACGAAATTTTAATGTGATATTTTGCTATATATTGTTGAGGTTATGAATAAAAATCTAAGGTCTATCACATATATTTTTTTAATTACAGTGTTTTATGGACAAAATGTAGGATGAAATTTCAAAAAATTCACTCGTGCCTAAACATATTTTGGTGTAACTTATGAACATATCATGCAATCCTTTAAATTTTGGTTCATAACCTGCAACATTACTAGCTAAATGCACTGTGAAAATCGCAAAGCATTTCATTTATAAAATTTTTTGCGATCGTGTTTCGAATGTTACATGAATTTTGCCTCAAATTTGACATAAAAACGACTTTTTCATAGAAAATATAATAGATAGACCAAAATTTGTCACTGTTTTCACCATTTCGAGACACTTTCTATCAAAAAAATGTATTTAAAGTTCACTCCAGAACCATTTTAAAGAAAAGTGACAAGAAAGGTAGTCGGATACCTTAAGAGCATCATGGGCCCCCGAGCCAAATGATTTTTCCTAAAGCTGTACCAGGCAAATTTTCGAAAATCTCAACCAGATCCCATTTTTGTGAGGCCCCCTTTTCTCTCGAGCCCATGCCTTAAGACGGCACTGCTCCAGACTAGGGGAGCTTGATATAAACCTGATTTCTTTAAAAACAAAGCGGTAGGTCATTATTTACCGAGCAAAATTTTGGCTACCATTTAAAAGAATTTAATGTTTTTTTCTGCGTTTTGGTCTAAAGTAATTTTACTTTTCTTATTAATGCCACATAACCTAATCCTCAAAGCTGAACGTATTGGTGAACCATCGTTCACTTACACTTTTCCTGTAAAGATGATGTACAAAACGAGGTGATTTATATTAAGAAATTTACTTCACAGACGTTTCTGGTGCTTCAAGGACTGGACAAGTGAGAAGTCGAATTCCGCCTTCACTTTGACGATTCAAGGACAAATACGCACTAGCAGTGCTGTCTTAAGGAATGGGCCCATCCGGGCACCTCAAGAGAAAAGGGGGCCTCACAAAAATGGGATCTGGTTGAAATTTTCGAAAATTTGCCTGATAGGGCTTCAGAAAAATCATTTGGCCCGAGGGCCCATCATGCTCTTAAGACGGCCCTGCCATAGCCCACTAAACAATTAGTGAATGTCTAGTCGGCCGTGGCCCTGCGCACTAGGTGTGGCCACCAAAATGCACACTTGTCCTTGTGATGAGGTACAGGGACGGCTCTTGGACCGTGTGATCTGTGCGGCCATATGGGACGCCACTCAAGAGGGCTACTAAATTCGAAAATTTCATTCACTTAAAAAAGAAAATTTTTTCTGTGCGCTATGGAGGGTCGCTAAATCCGAAATGTAATTGTTCGGAATTGGGATAAGTTGTGAGTGAAGGGCTGAAAGCACGGTCGACTCAACACAATTGAACTAACTGGGCCGGGGTGAGAGGCCAAAGCCGCTTGAAAGATGTAGCTTTGTGAGAGGCTGAGTTGCCAGGTCCTTGAAAAATTTCCAGCCAAAATCCTCTTCAAAAGTAGCCAAAAAGTAGCCCAAAATATTTGAATTTATGCTGCCATCTATGAAGCAACAAACGAGCTACAGTTTGACGATATATTAGTCTGCACAGGTGTGATTTATAGCTTTTCTTGTTATAGTCCAGTAACTCCCCCCCCCCCTTTTCCGTAAAAATATGGGGGGGGGGGGGTTTACCGAATAAATTGATTTCTTTGCTTCTTTGCAAAATTGCGAAAGTCAGGGCTACACATTCTCTCTCCTGGAAAAACGGCCCAGAGATGGCCTGGAGTGGAGGCCGTCTTAAAAGCATCATGGGGCCCCCGGGCAAATTGATTTTGCTCAGCCCTCTATCCAGACTGCAAATGCCTATTTACCAATTCACATGCTTAATCTCGCAAATCTTAACCATATCTCATTACCCCCCCCCCCCCCCCCCCCGCCGCCGCTCTTCATTCAAGGCCTCCGCGACGTGCCCGGGTTAGCCAATGCGTCAAGACGACGCTGCCTCAAATTGTGCATAGGTGCCTACGAAATTTGGTACAATTATTTTAAAAATTAGGTATGGGCTTTAAATCCATCCCAGACTAGATTTTTCACGGTCTAGTAAACAAAAAATTTAAGAAGAGGGTTCTCTTCTTGTCTACTCTTCTGGGTTCGTTTTAAGAGCATCCTGGGACCCCGAGAGCCAAGTGATTTTTCTGATTCCTTACATGGAAAATCCCCTGAAAAATACCACCACCTCTCGTTTTTCTGAGGCCCTGGTGGGCCCATGCGTTATTACAGAACTGGTTCCTGGGCTTGAGCCCTGCCAGCTCCACGCTTGTGGAGGCTACGGTTTCTTTCACAGGCTTCTGTGGTCTAGATACTGTGTTTCCCAACCGTCGGGTCAGAGCAACACCTTCTATAGCAGAAGGCCTCCGTGCGAAGCTCGTGACATCACTGAAGTCTCCCATTTCCCTTATAGTCATTGGATATACAACATATATTATACAACATTTCCCTTATCCTACATTGGATATATGATAACTGACCGGCCGCGGTATGATAAAGGTTGAAAACCACTATCTAGAGCCTAGGACAGTTCCCAAGTTTTTGTTTTACGGTCCCTTCAATTATTGGGTGGCAAAGGCATTATTGTTGAAAGTTCTGGCTTTGCATAGTTGGGTGAGATGCCCCCCCCACACCCCTTCCGCCTTGTCAGGAAAAAAAAACAACATGAGGTGCGGACTGAAGGGAAAAAGAAAAACTTCTTTGCTCGCAAGCAAAGAAAAATAGAGAGAAATTCGCCATGAACACAATTTTAGAAAAACCGCCACCCGCCAAAGCCAAAAATTTCCCGCCGAACCGTTTTCAAACCAGCCCAATTTGGCGGTAAAACCGCCAATCTGGCAACTCTGGTGAGAGGCTAGAAGCAGAGCCGCAACTAGAAGCTTGGTCAGCAGGCATTTTGGCGCCCTCTTGTAATGTTGAAAGAGAGGTAAAATTGTGAGAATTGCGCCCCTTCTGGTCTAGCGCCCGGGGCGGCAAACCCGCCTGCACCCCCCCCCCAGTTGAGGCCCTGGCTGGAGGCACTAAAAATAAGACCCTCAAGAGTAAAGATTTTGTCTCCAGCCTCCCCTGATACGGTAGTAGTGATGGTAACTTGTAGGGAATTTCCTATAGTTCGCAGAAAAAACTGACCAAAATTTGTCCACGTTGGAAATTTCTTAGTATTTGTATGGGGGAATTTTTAATTCATCAGTCGAAAGAATTTTTTTTTTAAATAAAAAATAAATGCAGTGCAATATTTGCCAGGGTAAAAATACCGGAGTACGTATTTTTCTTGCCAGATGGCAGCACATTTTGTAATGTGTGGGAGAGGAGACAAATATAGTTAAAGGTAAATTTTGCTCGAGGAGATTAGGGGCCGTTCAAGTATTACGTAAGCAAGTTTTTAGCCATTTTTGACCCCCTCCCAGCAAAATTTCGTCATCAGCTATCTGAATCCTAACGCATATTGGTGGGATCAGAGACGTAAACCGGGGAAGGTGGGGAGGGGGCCCAACGATCAAAAATTTATTTTTTTAATGCAAAAAATATTTTGAAATTTCGGAATACTTTATATGTTATTATAATCAATTTTGTGAATTTTAATATTATTTGAAGGCTATGAACTCAAAATTTATCTTTAATAAATTCATTGAAACCCACCATGGCCCCACATCTTAGAGCAGGGACCCTGGGCTGGGATCTTTTCACGGGCCCTTCTACAGTTAATTTATAGCGTGAAAAGGCCAAAAAATGATTAGAATTGTCCCGAGCCCTATCGTTGTAGGGGGCCATGCGACCCACACTCTAAGCCATATAATGATAAATCGCATGAAAGACTTTGGACCAAATATGGCCCTGGGGGTTATCTGATGTGGCCTGCCCTCCTCAAACCTAATTTTGTAAAAATGAACTAAGCGGCACATTTTTACAGATCGCTTAAGTGTCCCGTGGTACAATTGCAGAGCATTTAAGCGGTCCGTGGCACATTTTCAGATCACTTGAATGACCCGGGGCACAGTTCCAGAACACTTAAGAGATCCCTTGACTGACATGTAGTTTTAGAGGACTTAAGTGGCCCCCAGTGTGGTTCTACATCGCTTAAGTTACCCCCGCGGCACATTCTCAGATTATTTAAGTGATCCGCGGCATATAATTACGGATCACTTGAGTGATGCGTGGCACAGTTCCAGATAGCATTTAAAAATTAAAACTAGACCTCTACGACCTGAAGAGATAGAGACCGCATCAGCACTTACAGGACACCCTGTATATTCTCGTTTTTTGTTTTAATTTTTTTGTTATTTTTCTATCCTCTAACAGGTTTGCTTGAATTATATAGGATGATTGCACATTGTTGAGTACTGTGGTGGAGTGCATGCTCTCTCAATCGTTATTTTGTTGGTGATTGTGTGCTCGAACCCAGATTCTCTGTATACCTTTTTTTTCCGATTGTATTATACAATGAAACCTGTACGAAACGGAGCGTCTCAAGAGACTGAAATAATATTCTAGACTGGTTTCCATTTTATAGAGGGTACACAGACACATAAATGCATTAATCAATGAAGGGACTGTTTTTTTGATACGGTCGAAGACAGGTCTCTGTCTTATTTTGGTTTTTCTGGACAGCGATACCGCAGCTACCGAACACTTCGACTCAACAAACGTGATTCTGGAACGAGTTATCTCCGTAAGCCAAAGCTGCATTAAGAGTTTTCAACTACTACTAACTTTCAAGCGGCTTTGCCGTTAGACGAGGTATCATTGTATTTGCAGCGTATGAGAGTGCCATCCATCAAAAGGCAACTGAAAAAAAAAAATTACCAGCCGTTTTGAGAGCAGCTTTTATCCGACTATTTCCGTAGCCTAGGGGTTAAATATTAAATACCTACATACATTTTTATGGAATTAATTTTGAAATGTCGCAATTTATTCTTGTCGAGTTTTTCACCGTGTCAGGATTTAGACCATGTAACGATTTTGACCTGTCGGGATTATGAAAGGAACCGATCAATATAATAAAGGCTGGCTTGCGATTGTAAATTTTTTTATTGTTATATTAAATAGCAAAGACCATCAGGGAGAAAACGGAAATTTTCAACAAAAACTGAATAATTGAAGACAATAAGCTGAGATCAGAACCTAGAGGATTTCTAAACCTGATAATAATGACTTAAAAATCCAAGTAAGTCCTGGCGTTATAAGCTTGATATTTGGGGATCCTGCACGGCAAATCTTTCTTTTTCTTTTTACCACGTCGAGCATCTTTATCATGGTCGTCGTCGTTAGATGATGAAGCGTTTGTGCTGAACTTTTTCAAAAATGCATTATCGTTGAAATCCATTTCCTCGTCGAAGTATACGGCGTTTATGAACTCTACTAACTTATCCACTTTGGCCGGAAAAGCAACGACGGCATCGTTTGGTACAGCTTGTTGCACAGCTGGTCTTGGCAAAGCATGGATCTTCTTCCTCCCGATACCGAGAAGAAGCTTCAATCTTTTTATTATGAACTCAGCCAGCTTGTAGTCTTCGCTCTGTAGGGCCTCATTCAATTTTACTTCTTCGAAGGACTGAATGATAATAGTCAATAGGATATTGACCAGCACCACCGAAGCGGTAAGAGCAAAAGTGAAAAATGCCAACGGAGCAAGAATCGGTGAAGCTTTCTCCATGTCCTCGTAATTGAATTTCTTCAGCATCATGCTTATCGACGATTCGAACGAACTCACAAACGACGAAAACTCCCTCACTGCACGGCCCAGAACCATCCAAAACAGGATGACGAAGGCCAGGAATACCACCATCAGACAAACACCGTACCCTTTGAGCTCCTTCGCACACAGCCTCAGCGTAGATGCCATTGAACCGATCCTCTTGTTGAACCGCAGAAGCTTCAGAAACTTCAGCGTCGACAAAGACATCAAGAATCCGATGAGGTAACAAAAGGCTTCGTCCAACAGCAAAGCTTCGTCGAGTTTTATGTAGCCCGTACCCTGCGTGCTGCTGAAAATTTGCAGGACGCGCTGCGTTATAACCTGCTTGTAAATCTCTACGAAAATTCCAGCGTACGCCGCGAGCAGATTGAAAAGTTCCGCAACGTTCCAGTACTCGCTGAAGTATTTCGTTCCTTGTTTACAGCAGGAAAGGAGCAAGCATGCCGTATAGTATATCGTGAATATGATGAAGCCAATCTGGCATAGCAGCTGTAATAATCCAGCCCCGGTATGGTAATGAAGAAGCTTTATGGGACTGATGTGATAGTAAGGAACGATTCCACCACCGGGTAGAAATTCCGCCACGATCGTCACGACAGCAAACAGGTTGACTTGGGCGTTGTACGTGCCGAACTCCACAAAAACGGCCCTCGTGCCCTTATCAACCCAGCCGGTTCTCTCCAAATCATGCAGCAGTTTGATCAGTTGAGCACAGTCTTCGTAGCGGTTCACTACCAGCGGCACGATATATCCTCCTCCACCGTACCAATCGAGAATCCCCCAGAATGGATATCCATCTAGATCTTTTGCACTCATGTGCTTGTATTCATTGAGCACTATACTTTCTGAGGACACGTTGGGGTTCCATAGTGTTCTGTAAACCGAATAATCCTCATTATACATATTTCCAAATCCAGAACATTCTGGAACGATATGTTGGATCACCCGATGGACATTGCAACTGGCTGTAAGAGAATTAACAACATTTTGCATTTAGATTCAACGAAATCACTAACAATAATGCCATTTGAATAAAACTTGGTAATAACACATGCATTTTTAACGTATACACAATTTACTAATAACATAGGTGTACACAGAATTTTCTCAAAGGGGGGTTTTAAGTTTTTTTTCCCCCTTCTGAGGGGGGTTTACGTTTTTTCCTGCAAAATAACACTATAATTTTGGCTCAAGGGAGAAAGGTTAGAACCCCACCCCCCCCCCTTTGCGTACGCCAATGACTAATAATCTTACTGCCACCTATGGGCATTATGTGACCTGTATACAGGGTGTCTATAATTAAACTAACACTACTCAGAAGTACGTAACTCCCATTCTAATGAAGGTATTTTGATACTGCATATAGGATATATATGGACAATAAAGTTCAATTTTTGACCATCAGGTGAAAAAGCGCCACTTTTTTTTTATCTCAGTAAACTTTTCCCCCATAGTCCAGATAAAGTGTATACCAAGTTTCAATGAAATACGTTCACCACAACAGGCGCTACATAGGTCGTAGTAGTGGCTACATAATTAAGCTTAGTAGTGTCAGTTTATGTATAACCCCACTTACCTATACTAATGGGCCATTCAAGTATTACGTAAACAGATTTTCGGTCATTTTTGACCCCCCCCCCCCAGCAAAAATTTTGAAGAGAAAATGGCAGATGCCTGAATTTTTGGGTTATGTAAGTATTGTATTGATGGTCTGTCTGCCCTCTGCGGAGAGACTTTTTCAAATGGGAGATTGTCTCACATTCACACCTCAAAGTCGGAAACCCACAGAAAACCAACTTCAATCGTCCACCATTGTGCCACCAACAAGATTCAAGCCTGGACCATCATGGTGCGAGTCCAGCACGATGACCACACAGCACTTTCTACAGATTTGAATCATCAAGATATTTATAGATATCTGATCAGGTTTTCACGGACATTGTCCAATGAATATTTTTTTTCAGGGTTACTAGGTTATCATAGATTATAGTTTCGCGACTCAACTTTTCACCAACTTCAGTGGCCAAAACCATCAGAGAAAAAGTTCTTTGCCTATCGAACCTGGGACAACCACCAATAGATGGCAGAGTAGCTGATAAGGGTGCAAAAACAATTTTATAGGTCTTTAGCCCTGATTTAATATATTTTGTGGGGAAGGGGAATTCACATCCAAAGATTTATGCATTATCACAAATACACAGGAATACTGGAAAAATATCTGAATTAATTCAAAAATAATGAAAGGAAAAAAATCCCAAAATTTTTATGAAAATTCAGAATTAATCGGAAAAGTAATCCTGTGGTTGATAGAAATTCAGAATTAATGAGAGGAAAAGTTCCAGAATTGATGAAATTTCTGAAATCAGTTGAAGCTCAGACACCTTCTTTACTACAAAAAAATGTATTTCTGATATGTTTATATATTTTCATTCTTATTATCGAAAGTGCTGCACCCGGTGTGACTGCACCTGTCGCACACTCCCTAAAGGTGGCTCTGTCATCAGGAGATGTTTCTGATGGTACAGCCACAGTATTAAGATGCTCGTCTTCCACTATGAAGGTTGCTGTCGAGGTCCATAGCTTCGAATCCAGTCAAAAGAACATGATAAAAAGTTTCCTATCAAGCTTGGGACGACCACGGATAGATGACACCTTCATTTCCCACGAAATCACTAGATGGAAATTGCCATATGGCGATATATGACTGGAAATGGTGTGTGGTAAAATAGGAGATGTTTCTGGATCCTAGAGTGTAATTCTTAGTGTTGGCACCAGCTGGAGTTGAAGAAACATTGACTGTGGAGCTTCAATCTACACCTAGTTAACCCAAAAAACTTTTATTCATATTCAAGTCCTCTTTTTTGCAACATCGAGGGTAAACGGACATGAATTTCCAAGCCATCGACTGCACAATTTTTAATGAGCTTCATGTTGGAACATGTAGCAAGAGAATCACAGTGTAGACGTCCCAAAAACAAAACCATTTCTTTCTATTGCTTGATCTAGAAGCATTTTGGTCACTAAAACTAAACGCTGGTTATGCCCACTACAAAACTCTCTTCGAATGCATACCTGGTTTGGCTCTCACTTGCCTCATAACGGCATAGCTTATCCTGAAGTTGTTGCGGTCATCGGTGTAAAGTCTCAATCCAAGAGGAATCCGTCCATTATACCACAAGTTGGGAAATAGCTCTGGAATCAGAGCGTTCCGTGTCCAGTTCCAGAATCTGATTTCGTTGTTCACCTGTTAATGATATCAAGAGCGTAAATATGAGCTTCAATTACGTAAAGGAGGAACTGTGATGGCAAAACTTCGAACATGTTGGCACCGCTCAGGTCTGTAGCGTGCCTTCTTGGGGCAGACATTTTCTTGACAGCCCTTTTGAAAGGGTTATTATTATGCAAAATAAGTGTACATTTTTTTGTGGGGCCCCCATTAGGCTCGGAGCCCTGGAGAAGGGTTCTGGTTGCCCCAGCCTAGGTACGGCCTGACGCTGTTATTAAACATTTATGGTAAATAAAATATGTAGATAGGAAAACAAATGCATCAAATACTCACAGTATGGAAGTCATGCCATAGATCACCAGGTTTGATGAAATTATTAATGAGAGCCTCCCTCAAGAAGAAACTGTTCGGATCCCTGTTACCGTAGCTGAGGACCATGAGGACCCACAGATAAATGATGTATGCGATTGTCTCTTTGATGACAGCTTGCATTTTCAGCTCTTTCTGGCGGTTCTTGCGAGCGTTCTCCAAGACTTCTGGATCCATAGGCTTATATTTAGGTTTTTGAACCTGTGCAACAGCAGCTGTGAAATGACATAATCTCTATTTTTATAAACTATAAAATAAGATATGCAATCTAGAGAACCGCGGAATTCAACTACAAAATGGTTTATAGGTCCTACCCACTGATGCCAAGGGCCATCTATAATGAATTCATACTGTAAAAAAAATGTAAATGTTAAAGATTCATCCTGGGATTCCAAGGCTAGTACTGCTATTTTATTTCTTTCTTTGCTGGTTTGCAAGGTACAAGTGACAAATCATTATAAAGTAAGGCATATGAATGTCTGAAACGCATGCTAGGGTACCATGGTGACCAAAGTAAACATTTTGAAAGTGATTGTTGAAGTCCAGGAACAATTGTAGTCCGATAGTTTGTCCATTTCGGGCATTTGCCCAACTATGACAAACTTTTAAAGTAGCTCAAGTCGGGTCCCATTTGGTATATATGCAAAATTTGGCAAAGGTTGATCCAAAATTGTAGATTTGAATAAAGAACATACACACAGACAGAAAATCAATTTTATATGTATAGATTTTTCCACTCGTGTTTGGTTATTATTCATCATATTCGGATAATGACAAAGGGAGACAATTTTGGTTTTAATAATTTTCCCCCACACCACTTTCATTTTATGCATAAAGGTTATTTTGTTATTAACAAAAAGGCTTTCAAGCGAAATCAGGAGTGCTTGAATACTCACGCAGATGATGAAGCCATTCTTCATCCTCTTTCAGATACGGATCTTCTTCATCTTCGATAGCATCATCGTCATCGATCTCAGAACTACTGCAGAGACAAGACATCAAAACTGCCACACAAAAGACCTGAAACATTTGATTTTCATCATTTTTGCTGCATGACAGTCATTGAACAACCAATTTTTTTTCTACCTCTCTTTTGCCTATGCCCTTTGGGCAACATTTTCTTCTCATGGTCTCGTCTTATCCAGGGCCCTCCAACCCTCATCCAGGAGTAGGATGTTGTATATTTATTCAATTGAATTTAGTCGAAACTAAATTTATAATGAATATAACTTTTATAAATAAGTTTGATCTTTGGACACCTGTGTCCAAGGCGCAGATCCAGAGTAAGGACGATCCTCCTTCCCAAGACCGAATTGAATGCGGGGGAGCTGATAGTCTGTCCTGATAAATAGAGGACGATCCAACTAACACACAAAATCACTCTCCACTCATGTCATATCACCATGGATTCGAGCCAACACTGGATTACTCAACCATACATACATACACCTCGTAAACCTCTCCGAGGAAGTTTCTAATAAATTTCAGGAACGTGTTGCATGTGTGTATGTATACGCGTGGTTCTAACTTATTTATATTGTCAGAATTATGAATGTTTCATGTTCGAGAAGTGCTACCATCTTCCATATTTTGAAGTGAAAATGGCAAATGCCTGAACTTTTGTATTACGTTAGTATTGTGTTGAAAGTCTATCTGTTCAGTGTCGTCTTAACGCAAAGGCCACCTGGGTGTGGACGAGGCCTCAGAAAGATGAGAAGTAGTTACGTTTTTCGAGAACTTCCAAGGTGGGACCTCAAAAAAAAGGGCCTATGAGGCTCTTAAGATGACCCTGGAGACACCAACCCTGGGCTTGAGTTTAGTGAGCTCCCTTATTGCTGGGGGCTCCCTCTATGCAGCGCAGTCTCAATATTATGGGTCATCCTGCATCAGGGCTCTCAGGTTAAAATCTTTGGCCGCCGCCCGTCAAGATTTTTTTATAAGCCCTCACTATAGTAGTTTCTCCCTCATAGCATGAGAAAAGGGGAAAAAAAGGTCTAGAATCATCCCAGGCTGGAGCCCTATCAGTCTTAACATTGGGGGGGGGGGTGACCAGGGCTGTCTTTCAAGAGCATCATAGCCCCGGGCCAAATGATTTTAATGAAGCCTCTGCCTTAGAAATACCTGCCTATGAATTTACATGCTTGCTGTCAAAAATTGCATGCAGATGTCGTTTTCTTGAGGCCCCTCTCTGCAATCGAGCCCCCCTCCCCACCCCGGTAGTGCAGGGATTGGCCCCCATGTATTAAAACGGCACTGGGGGCAGAACCATGGACATATATACGGGGCCGCAACTAGATGTTTGTTTGGTCACCCGGGGCAAGTGCGCATTTTGGCGCCCCCTTGTAATGTTGAAGGAGAGGTTTTAGAATAAAATTTGAGCCCACTCTGGTCCAGCACCAGGGGCACGAGACCCACCTGCTCCCCCCCCCGTCCTATTTGCGGCCCTGCATATATATATATGTTACTGCCAAAGCTCGAAATTGGCCCGAATTGGCTAACGGGGCCGGCCACTTCATGAACTGGCCAGTTTCGTTAAATATTGACCCAGCGAATTTCGGACATTTCACCGGCCAGTTCATGAGGTGGCCAGCGCCGTCTTAACGCATGGGCCCACCCGGACACGGCCCGGGGGCCTCAAGAGAAGAGGGGCCTCACAAAACTGAAATCAGGTTGAATTTTTTTAGAATTTACAAGGTAGGGCCTCAGAAAAACCACTTGGCCCAGGGACCCATGATGCTCTTAAGACAGCACTGGAGGTGGCCAGTGATCCCTGGCCAAAGTCCGATAACAAAAGACATGATCATCGTTGACTTTGGATCATCGCTAAGTTGGCATATTTTTTCATGATAATTATGTCCACGTTAGTTATGGCAGTCCATGAAATCAATCACGACACGATGCAGTAATCAGTTTTTTTACCAAATTTTGTAGAAAAAAAATATGTTTATATAATTATTTTTACCATTTTTCCCTCAAATTTCACTTTTTTCCCCATCACATGGAGGGAATCCAATACAGCTGCTATACATATAGAGATGTATCACACGTTGCCGATTTAAAAAAATGGCTTTGGCTCCTACCGGGCCGCCTTACATCAGCACATCAAGCTTTGATCAGGGATCTCCAGCCACTTCGTGAAATGGCCGGCTGAAGTCTGAATCATTTCTGCAATTCAGACTTTGGCCAATTCGTGAATTGGCCGCACAGGCTTTGGCAGTAACATGTATATATGCATAATGGTATTCTGGGAAGAGGTCAGTGGCCTTCACATCTATTGGCACAAGAGGTGGAACACAAAAGGTTAACAACCCCCCAATATAGCTGAAAGACAAAATGCCTGAACCGGATAAAGATTACCTTGATGGGTTCTGTGAGCAGGACGGAAGAGAAGAAAGAGATGACGAGACTTGTGAGCCATTGTTTGGTTTTCTCATCACCGAATTGAAGGCCATATGCCCAGAGGAAAAATAGTGAGCTACCAACAGAAGCGACGACTAGAATCCAACCAAATATTACAGACCACCAAGGAAGAGTGAACCTCTTTTTTCGTGGGTGATATGCATATTGGGCTTCTGCATCTTGGGTAGTATGTTTTGATGTTGCGTTGGGGTCTGTTGCCTTACTTCTAATATTCTGACCATATTGGCTACTCCATTGGGCATCTGTAAAGAGGATACATTGGTGAAACATTTTTTTGGAAATTACACAAGATTGTTATTTGTAAACCTTATACACAATCATTAGATAACACATACATTGTTTCTGGAGAGCTTCATTGACATGTGATGTTCTGAGAACTCGTGGCCTTGATTTTCTGAATATGAAGATCATTAGAAAGCTTGGTGGAAAGATGAGTAGATTCGTCATCAAGCCAATAGAGATCTAGAACAATCGAAAAATCAAATTGTTGATCATGGGAAAAAAGATGAAAAAATTTCCAGATTGATCTTCAGAGTTTGATATAAGATGTTATCATGAAACCTCGATTAAACATCTTATCATGATCAGTGAAGCCTCGCTACAACGATATTTTTTCAAATCTTATTTGGAATTGCCTATAGTCTAATCTCTAGTGTCAAAATCCTCTCAATACAACAATATCCTTAACAAAATATAAGGATAACAAGATAAATTCAATGAATCTTGTATTAACAAGTGGAGAGGACATTTCTATATGCATGTGGCGATCTGGTGGCCTATGTCATTCACGAGCTATTAGTTGATTGCTGCCGCTGTCCATGTACGGAGCCTTTCAACATATATATACGCTACAAGGTTGAAATATTCTATCGGCTTCCATAGCTTAGATGGTAGAGCACTCATTCGGCAAGCAAGAGACTGGGGTTCGAGTCCCCGTAGGGAAAGTGATAAATTTTCTTCCTTGTAATCTTCATCTCCATAAATAGCCAGTCTTTCAATGAATCTTGTAATAAGGATATATATCGACCTATTTTATTATCTATAGGGATTACTATGATAAATCCCTCAATTACAATATTTTTTCGAAACTGTTGAAACAAAATTTTTATATTTCGCTCAAAAAATCTCCTGCATTGAATTTTTAAATTCCTCACCAGAATTTGTTCTTTCGAAAGTTTCTAATAACATCGTTATTTTTGTACTATATACCCTCTGAAAGTGTTAATGAAGTTGCCGCGCGTGAAGCTACTTTCTGTGTAGTACACAAAAGTGTTGTGCATTACAAGGTGAAACAACTAACTGAATTTTATTCATCAAGTAACCAATTTGAATTCTTTGCTGTGAGTACATACTAACAGGTTTGGCAGGTTTTTGACACATGACAGTTTTTAACGGTTTAAACTGTCGCGTCAAAATCTGTCAAAAACCTTAAATATTGCTTTTGAATATATAAATTCCCACTGAAAATGCACACATTGATTGCATGTATTGTTTAAAGTCACTATGTTATACAAAGAATAAATACTTAATATGATCGTAAAATAATTTTCTGCTCTCTACAGAATTATTTTTGACAATATATGTGCAGTTTTTCATGTAAAGTATACAATTTTAATAGACCATAACGTAAAGGGTGAAGGAAAAACTATGGGACTATTTGGTATTACTCAATTTAAGATGAGATTCTGGATCTTCCAAAATTTCTAACACTGCTTATATATATGCGTATTGATATAAACCATCCGCTGTACTCTTTCCATAACAGGTAGGTGTTTAAAAAGTTATTTTTTGCCAAAAATGTAATGTTGATTGCTGTTATTAGTAAATTATCTAAGTAATCACTGTGAGATACTTAAAACGATATCCTTATAATGTATAACATTAGAATATAGCTAGCAATCAAAATACTAAATTATAGGATTAAAATCTCCTTTAATTTAGCAGTGCTGATCAAGGGCGTAGCGAGGGGGGGACTTGGGGGTCTGGTCCCTCCCCCCAAAATGTGAGAAAATGACCGAAAAAAGGGAAAAAGATGGCCAAATCCATTGTTCTGTCAATTTGGTCCCACCCCCCCAAACGAAATTTCTGGCTACGCCCCTGGTGCTGATTGCATATAATGCTTAAGAAAAGCTCCTGTAACTTATTCTAAATGCAAAAGAATGACAACATCCACAATAAGTTTTTGACTGTTTTAATACAGAGTAAGTTTCTGAGGTCAAAAACCTAACTCTGTGATCCCCTATCACATATTTTGAAGAAACAGCTCTATTTCGCTTAGTAAATTGAATGCAGATAATCAGTAGTTTAGATAAAATATACACTGAAGAGCCAAAAAAACTGGTGCACCTGACTAATATCGTGTAGGGCCCTCGCGAGCCTGCAGAAGTGCCGCAACACGACGTGGTATGGACTCGACTAATATCTGAAGTAGTGCTGGAGGTAATTGACACCATGAATCCTGCAGGGCTGTCCATAAATCAGTAGGAGTAAGAGGGGGTGGAGATCTCTTCTGAACAGCACGTTGCAAGGCATCCCAGATATGTTCAATAATATTCATGTCTGGGGATTTAGGTGGCCAGCGGAAGTGTCCAAAGTCAGAAGAGTGTTCCTGGAGCCACTTTGTAGAATTCTGGACGTGTGGGGTGTCGCATTGTCCTGCTGAAATTGTCCAAGTCCGTCGGAATGCACAATGGACCTGAATGGGTGCAGGTGATCAGACAGGATGCTTACGTACCTGTCACCTGTCAGAGTCGTATCTAGACGTATCAGGGGTCCCATATCACGCTCCATACCATCACAGAGGCTCCACCAGCTTGAACAGTCCCCTGTTGACATGTAGGGTCCATGGATTCATGAGGTTGTCTCCATACCCGTACACGTCCATCAGCTCGAAGCAATTGGAACCGAGACTCGTCAGACCAGGCAACGTATTTCCAGTCCTCGACAGTCCAATGTCGGTGTTGTCGGGCCGAGGCGAGACGTAAAGCTTTGTGTCGTGCAGTCATCAAGGGTACACGAGTGGGCCTTCAGCTCCGAAAGCTAATATCGATGATGTTTCGTTGAATGATTCGCACGCTGACACTTGTTGATGGCCCAGCATTGAAATCTGCAGCAATTTGCGGAAGGGTTGCACGTCTGTCACGTTTAATGATTCTCGTCAGTGGTCGTTGGTCCCGTTCTTGCGTGATCTTTTTCCGGCCGTAGCGATGTCGTAGATTTAAATTTTTACCGGATTCCCGATATTCACGATACACTCGTGAAATGGTCGTACGTGAAAATCCAAATTTCATCGCTACCTCGGAGATGCTATGTCCCATCTCTCGTGGGCCGACTATAACACCACGTTCACACTCACTTAAATCTCGATAACCTGCCATTGTAGCAGCAGTAATCGATTTAACAACTGTGCCAGACACTTGTTGTGTTATATAGGCGTTGCCGACCGCAGCGCCGGACTCTGATTGGTTCCATATCTCTTTATTTGCATACGCATGCCTCTACCAGTTTTTTTGGCTCTTCAGTTTATATTATCTGCTCTGTCTGCCGAAAAATTCAAAATCGCAAATTATAATTAATATTTTTTTTTAATTAATTTAATAAATTAGTGTTTAAAAATAAAACAAATTGTGGATTGTTACCATAAACCCATTTTCATGACAGCTCTTAATTCATCACTTAATCCATGAATTCTCAATGCACTCATTTCACTCCTGATCTTGATCCAGGGCATCGAAAGTGCTTTTACATTTGTGGGTATTTGCAGTGCCATCTACATATGGGAGCCTCAAGTGCATGGGGAGAGACTCGTGATTATGAAATCTGCTACTATGATTTTCAATTGTAAACACACAAACTGGTATTCTGGTAATTTCAGCCAGATAAGAAGCCTCTGAACATCACTTGCCTGGGGACGCACGATGCTCTTCAGATGGCCCTGGGTGCTCGTTTTGAGATTTGTGTACAAAATTCTGAACTTCTGGATATATTCTGGGGATGATGGAACCTGTGCTAAAAAGTACTGTGGTGCTCGAGCACCCAAATTACCCCCGATTCCGATGGCACTGATCTTGATCGACATTTTTGATAATGCAACTGGTTTTTTTACATGCCAAGTATAACACTGATTTTTTCCGGATTTGGCGAAGAAAAGGACAATGCCATAGTTCCACAGTATGTGAACTTATTTGAACTAGTAGAAACCCAGCGAACCTCTAAGTATTTTTCTTTGCCTCAAGAAACAATTGCACATTGCTTCATATTTGAGGCAGAGTATTCCACTTGCAGTGATAAGGCACATTAATAAATAATCGTTTTGTGGACTATTCTTGTTCTTGGTGGAAAGGAACAATAAAGCTTAGTGGAATGCTCTGCTAGTGTATGCAAATGGATTAAAAAGCAAAACCATTTAAAAACTACTTTACCTGTTCTGGGCTCAAAGAAAATGGACCAAATTTGAAGGCAGTGTTCCTCGACATTTCTGGTGTGCGTTGATACCACATTGCAGAAGCAAGCATAGACAGGTAAAGGACTGCCAAGCAACAGGAAAGCCTTTGCACACGTGTGAACCTGCTACGCGCCGGTCTCATAAACACAGACAGCCACAGGTGGTCATCAAAGAAGCCACTGCATGACACAGTTGAAAACTGGTAGGAAAAATCACTCGTTTGCTCACGCCCAGCTACCGGTATCAGCTGATCAATCTGAAATTATATATGATTGAACATATTTAATAGAATTTTGGATCAGAAATCTATAAGAGAGTATGGCTTTTGGACACTGTATGATCAACACGACCTCACCTGCCCATCAGATTCTTCAACAGCAAACCACCTGTTGGCAATGAATTCATACTTCAACCCTGTCTGCAAATCTTTGAAGATGACATAACTGAGAAACCATGAAGCATGTTTACCTTTACCAGAATTATCGTGCCAGATGCGCAAATAATTCAGTTGACCAAGATACCTTTTGAATGAAGAAAAAAACTTAAATATAGCAGGTACACGTTAAAATATGGTAAGTGGAAACTATCACACATCAAAAAATTTTCAAGGTTTTTTAGGGCAGCAATAAATTTTGTATATAAACGTCCTGCTCTTCTGAACAAGTTCCGCATTTTCTCGTTATGCTGTTGTGAAAGAAAAAAAACGAATCACCAAATCTCTTAAAAGATGATTATATCTTTCATTTACATCCTATATTTTACATCATCATTTCAAGGATAATATGCGATGGGCAGCGATGAGATGTCTCGGAGCAAGTACAAACAGTCTGAGTTAGTGCAAGCCCCTTAAGGCAACTGCTCAGTCATCAGTGGAATCTCTCTTAAAAGTGAATGAACATACAGTACACTCGTGAAAGGATTTCCAAAAGTCAGAACTACCTGCGATAATCATTGTTATGTATCAAGGACGACATAACATCTTGTTAACTTTATTCCAAATTTGTAGCGTTGAGATCAACCAAACGTATCACACCAAAAAGCTTCTCAACAGCTGCATGCAAATCACCTCCATGCAAGATGACGGCATCTCATTGGCATTCTTAAACCATAGGGCAAGATTGAACTTGTCTCAATATCACCTTAACTGGACTCTACAACAATTGGGAAAGATCTTTTTTATGGATCAATATTTTGGTTTGTCTACACAACCACTTCTGACTGATACAAATGTGAGAAATGCCTAATATTTGGTATCAGATCCGTAACATGCTTGAAAGGCATGTCTACACTAATGGTGGTTTGATGGTCTGGACAGGAGATGCTATTGGCGCTCGCACCAAACCCCACTAGAACTTCAGAGACGGTAGTTTTCTACAGATGACATTCTTGCACCATATATACGCCATAATGCAACATTGAACAGATCTCGTGTTGTCGGTCATTACGTTCAGTCTAAAACACAGACTCTCATGAAATGACCATCTAGTTCTTTTGACTTGAGCTCCATGGAGCAGTGGCTCTCAAACTTTTGTCACCCACAGCTCCCTTGCCCAATTCATGATTCATTTGCGGCTTCCCAGAATAGTTTAGTAGATATCTTACACCACTTTAAAACATAAATAGGCACACAAATCAATATCTTCAGCTTACCGCGAAACACACACTTAGAGAAACACTGCCATAAAACATGTGAAGACATGATTGGGAGATGGTTAACTGCTGTCCATGACCCTTCCTAAAGCTTTGTTCAGCTGCAAACACATTTATTGCATGAATTGACCCAGATTACCATAAAACACCATTGATAATCTCATTATTGCTATGGGTCAACGTTGTCAAGCCTGTGTATTCAGTAGTTGCGATCATATCTCCTTTATTGATTTTTTTTGTGGCTCAATATATGACTGTTCTTTTCTACACCAGTTCGATTTTTTTACTCCCCAGCACGACTCAACCAGCACGGGTAAAGGGCTTATTTTTCAGAAGGACCTTGTGTGGTCTGACAGTTGTTCAATTTTGGATTTCAAATTTTCTTTGTAATTTCAAAAGAGAATTTTCCTTTGCTTCACTCTGATCTATGCAAATTCAAACCAAAAAAGAATATAAACATTTGCTTTTGTAAACATTTTTGTTGCTTAACTTTTGAGAAACAGTGTATGAAAACATGTGCGAGGTCTTTAGATGTGAGGCTTTCTCAAAGTGGGCTATATAACTCCCTTGAAGGTGCTGGAATAGACTAGGGAGAACAGTAGTAGTTACGTAAACAGTGCAGGGTAAAAGGGAATGTGTGGTAGGATAAATAAGTTTAATAAATTCGAATTTTCCCAGTAATAAGCTATAATATGCTCTTCTTGTAGATTGATCTACACACTATAGGTGTTTTGATTTCTTATCAGTGTCATTCGAACCAAGTTCAAACAACTAAAAAAGTGCAATGTTTGCAATTAGAAAATTATTTTTGTGACCAGAAAAATTTATTTGTTTGTTAAATTAAATAATGAAAAACTCTATTTCACTTTTAGATGCATTTTTCTGAAATACAGTAAACCTGTCTAAGATGGACACTCTCTCAGCCTGGAACCTGTCTTGAACGGAATCAAAAGATAGTCCCGTTGATGATGTACCCCTTTATATAACAGAAAAGCTATCTAAATCATAAAATTATTTCAGTCCCTTGGCGTTTTCATTTTAGACAGGTTTCACTATTACGGTAGTTAAGGGGGTTAACCAATGAAAATTTTTTTTTCACAATTCTTTATTTACGTTTTCATGTTCAATACTTACAGCATAGTTCCCAAACTTTTTGTTCCAGCGCCTCTTCAGAATTTTTTTTCTCTCACTGCCTCCTAACTCAAACCATACCATAGGATCCTTTGTTATACTCGTAGCTTCTATCACCCCCTGGACCATTCCATCGCCCACCAGGGAACGATATTGCCCACTTTGGGAACACTGACTTAGACACTTGAAATACGTCTATATTACCTGGGTACAGCCATGATAAAGAAATCCAAAGAAGATCTTTTGAATATGGGTCGCTCACTGTCTTCAAAAGTACGAACCTCTGTCTCTTCATCTTCACCAGAGACTATGAAGTTAACCTTCAGTACACAAACAATAATAATTAGAAACTTTTTAAGAAAACCATCACTCTTGAGAAAAGTATTGCTTGCATATACATTTGATGCAACTCTCGAAACACAGCATGCTTCTCAATCACCAACTTATTATACATTCTTTCTGCCACTAGAAAAATATCCATGGAAATAAATAAACAAACCTTTGACTGAGTTCCAGCATTCCACTTAAATCCAGTTTGCACAGAAATTTCGTACAAGTACTTATCATGAGGGTTATTGTCTGGCAACGGTGTAGCCCCAATCTAAAGAGGGAAAATAAACAATGTAAAAGCATAAGATGATGTGAAGCTAATGGGGGTAATCGGGAATGAAAGCGATAGGGAGTTGCTCCAGACCAATTTAAACAGGATTGCAGCATGGGCAAATGAATGGAGCATGACGTTTAGCGTTGATAAGTGCATGGTCGCTCATTTTGGTTCGAACAACCAACGGTTCTCTTACGAGTTGAATGGTGTCACTATCCCGGATGCAACTAGGGTCACCAATTTGGGAATTCTCATTAACGAGCGACTTAGGTTTTCTGAACATTGTTCAGCGGTGGTCAAAAAATCGAATAGAATGCTTGGTCTCGTTTTCAAAAAGGTCTCTTCGCGTTCTCCAAAAGTCATTCTTCCGCTTTTTCGAGGCTTAGTTCGTCCTGGACTGGATTATGCTGTAAGGTTTTGGAGACCATACCTACAGAGAGGGACATGGACTTGGTTGAAGGGATGAAGAGAAGAGCTACGCGTGTCCTTATTGGCACACAGGGCTTGCGTTATGAAGAGCGACTTCATTTTTTGGTTACATTGGATGAACGCAGGTGTCGAGGAGATATGATCGAAGTGTTCAAAATTTTCAATGGGATGGACAGGATGGACCATGAACTTTTAGTACAGCGCCAATCGACTGCTTTTACAAGGGAACACCAGTATCGATTGGTGAGGGACAATGCAAGGTTATGGTGTCGCAGGGAATTTTTCTCTAATAGGGTTGTTAATAAATGGAATAGCTTACCCCCGGAGGTAGTAAATTGTAACACAATTGACACGTTTAAAAAGAAATACGATAAACATGTTGGGGTGAATCGAGAAGCTATCCATACTTAGAATCAGACAACCATAAGTATTCTTTATGGGCGTTGTATAATATTTTATCATGTGTATATATTATTTATAATTTGTGTTAATTGCATTTTTAATCGGGTTGCTGTATTTTTGAAATATATGACATCCATATTTTTATGGGCATCTTTTTATCAACCACCTCGTTGGGCATTTTGCCTGTTGCGGCGTTGTTTTTGTATTTGTATTTGTATAATGTTGAGTTAACTTCTCACAAAATGAGAACATTTATAACACGGAATCTACAATACTGGTTGAATGAAGATACACTTTAGTAGGTTTTTGCTATGTGATAAGCATCTGCGAATCAAATTTCAAATTTAAAAAATTAATTTTCAATTTTTTTTAAATGCAGCATGGAAAATAAGCAAAAATAAACATCATAAGACAAACAGCATCACAGCAAAACATGAAATGGCTAATTATGAAAAAAAGACACCCACAGTTATATGCAATAGATGCGGGACACCAAATTTTACTGCACTATTGTAGTACTGTACATGTAGAGGGTGTCTAATAAGTTTGTAACTAGTCTAAGAATTCATAAAAATTGAAGGAATTGGTATACCTGAATATTTTTTGCAAAAAGTTATTCTCACAAAAGGGAATTTCTTCTTGCACAAAAAAAAATTTGGTTCAAATTTTTGTTGATATAGGGCGCTGTATGGAAGAAAATGATAGCATTCCAGATGTAAACATTTCTTCAATCTCTTCTGTATCTGAAACATTCATAAATTCCTTGCTGAGGTAAAACAACTTCACCAATAGTTCTTTATCCACCAATGTCAACATCGCAATGAAAACATCATGTAAGTGCCATTAACAGGAAAATTCATAAATTTGTCATCAATCGTATACCCTGCATTTTATAGGACTCTGATTTGCATATTTACAGTGATTTTATTTCATGCAGTGCTCTTTATAAACAGAAAATTTGAACTTAATTTTTTCTGCACCAAAAAAAAATTCCCTTTTTGTGAGAGTGACTTTTTTGCAAACTGCATTCAAATATACCGTATATTTCGATTTTTATGAATTTTTAAACTACGTATTTACGAATTTATGGGACACCCTGTACATAAAGTCGTACCAAATATGATGCCGATATAAAAAAGATGAATGAAAGATTTACTAATTGAACAGGGATAAATAAGTATGAATTTAAGGTGATTCATACTTATCAAATGAAATGTTATGAAAAAGTAGGTCCTAAAAAATATAATGGTCTTCAAATTTTTTTTTTCTCTCAAGTTCATGCCCATCATCAGATGGAGAGTCCCCACATGGTGGTTCCGACATAAAGTGTTTATCAGCCGCCCCCAGCTTAAGCGGTGCATCCAGGTGACCAGTTGTACCCCTGGCACCCTAGACTTTTGTTCAAAAACAAAAATTTTTAAAACTTTGGAGCAATAAAAAAAATTCACAAGACACTGGGCGCTGTCACTCTTTTGAGCCAAACCTTGACAATGAGGATGTTGAGAAGACTTGAGGGAACAGATAGGGCCTGGGACCGCAGTACCAGAAATAAGAATTGACTCCATCACACAGGGTAAAAGTGCATTTTGTGGTACTCCCATCCAGTAATTTTTCAGTAGCGTTCAAATAAAGGCAAAGAAAGTATTTTGGGTTCTCAATTGCCAGGGTCTGGAGCACCAGAACACTCTCTCACTCCCCAAATTTCTGCACTCGGAACCTTGAACTAGGTATTTTGGCATTAGCAAGGTTCAAGTAGCAAGGTAGTATCTTCAAAAGCGGGGCATATGGTCAAAAGCCTTTTGTTGCGTCAGGTTTTATCCCAGATTCCCGTTGGATGAAGCCCTTTCAGTCTCTCACCAGGATCATTTTTGGGGCAGGGTCGTCCTTACCAGATGCGAGGCCTGGTGCAAAAAAAAGTAGCAAGGCTCCCCTTAGCCCCGATTTTTTCTTCTGTGAGAGAGGGAAATAAAAAATTTAGATTTAAAGAAAGAAATAATTCCAGAATTGATGAAGGTCCAGAATATCAAAATTCATGAAAATTCAAAACTCTAAAAATGATGAAAGTTCAGAATTTATTTTAAAAAACAATTCCACATATGATGGAAATTAATCTGCATTTTCTCAATGAAAATGGAGAAAATTCCAGATTTCTTTCCAGATGAAAATGCAGCAAATTTCACAATTATTAAGATGGAAATGCAAATTTCCAGAATTAATGAAAATTCAGGATTCATGAAAGAACTTATTGTTGCTGTATATGCAGGGCCCACTAATATGCGGGTTCTGGTGCAGCTGCACACCTCTAAGAATGGCTCTGCTTTGGGAACAGCAAATGAGGCTTTGAACCCAGGCAGAAAGTGAGCTTGAGCCACCCCTGCTCGCAAGCATGGGCATTGGGCCGCGAGCCCGCCCGCCCCTAATATTTGTTGCCATCTCTATAATATCAATAGAAATATTGGGGTTGAGTCCTTTCCTCTCAAGTATTTCCAATAATTTTACACCCTTCTAGCAAGCATCAAATATGGTACAAGCAACAGTTTGAAACTATCTATTTCACTGAGTAACAGCTATAAAATTGCCATGCAGCGGTAAAAGTTGTAATAAAATGCTTATGAATTACAGAAAGTTATACATACTTTCTCAAGATCTTTCCTGTCCTTCCATCTCGCCCATATGGATAATATTATATACAAGCAGAATGTAAGTATCAAGGTAATGTAGATAGCTTGATTGGAATCGAATCCGAAATTCGAGAAAACATATTCAAAATCAATTTCATTTGGTGCCACGATGAAACCTGAACCAAATGTCGTCAAGTGGTTGCAGAGACAACAAACTTTCCGAGAATCTGCGCTTGCGACCTAAAAGATGTTCCTAATTATGAACTCTTTTTTACGTCATTAATTATGAGAAAAAAGTGCATCCACATAGAGTTATGAGGGTAATAAATAAATATTCAGGGTTGAATATATCAGGGTGAAATATATAGGCTCCCAAATGAAGCCCCACAAAAATATAACTTATTTTGCATAATAATAACACTTTCAAGGGTCCCAAAAAAGTCTGCCCTGGGGCCCAGAGAAGGCATGCTATGGCCCTGTAAATACGTCTGACTTTTGTGTTTTTCCTTTCTTCACTAACGCACAAACTGTCAGCGACTGCAGTGCCACAGACTTCCTCCACACAAGATTCTGGAGATGTCTGAATCTCTGATATACCGACTGAAAATGCACACCAGTAACCTTCTGTTCGCAGGGCCGTCTTAAGAGCATCATGGGCCCACGGGCCAAATGATTTTTCTGAGGCCCTACCAGGCAAATTCTTGAAAATCTCAACCAGATCTCATTTTTGGAGGCCCGGGTGGGCCCATGCCTTAAGACGGCACTGCCTGTTTGTCTGATGCATTTCTTGCGCTGCGAAATCTTGTACACATCAACTGGAATCTTGGAAT
The DNA here is from genome assembly GCF_987345545.1 of Pholcus phalangioides. Lineage (NCBI taxonomy): Eukaryota > Metazoa > Arthropoda > Arachnida > Araneae > Pholcidae > Pholcus > Pholcus phalangioides. The sequence continues at coordinate 3,098,652 of NW_028301624.1, read as the reverse complement.
CACAGTATGCACAATGTAGATGATCCTTGAGATTATTCATAAGAATTTCAAGAAAGAAGTTAGCAAATGTGTTGTGTACCATCATCAAATTTGTTTGAAGAATGCACATCATATGTTCCCGAGGTGCTGTCATCTTTCTTTCAAATTCAAAAGCAAACAACTCAGCAATTAATTATTAATTATTTTGCTAGAATCACATATTGCGTCAGAGTAGTGCAGTGGTAAGATGCTTGTCTTCCACCATGAAAGTTACAGTCAAGGTCCATGGGTTTGAATCCGGGAAAGAACGTCAGAAACAAGTTCTTTACCTACCAAGCCTGGGGCGACCACCGATAGATGGTGCCTTCATTTCTCACCCAACTCCACTGGTTGGAAATTGATGTATGGTGATAGATGACCGGAGTTGGTTTAGGGTAAAGTCATATCACATACTATGCATGAATTTTGAATGTTGTAGGCCTAACGGCTCTCTGCAAAGACACTTTTTTTGTGATGGAAGATCGACTCACATTGGCTCGCCTTGAAGTTGGAAAACCATAGAAGACAATGACAACACCCTACCACTTTGGCAATAGTGCAACTTTTGCAAAAAAGCTTCTTGAATCAGCTGTTGACAGTGCATATATACAAGCTTTGTAGAAAACTTAAATAATAAAAACTGAGAAATCCTCTATCTATGATGTGACACTCTAATACGGTGATACCTCAGCTTACAAACTATTCGGCTAACAAACATTTTTCTTTGATATGGATGCACAAGCTAACATGAAACAGCAGTGTCGTGAGCTTAATTTTTGTGCCAATCATCATCAGAATTACTCTCACTCATGTCCACCTCAAAATCTCATTTCAGATGTACCTCTCTTCTCTTTCTGAAAGTTTAATTTAAGTAAAAAGAAACATTCAACTAATAAAAATGCATTCAGAAAAAAAGGAGCTTATGTTTTCAGAGCATGCTTTCTTTCAGTGCAAGGCTCTGAGCATCAAACTGAACAGTTTGGACATTCTAAAAGATTATCTTTTCTATCTGCATGTATCAGACACAGAAATGAGCAGGCCAAATCACAAATGGATGGAAACACCTACGAACTTGACTAGGTTGTGTCAATTCTCACTAGGCTGGTATAGTTTCAAACACCTTACTTCACACAATTTTGGGAAAAAAAAACTTTTTATATATATTATCATTGAATAAAAGCAATCAAGATTTTTTTACGCACCCTACATCCTTCAGAACTCCAGGATGATGTATCCTTGACGAAAAAATAACACCCTGTTGTGTGCAACGATATGGAGTAGTTAGAACTGAACTCACTGGTCATATCGTCTCGAGTTAAATTTCTGGAATAATCAAACTCTTCAGAGTTCGCAGTTGAACCTGTAGTCAGGTGGCCCACAGCAACATAGAAATCATCACCCTCAGAAACTTCATAATCTCTAGCATCTATCAGCAAGGTATGGACACCTAGCAAGAAAATGGTAGAGGTTGTTATGAAAAAGTATGCAATTGTAATATGTAAATACCAGTTAACAAAATTATGTTCACAGAACATTGAATTTTTAAAAGTTCATTTGAATATGATTGGTGAGACTGTATCATTGCCCGCACATCACAGAGCCAGATTTAAGGCCTGTTTCTCATAAGTTTGGACCCTGGACAAACATGAATTTTCAGGGCCTCTTATATATAGTCTTCTTTAAGGCAGAGGCATACGTAGGGCCGAGGTGGGGGGCATGTGGGCTGTGCCTAAAATATAAAAAAGCAGCTAATTTTGGGGCTCTGAAAATCTGTGTGCCCTGGGCACCCTTATTTGCTCATAACAGAAAAAGACCCTAGCCAGACCCATAGGCTAATGTTTTTTCAAAATGCACATCGTAGCTCCTGGGGGCATTGCCAACCTCAGTCAGGGGAATTGTGTGAAGTTGGTGTACTGACTACTGGTGAACGCCCGTTCAATGCTTTGAAGCGATTCTTTTTGAGGCTATTCTGAGGAGCTATGGATATTGAGGCAAAGGAAGCTGTGGGTGAAAAATGTTTAAAAACTTCTGCCATAGCTTAAGGGCCACTCTAACATTAATACGAAGAGACTTTTTTACAAATGGGAGATTCACTAATGACAGTAATTTTTCTACTAGACACCCCCCACCCCAACTATAATTAATCTGCAATATGGACCTTTGAAGAAATATATTTCACCTTCAGTTTCCACCAAATGTTTCACCAAAGCCATTCCATCAAATATTCGTAATCCAGGCTTGAATCCAAATGCATAAAGCATAACAAACGACTCGACCTTAAGGTCTGGTTTGAAGTCAACTTTTACTGCAGCATCTGCAGATTCGATATTTAGCTTATGATACACCAAGAAGTTCCCATTCGAAGCAAAATGTGGAACAATATAGTTGAGACCAGAGCTTGAAGATTTGTCCTCATAATCACTATCTTCTATATCTGGTGGCCGGAACGGTAAACATATCATGAATGTCTCTTCAGAGTTCTGCATGTTCAAGGTGGCATTTCCTTCTCTGTTGTAAAGAGTAATATCCACAGACCCGGAATCTGGACTTATGGCAACTTTATCTGCCCCAGCAAAATTAGTTATACCTGTGAATTTTGCTGCCTGAAATTAAAGATAAACGTGTTGATAAACAGCACATGTACAGGGTGTCTTTATTTCAATTTGGCATGTTCTGAGCTATCTACATAATTAATTAATAATCGGGAAGCTATAAAACTTTGTGAACATTCGAAATAAAGAATGGGAAATGAAACCAATTATAACATTACCACTAGAAGATGTCTTCAATGTAAATTTGCAGTGAAAACTTGATTTTTTTTTATAACATGCAAAAGCCTCATGGCAGGGTATCTAAAAATCTTCAGATTTTGTGCTTCATGGTTATTCCTATACAGGTAGCCCTCACTTTAAGCGATTTTGCTATAACATAATTTTAAACTTTGATTTTAGAAATTATAACCTGCAAAATTTGGCGTGGAGTTAATCTTTTTTGGTGTTAATCCTGAAAATGGGCAGGAAAATTGAAGATATGCGGTAGTTAAAATGACAAAAAAAATCCATTGGATTTCATGATTTAGATAAGACAGGTGCGAGACAAATGCTCAAATTCACCAGATCCCTCCAATTAACAGTTTACAGAATTTTAATCAAGGGAAAAGATTCTGATGAAACTAGAATTTTCATATTTAAAAGGAATATTCAAAATCTCTGGCATTTCTCTTGCTACTAAAGTTTTCCAAAAACGAGACTAAGAATGATGCTTGCCACTTGAATCTCGACTGTTTCATTAAAAAAGTTACCAGCTTATCATACCAAGCTATTCAGGAAAGAAAGCATCCACACTAACTAGATTTAATTAGAAATACCTACTGGAAAGACCAAAGTAAAAAATATTAATTGAATTCATTCATACAGCTTAAATTTACTTTTTAGAGATTTATTTAAGAGTTTGAATTCAATCATTCAAAAGAAATTTTGCTGGCTGGAAGTTGGGTTTGTTTCTTTACCTTTCTGAAGAAACTCCCAATCCCCGTATCTTACCCCTGTTAAATTCACAATCCACTTCACGCAATTTCGTATTGCAAGATGATTTTGTGGAACCAATTATTGGCATAAAGCGAGGGATGCCTGTACTCATTCTAGTGCTAAATAGAGCACAATCGAGCTTACAAGGATGTGCTATGCATTTGACACTCTTTTCCGAATACAGGGATTCTACACCAAAAGCTATACGGATGCTCTATTTTTAACGAGACTTCTGAAATTTTTGCCATACCTTTATCAAGACCTTTCTAAAGTTTCATAATTTTTCTGATGGCTGTAGACAGTTCAAAGCAGACTACATTAATTGTAGACACTATGTATAACTAGTTCACTGTACATGGGGAATGATGCATCTGATAAGCAATGTAATTGGAATTTTTTTCACTTGTAAGTTCTTATTTCTAAATGAATTAAAAATACATAAACATACACATTTATTTAAAACACATTAGGTTTCAATGACCTGCCTGACATTAATTTTAGTAGAAATTGGTATAAGTGGTAGGAAACTACATAATTTTTCAACATGAATTTTGAACAAAAAGAATGAAAAAAAAATGCAATTATACCGCAACAGTCACAGCAATCTTTTCAGGATCACAGCCATCAGAAGATCCAATCAAGGCACAAGCACTCGGTAGAGAAGCTGAAAATTCTCCATCATTGATAACTGCGTCTGAGAAATCAACAGCTTTCCTCCTGTTAAAATAGAAATCATTAATTTTTCTAGATCAGACTTTTTTTCAGCCCCTTAAGTTTCTTTTTTTCCTCTTTGTTTTGGTACAGTAGATGGCTATCTCATTGAGCTTGTTCTTTCACAGCCCTAGTCTTTTACGCCACAGAGGGAATTTACTTTCATTTTAACTCCAAACAAGTATCTGTGTCGAATATTTACTATTGTGTAACCTGAGGGGTCTTCAACTTCTCGGACAAGATGGCCAAATCGAAACTTTCCATGAAGTCCAACAATTAATGTAATTTAAGTGACATCTTAACCCTTAACTGGCGTGGTGGGGTCATTTTGACCCCACGTTTTTTTTTGACCCACAATCCAGACCTTATTTTCAATACCTTTCAAGCCAGTTGTTTACACATGTTTGACAAATTTATGATGTGTGTGTTTTTCTACTTTTTCTTCTCTCTATATCACTGATCAAAGTTTCCAAGATCACCACACCACTAGCGTAAGTCTTTTTTTGTGACTGCTGGAGTGTTCAGATCAAAATGGTGTATCTGAGGAGCGCCAATTTTCTCAATAACAGTTTCAAATTAATAGTGAAACATTGGATATCCAAGATGAGCATGAAGATGGAGTTGTTAGTGAACTGTACGTAAGATCTGTGTGATCAATATGTCATAGTGTTGTTTGCAAATACTGTGTTTTTGACTTAGAATAAGGCTAATTTTGGTGCTTGTGAAAATATTGTAAATATTATTTTAATTTGCAAATTTTATTTTCTGAGTATATTTTTAAAATAAATATTTGTTTGTTTTTTAAACCAAAATGTTAAACCAAAATATTTAGAGGAAAATGTTAATAATTCATACTTTTCAATCACCATTGTGAATCCAGAACTTGAATCTACATTATACGGATCCTCACCGACCAAGATATCCTTAGCAGCATTTTCAACCATTTTCTTGACGATGTTTTCCACATTAGCTATCTGTGCCATGGCCTTAAACACATTTTACAAACTCATAAGTGAATACACATGCATTAATGCATGTTAAGTCAATAGAAATCAACGTTCTCAGGAAATTTCAAAAAATGACCAAGATAGAAAATATTGCCATCAAGGAAACATATTTTCTGAATATTATGCTGAGGTGAACTCGGAAAGAAAAGTTATCTGATCTTCGAAGGAACTCCAACCCAGGCCCTCTTGCAAATTAGGCAAGCATGCTACCATCTACACCACTGGAGACATGATCTTGTCTTCCTTATTGCATGCACTGTGGCATGAGAGGCACTGAAGAGTAGAATAATTAGTAGTCTCTCTTAACTTCAGCAAATGGCCCCTTCAGGTGGGGCAGTAGAGAGAGATATAGATGGCTTTCTTCTCAGCCCAATATATCAAGGAAACACATTTTCTGGATATTATGCCAAGTCGAACTCGAAAAGAAAGGCAAGGTTGTGTCTCCAGTAGTACAGATTGTAACATGTTAGCCCAGTTTGCAAGAGGGACTGGGTTCAAGTCCTGGCAGAGTATGGCCCTCACATCCTGAAGTGCAGGGCCCCCCTTTATAGTGAATTTATAGCATGAAAAAATTAAGGTAATTGGAGAGAGAGAAAAAAAAACCAATATTACTGGCATAGAGTATGCCATACTTAGCCATATGATCAAATTATCGGAAATAAATACGAACTTAGATATCTTGAAATGCATCTAAAAATTTATGTTACTTCAAATTATCAAAAATTCAAGAAAAAACTTTGATTTATAGAAAATTTATTATATACATGAATGATATGCATATGAATTGTATGATTCCCAAAGAGACAGATATTACTCCAACATACAGGGTTCTCAGCAAAATCTGCTTGATAATTTCCTTGACCATAACTCGTGAATAAAGAAATATAATTAAAAATCTTTCAAAAATGTTTTGGGGGAGTTTGATTTTTCCCTTCTTAAAATTTGCATATTTCACTGACTTTCGCCAAATATTCTACATTGACCACTTTTCATTTTCATGACTTTCTGGGTCACTGCAAACCCTGGTATACAATCAGACACCAGTATAACACTTCATGCCCAGTTAGAAAAATTGATGTTAGATGGCAATACATAACAAACATTACACAGAAACAAGGTTCACTACACGCACGCACATTCCAGCATGTACCAATTTGTTAGAAGTTCTGCAGAGGAATATGAACGAGGTGCATGTCTGGTTTAGTAGTTACACATAGGCGGAGATAGACTTGAAAGTCTCGGGGGGGGGGCATGATGATGATGATTTCAATTCATATATACATTAGATTTGACAATTCCACCTTTGATGCTAAGGGAGGCAATGCCCCCTCCCCCATCTCTGCCCAAGCTATAATGTCACTCCTAGGGGCCGAATAAAAATTACTTCCTAAGCATGGTAATTTAATGAGTACATTCAATCTGACTAATTAGGATAGCAAGGTCCTTTAAAAACTGACATTGTAAATATGACAACGTAAAAAGTGACCGATGTTACTGTATTAAAAACTTGAAAGGGTTCTCAGCAACCTATAAAGTCAGGGAAAAAAATCTGAAAATGGGGAAAAATCAAAACTTGAACAACATTCAGAAAGTTGGGATTAGGAATTATGTTTCTTTCTTAGGTGAGAATACTGTTGGGTTTGTCAATACTTAGATCAGTGCTTGGTCGAAGCTGATAGTCATGCGTGTCTGTTTAAAAAGAGAAATTTTTGAGTTTCAAGATTTTTGGTCAGGTAAATAATCAGATTTTGTTGGAAGCCCTGTTTGAGTTCTACAAGTTCAACTGTGTGGTGCCTATATAACAAATATTATTTAAAAATTTATCAAAGTTAAAATTGCATTATTGTGTTCCAAGAAAACTTCCAATTGACAAAACTTACATCTGCTTTTGTAGCATCTTTGGCAATATCAGCTTTGACATCATGCATGTGCTTCTCAACTTCGCTTCTGTTTCCCTTGACTTTTTTTATTTTGAAAAATAAATAGTTTATTTACTATGAGTTTGTTACCAGCAAATGTATTACAGAAATTTATCACTGATATGCAAAAAGACATGGTGAAATCTAGAGAAATAAGTGGTATCTTGTTTTTTTAGTAATAAGTCCAATCGGGGTAATTAGGCTAGCATGGTCTTTTAAAAACTGACGTTGTAAGTCTGACAACATTAAAAGCGACCAATGTTATTGTATTAAAAGAGTTCTCAGCAACTTGGAAAGTCAGAGGAAGAAATCTGAAAATGGGGAAAAACCAACTTTAATATTTAGGCATTGTTAATGCAGTAATTCAAATTTGTTTAGAATGTAAAAAAATAATTTTATCATTTCTATTCTGTCGCACCATGGTCATTTTTTGCACAAAAGGGCTAATTAGACTATTTCAGTTTCAAGAGAGGAATTTCTGTAAGCTTCGGACTGCTCGACTAATAAGACTGGCACCTACAGTTTAATTATGGATTCCGAACAGTAGCACAGAGTGTGGAGTTAGAAGCTGCTGCAATATACTTGTATTCACTCTCAAACTCTAGCAGCTTGACATCTTCAAGAGATGTCTTTGGATTTTAAGATAGAAAATAATTTTTTCTGAAATTTAACCATTCTCATTTGATTTGGATAACATGAATGCAGAATCATAGTCAATATTTTTACAACAATTAATTGAGAAAAGGTTTTGCAACAGTTTGAAGACAGGCTTCTTGCTCTTTTCTGCTACTTTACCACAAAACAAAGACAGTCCTTTGTTTTGTGGGTGGGAAGTTTGAGTTATCCTTTTATGTAGTAACCCCTTCCCTCGCAAAAAAAACCCTCTCAATGCAGACAGGATCCGAAAATTTTGCCTCCAAAATTTCGGCCCTGACATTTCATCCCTCACATTTTGCCTTTGTGCGTTTTGTCCTGATACATTTCGCTCTGGGAATTCTGCCCCAGACATTTTTGCCCACCCTGACCATATGAGTGGCCAAGTAAGTGACTGACTATGTGAGTGACCAAGTGATTGGGCGAGTGGCCATGTAAGTTGGTGAATGAGCATATGAGTGACCATATAAGTGAGTGAGAGACTGAGTTTGTAATTGACTGTGTGAGTATCCAAGTGAGTAGGTGAGTGATCGGGGAATCAAATGAGTGTAAATGACTGTATGGGTGAGTGGCTGTACAAGTGACCAAGTGAGTAACTGTATGAATAGGCAAGTGAATGACCACATGAAGAACCAAGTGAATGACCCCATGAAGGACCAAGTGAGTTACCATATGAGAAAACGTGAGTGACCATATGAGAAAACGTGAGTGACCATATGAGAAAACGTAAGTAACTGTATGGTTGAGTGAATGACCATATGAATGATCAAGTGAGTGATTATATGAGTGATCAAGTTCGTGACCACACTCACTTGATTGCTTATACAATCAGGACAGGGGACATGTCCGAGGTGGAATATCAGGAAAGAAATTTCTGAGGACAAAACGTGCTAGGGACAAAATTTCCATAAACCTCTACAGACAAGTTGCTGTAGTAAAATTCAGTAATTTCATTCTGATAAAAAGTCTTCAAAAGTCCCCACCTTTTTTCTGCACGTGATATTCTTAATTTCCATATAGATTTCATTCCTAATGTCAAAAACTCATAGGCTCACCATATGTTATGAAGAAATTGGGTAAAGTGGAGTTGTGTTTCATGAATTCAAATGCTTCTTCCAACTCATCTGCCAAAAAATCTCCGGCGATCATCTCTTCAGAAATAGTCTATAATCGAACGATAAAAAAACAGGAGTTGTATTTCTTAGACCATGGCCTGACAACTCAGAAAATGTATGTAATTCAATGAATAAAAATCTTTGATTTTTTTATTGGTAATTCTATTATTCAAAGAATTGAATATAAATATTATTAAATGTGTTCAATATGACCAAATACGAGTATACTGCTGTTTCCCGCATACAGGGGTTACAAATAATCTGACACTACTCAGACATATGTAGCACCCATTTTCTAATGGAGGTATTTTGATGAAACTTAGTAAAAAGGTTATATGGACCATGGGAAAAAGAAAGACTCACTAAAAAAAGAGTTAAATTTTTGGCCAACAAGTGAAAAAGTGGCATTTTTATATCACAGTTATATGTAGCGCCCGTTGGGGTGGACGTATTTCATTGAAACTTATATGCATATGTTATTTGGACCATGGGAAACATGTAAATGCGATCAAAAGCGCCACTTTTTCACCTGGTGGTAAAAAATTTAACTATTTTTTATTGAATCTTTCTTTTCCCCCATGGTCCATATATCCTATAAATACCAAGTTTCATCAAAATATCTCCATCAGAATGTATGTATAACTACATATGTCTGAGTAGTGTCAGTATATTTATAACTAATTTTATAACTATTGGCTAATTTAAAAAATTGTCACTCAGATGAGCACCACATAAACTGTTGCAAATATATTTATAATCATCCTGTATAATCTGTATATTATCTGTAAAAAAAAACAATCATGATTTCTGGATGTGGATTAAATACAGCTGCATGTTATTACCTGCAGCTTTTTTTTCTGAGTTATCAAAATAATGAATACTTATGGTATTAAACTCTAGCACATTCTCCAATAGCGTAACACACATATGTGATGTCAAAATTTTCATGTATGAGACTGGCATTCGAATATGTGATGTGATCTTCAACAATTTGTGTAACTGTTTACACCAAAGTGTGCCACATACAGATTCACATGATATTACAACAATAAAGCACATGGGCTGTCAATTATAGCTGCAATTTTTTATCACTTGAGAATCAGAACAAAGTTCATAAACAAAACAGTTTGAGATCATGAAGAACTATGTGTAAAGCACACTCACGTTCACAAGGCAGTTCATTGTGTTAGTAACAATTGTATTAGCCACAACCCTGTCCACTGGATGAGGGACTGAATCTGCTGATGATGATGAAAACATGGAGGAAAGCAAGTTGTTCAATGATACCTGGGGTAAAAAATAAAACAATTGTTCAACAATTCTACAAATGCTTCATTGTTAGGGGACATAATTATGATTAATCCTTGAAAAAAGCCAATGCTAATTTTTAAAAAAAAACACTGTTTTTTTCATGTTATACCCCTCTTCCAGGGCTGTCCTAGAAATTTTGCTGCCTGAGGTAAATAATTTTTTGCCACCCTTTGGATACAGCTATCAGAAAAAAGTTTTCTTTCTTCATGTATTTTACCGGATACAGTGGTTTCCAAGGTGTGGGGAGGGGGTGGGTGATGATTTAAAGCGATAATTCTCAAACGTTTGCTAACTGTGTCGCCCTTGTCGAGACAACATTTATCCATGGCTCTCCGGAATAGTCTAAAAAAAAGAGTCACTTCAAAGCACTAAATAGGCAATCATCAGTGTCAATAGTTTGATGTGACATCCCTAGGAGCAACTGCACACACTTTCAGAAACACTATCTAATCCCTCAGACAATAAATAACCCCAAAAAAATTTAGATGTTCTTCATCTGAGATAAACTTTGCACTAATAAAGTGCCTCATTGTTTCTGGTGATATTTTGGGCTGTCAAATTACAATAAGGGAATAAGTCGGTTCAAAACAAGCAAAATATAATATTATTTTTGAAGCATCGTGAAGACAGCAACAAAAAAAATGACATGAATCTAGTGATTTTCTATGGCACTTTGTTCACAAGAAGAGGAGTCTGTCCAATGATTCTGATAACAGAATCAATGAGAACAGATAAAGTTTGAGAAAGCAGTGATTCTCAAACTTTTCTCACCCATGGCTTCCTTGCCTAAGTCAATGTTCATCCAAAGCTCCCCAGAATAGTCTAACAAAGAACCACTTTGAAGCAACGAACAGAGACATATGAATATCACAAGCTCACCGGGACACCCCTGACAAAGATTGACAATGCGCCTAGGAGCCACAATGTGCACTTTCAGAACCACTGATATGCAAAAATACAAATACAAGTACAACGCCACAACAGGCAAATTGCCCAACGAGGTGGCTGACTTAAGAACATCATGGATCCCCGAGCCCTTTTTTACCCTACCTACTACTGCTACACCACGCATGCACCCCGCCCACAACCCCCCGCGGAACCCCCAACGAATCGGTACATGCGGGAATGTGCGTGTACGTGTAGTGAAACCTGAAGTGAAGTTTTTTTTTTGTTTCTCTGTAATGCTTGTTATGTGTAGTGCTGCCATCTGCCCCCAGTTTTTCAAACTATGAGTGAAGTGTTATGATTGAATGATTTTTCGTTGTAGGACTGTTGCTCTCTGTGGCGAGACTTTTTAACGGGGAGATCGGCTCGCATTTGCGCCTTGAAGTTGGGAACCACAGAAAACCAACTTCAGCTGACCACCACTGTGGGGTTCGAACCCGGATCCTCGCATCGCGAGTCCGTCACTATAACCACTCGACCACCACAGCGGCCAGCAGTCAAAACCAGCAGTCAAAACATTCCACAGCAGAAACACAGCACTACGCTAGAGATATTTCTAACATGGTGTTGGCTGAAAGGGGCATTTGTTGGAAGATGAACAAGTATTCCAAACTTGCTGAGGGATTTGGCCAAAGAAAGGAAAGCCAATTTGGAAAAAGGTTGTGTTAAAGAGTGAAAAGATCCTTTACAAAGAAGAGAAGAAACCTATTTTTTTTTCCAGAAATTAACTTCTGTAGAGACCTAAACCTGAAGAACCATATGCACCCTGCAATTTTCAGTCTTTCCAAAGGATGGAGGTAACTAGAAAAGGTATAGTATGACTGTCCTGCCCATCTGTAGAAACCGACTACATTCTTTGGAAGTGCAGGAAAATCAGGTATATTAAGTTGAATAGTATTTCAGTACTATTGTATTCACTTGAGTTCATTTACCCACTCACGCTTTCCCTCCAAAAGGGTTTCGATGTGCAAAAATCTGCAAAAGTGAAAACATTGTCATAAAAAATGCCGCCCCTGTAAACATGTCACCTCTAGGCAACCACTTCGTCACCTCAAGTCTGGCACCGGCCCTGCCCTCTCCAGTACACAGTATACATATTACTAAAATATGAAAAAATAATAATTAATTGCTGTGAAAGCAGCGAAATACCAAGAATATAAAAAAATAATAATTAATTTCAAGAAATAGCTCAAACCTTGCTTGCGTGATTCAATGGTTTTGACTGCGAGAGAGCACTGACTGCAATGCCATAAACTTCAGTGTCTGCTATGACTTCAAAAGGCAGCAATGAAATTATGTCTAACAGCCGTTCAGTTTCCTGATGGATGAATGCATTTAAGTTAAGTATATAATAGAGAATGTGTAATATAGCAAAATTAAAACCATGCAAGAAACAAAGATTTCAAATTATTTCTTTTGTTATACTTTGTATTTTTTATGAAATGAGAAGAGGAAAAAAAGACATATCAATCAATTCAGAAGCAGCTGTAGTACATGCATGCTATGATGGAGCAGTGGTTCTCAACCGAGGGCTAGATGGTCCCCTTGTGGTACTGGGATATTCTAAGGGAGCCATGGGTGAAAATCAAGTAGAAGGGGAGCCCATAACATTGGTTAAGATGGCCACAGACAGCTGAGAAGGAAAGTTTAAGTGCGAAAAAAATAAAGCTTTCAAGTGAAATAAGGCGGGGCAAAATATATGATTACTTTGAGAATTCAGCAGAACCTTCAATAGAACTAGAGACATCTTTGGGGACCCATCCAGCCTTATCCCATAGGCCACATATCCATAATGAGCCTATGTGATGACTTCTGGTACTCAGATTTTCAAATATAAGTTGTAAATATGTAAGGTTTCACCACACCTCCTTCCAAGGGGAGGCTGACAGGGCTCCAGCCCTACGGCCCGGGACAATTACCATCATTTTTTGTTTTTTCACATGGTAAATTCACTGTGGAAGGGCTTGTGAGAAGTCTGGTTTCAAGGTCTGCTAAAGATTCCCGTGCTCCAGAATGCGGGCACGTGGCTTTTACTTCCAGATAAGTACAGAGCTTTGTACTTTCACTTGCAGAGATCATTTTGTCCAAGAAGCCCATGCTGTTGAGATCACTTTGAATAGAACCATGACCAAGAGGACTCAATGGATTCTAGCCAAAAAGTCTGCAGATCAACTTTATATTGAAAAAACATTTTCTTTACTATAAATTTGCTGAAAAAAACCAAATTATCATATAAAAAGAGCCTCTATACTGAATGAGGAGTGGGGGGGGGGTAAGATAAGGGCCGGGTAGTTTCAACAGAGGCATGCTCCCCCCCCCCGGAAAAAGTAGTGTTCTAAGGCTCCTATCTGGATAACAATATCTGCCTACCTCTACTTATACACTTAATTTTGAAAACCATAGTACTTAATCTCATTACTAGGAGGCCCCTAAATAAGCCTGTGTGCCGAGGGGCATGAGAAAAAAACATGTTTCAAAAGAGGGCCACAAGGAAAAAAGGTTAGGAAACACTGTGATAGAGTATGCAAGTAATCCCCAAGCTCACCTTAGCTTGATCTGATAAAACTTCAGCTCTTTCATCTCTGACCCAAGCCTCGATTTCTTCCCAGGCTTGTATTGTGTAGTAACTCGAGTCTATACCAGGCAGACTTTGGTATGCGCTCAATATCCCTTTCACCTCTTCTGATACTGCAAATAAAGTTTAATCACATGTTTATTAGTGCTTACTCCTTCATTCAGAGATCATAGTAAGTAATAAAAAAAATCTATTATTGAAAAAGTTGGGATTGAACTCGAAATTTCTATACAGGTATTCCAAATGGTTATCAAAGCTAGAACAATCAGCTTTAAATTAAAAAAATAAAAATGACATTCCTAACAGCATTAAAATATGACAAGGAGCAAGATAGTTTGTAGAGTACAGTCGGCCCCACTTAATCGAATATCAATGATTGCAGCACACAATATCCGTTTAAGTGAGGTATCCAATTTATGCAAAGGAACAATTCAATTGCCATTTCACAAGGTTAGTATGGTTTGTATATTGAAAATTGATGAAAGATCAATATTAATGAAATGAAGCTTCTCAAATAGATCAGAAAAAAAAATTAAATTAAAATTATATTTAATTACAAAATTTATTTTTAATCTTCATTGGGAAAGTTAGCACCATCTATTGGTTTAATAGAGAAAAAAAGTAATTAATTATACCTATTGAAGCCAATTTGAATACTTGGTGGGGGGCAATACCTAATTTCAAATTTATTTTTTATTTTAAGTTTTAACTCAGTAATATATTTTTCCATTAACTCCAAGTGTTTCATTCAATAAAAACATTGTTTATAGCGGTTGATATGTGATGTGTATTAACAGTTGACGTGTGAAGCATAATATTTGATTAAGCATGGGAGGAGGGAGTCGTTGAGAAATTATCATATTAAGCGAGGAACTTTAACATTGTCTCTATGGGAGAAACTTTGGTGCAGAAGGATTTTATCTGTTTAAGCGGGGTATCTCTCCGTTATCTGATTAAGCAGGGCCAACTGTGCCAGAAAACAGTAATTACACCGAAGAGTGATTTTTTTCCCTGGAAAAATGTGACAGATCTGCTGATGATGCACTTGCTTCAACCTCAAATATATATGGATGTTGTTTTTTCCACATTACTACAGGGTGTCCCAAACAAAACTGCAAGTTAGTTTTTGAAAAAAGTACAAAAAAAACCCCTAAAACTCATTTATTTGCTTCAAAACTGAATTAAATGTTCAAAGTACTCTTCCCGAACTTCTAGAGCTTAATGGTAGCTTTTCCTCCCTTGCCTAACCTTTCGGAATATTGTGTGATCATTTATGAGACTGCTGGTTTGTCAAGTCAACTATAGCGCACGCTCACTGTTCTCTCTAAATTTCTCATGAAATAATCTCCTCACTTCCTTGAACGCGCGATTTGTTCTTTGGAAAATAAACTTTGATAATGTAACAACACTATTCTAGAAAAAACGGTGTGTTGACTTACTCTTTCACGAGTTGTTGTTTTTTCGACAATATTACTGAACTCGCTTCACTATGCTGATTAAACCACTTACATTTCAGTGTTGCATATGAGAGTTTTTCCAAGGTTTCTTGTGCTTGTCTTACTAGAATGTGTATAATTTAAATTCCTACTAGCCGTTTTTTATTTAGACATCTATACTACTACCTAACCATACATGCATCTTGTAAACATTCATCTAATGAATTTAAAAACTTTTTCCATGCTACCTCACATATGGCCATGCAGCACTTATTCCTCAAAATACGGTAATTGCCAAACAGGTCCGTAGACACTTTTTTTTCTTCATGCAATAAAACAAATAGTACTGTTTGCTCATGATTATTATACCTTCCTTAATAGTTACTCTAAATGAAAATAGATATACACATTACTAGGTTCATAATTTTCTTTCTGCAGCTCTGCATCAAGCATTGATGAAAATCCCATCGCCTGAGCCATCAAAGGCATACGACCCTCTGCTATGATGAATTCAAAGTTGACATCTTCTTCCCACTGCATAAGCTCTTCGTTTGATGGCATAGCTGTCTGAAACATTGAACAAAGCATAATGAATACCAGGGATCTTCAACCATTCAGACACTGCAAGCAAAATTGAAACTTCCCACAAAACATGCAGGCCACCAACTCATGTAATTTAGTGTTATTTTAATGGAAGAGGGCCAGTGGGGCCCCAAATTAAACAGGGATAAAAATAATTGTAGACTTTCATTCTGAAGTTATTTCTCTTATTAGTTAAAAATTTTGATTAGTTCTTAGATAATTTTTTCACTAATTCTGAAAAAGCTTTTGATCAAATGCTGATTAAATTATTTAATTCTGAGATTAATTTTAATCTGAAATCATGTGTAATTATTCCTTAATTATTTATTTCTGCAATTCCAAAGTTATTTTCTATCTAAATATATCTTAAAATAATTTCTTTCAATAATTATGCAACTACTCTTTTATTTATTGTGAAATAATTTCTATTGGAAATTACTTCTCTCATTGATATATAGGGTTTTTTTTCACTAATTCTGAAATTATTTGTTTTAAAAAAAAAGATCTCTTATTAATTCCAAGTTTTCATCAATTTTTTTCTGCAATTATTTCTTTCATCCATTCCAAAATTATTTTTTTTATTAATTTCCAGAATTAATCATTGTTTAATATTTTCACAACCATTTTCTGAAAATAATCAGTGGGCCTCAACAAAATGCTCCTAGGACCAAATGTGGCCCCCAGGCCATGGGTCTATATCTTATACATAAATATGAAAGTGTGCATGTATATGTTCTTTATACAAATCTATAATTTTAGACCGATCGACACCAAATTTTTCATATATATCAAACAGGACCAGGATTGAACCATAGGCTACTTTAAAAGTTCATCAGAGCTGGGCAAATGCTTGAAATGAGTTAAAAACTGTTGGGCAACAATGGTTTCCCTGCCTCACAAATCACTTTCGGAATATTTACTTTGGTTACTGTAGTTCCCTAGCAATGCATTTCTGACATGCACATGCCTTTTGCAATGGTTTGTCACTTCTTTAATCCTGTCAGTATATGTATAATAGTTTATGCCTTCGTAATGGTTTGTCACTTTTTCAATCCTCCCAGTAATTGAAGAAAACCTGGGCAGTGTCGGGTATTATATAGTTAGTCTAATACATTATTCAAACTTATGTGTGCATACCCAGATTATTTTCATTTGAAAAATTCATTCTTTGTATAAGCACAATAATTTAAACAATCAGATAAAACAAGAAAAACTTTATGCATAATGTTGAAGACAATAGTAAATTCTAGGAAAAGGTTTCAAACATTTCAAATTGCAGAAAATTCCGATGGTCATCATTGGAAGAACAACATCTGTGTGACAACTCCTAAATGTGCTCAAAACCAAATATCATAGTAATGCTAACCCTTGGATGCTACTTAAATAGGGGTGTTGATTATGGGCTGTCAATCATGAGAACAATGTCCAGCACAAGAATTGAAGGCTCTTCAGCACTTCAATGCACATTGCGCAACAATCTTCAAGAAACAGGTTGAATATTGCCATCTAGAAGATTACTTAAAATTAAATGAATGAAATTAATGCCTTGAATAGCGAAAAATATATTTAAAAACTGAAGAGACTTACTTCGACCATACCAATGGTAAGAGTAGCTTTGGATCCAAGAGCATCAGAAACAGAACAAATGACCTCAATCTCTCCATATGGTAATACAAATGGAGCTTCTTTCTTTTCTCCATAATGAATATGGTACAAATAACCATTATATCGAACTGTAATAAAATTGTTTAAAATTCTTTTTATTCAGAGCAAGAAACTTTTTTTTAATAATGGGTATAAAACACTCTTTAATGCAGTAAAACCCATCTAAACGGTCATACTCTCTCCAGATGCAGTTACTTTTCTTTTATGGTCAAATACAATAATTTTCTGGGAAAAACCCCATTTAAAGTAAACATTTCAAACCCCTGCTTAACGTTAATCATCAGATACAGTCACTGTTTTCATCATTCATTTCATTGGGTTAGAACCCATGGTAGACAAAAACATTTGAATACTCTTTCTCCCGTAATAAAATCTCCGCTTATGCAGCTTTGAAAGTTAATCTTTAGCTATTTTGGATAATTCAAAGACACACCTATTCAGTAACATTTTTTCTTATTAGGAGGGATTGTAATAAATTCGTATTTTAAAAAAGTATATTCTTGTTTTTATCAAGGTAGAAAAATACATTTTTTTTTCACTCAAGAATGTAAATTAGATAATAAACCTATAAAACTGATTGATATCGAAATGTGTTTTGATTCCTGAATGAAAATAACATGTGACTACTAAGAAGCTGAGGCAGCATTTCCATGAAAACTTTTTTTCCCATTGTTAAATGAACTGTGTATTTGTACAAAAGTATGTACAGAATCAATTTTGCTCATATAATCTACAATTTATGTCAATAAAATTGCGTTCATTTCCAAATGAGGAATCATTTTATAGGTTCTAATGGTTTCAGACCCTGGTGCTACAAATGTATGGGTTGCTTTTTCCCACTGTAGAACTTTTTCTTTTGACCTCAGACAATTAAGCCCTGACTTAAATGATTGTGCAAGTTTTAAGTTAGAAATATGGTGAATATAAACTTTGGGGGTTTTCATCAGAGGGCAGCACTTAAAGTTGAACTTCCAGGGGTTTTTTTTTAAGATAGCTCCTAGGAGAAAGTGCTTCTGGAAAAAGTGTGATTACATAAAATTTAGCAGTAATAAAGTTCTGGAAAAAATTGTGTGTGAAGATGAATATACCCTGCGTTGTCTTGGCTGAAAATTTTTTAACAAAGTGAGTAATTTCTTCAAAAAAATAAATATTTGCTGGCATTTGTGTTTTTAATATATTTTTTGAATAGCAAAAATGCAAAAACATTTTGAAAATTCCATAAAATAAATGCTCAGGTCTGAAAAGGTTATGGTCACTCCTCTTTTATGGATGATTGGTGTTTTTTTTTTTTTTTTTTGCCCTGTCAGCATTTGTGAAACAGGGGTTTTACTGTACAAAAACTTCATCTCAAGCAGTGATGAAACCCAATGAAAGAAGAAATGAGAGGCTAAAACATCTTTTCTCGGAAACTCACTATATACACTGTAGTCTGCAATTCGATGTCCTTCTGGATCAGACCACCCAATAAAATTCAATGAAAAAGTTTCAGTTACAGCAAGTCCTGAAGTTTTATCCAATTCACATTCACCAGCAATAGGCGGTTTATTGAGGTGCAGATACAGCTTGGCAGTTCCATTAGGTCTTGAGTCAGAAGTATAGACAGAGACTTGTACATGGTAATATTCTATGTCGGGATAAGTCGCAAATAGAGTGTGATTGATGCCCAGGCGATCCTGATCAACTATGAAAGCAAAACAGGATATCTAATGTTCACTCAAATACATGATGGCATACATTTAGCTAGAGAAGCATTAATATAAAACTCACTTATAGAAAATTTCTCCCAATCTATGTCTATTTTTTCATAAGAAGGAATCTCAACTCCATACACATCAAATGCGTATGATAATTCTGCATCCCCACAGTCGGAAACACACTCCGCCCTCAACGCTAAGAAATTACTTGGACTAATAATGAATCCACCTTCTATAACTATACAAGCAACTGTTTTCTCACACCTGCAAATATAAAAAGCATTGATGTAGGAATAAAATATGAATTTATTATGCATTTGTTTATTTTTATTAATGATAACCAATGGAATAACAATTTTTGACAGTAAAAATCTAGAGGGAGGGAAATAATTCATACTGAATTTTCTTACATAAGAATTATTCCAGGTGGGATATCCTCTATAACATTAAGTAATAGCCAGTTCCTAGCTTCAAGCTTATCTTTATGAATCGTCATTGTTATCTGGTATAAACCAGGATTGTGATTGAAGTCTGAGGTGTTCAGCTCAATGTAATCACCTTTCAAAACTTTTTTCTCTGAAATAACAAAACACAGAAGTAGAGATGTAATATAATCTATTGAGAATATTCTTGAATATTCTCCTGGGGAAGGGCTACAATAACAAATAACTTCATTTTAAGGATTTGACTTTTGAATCAATATCTAAAAAACATGTTTAGGAATAAATTAAGAAAACAATCAATAGTAACCCGATTACATTAGTAAAAAAGCTATATTTTGTTTGATTTTTTCTGCAAGCAAAAGTGACTGTACAAAACATTCAAGTTCAGCATCGTCATTCTCAAAGGTCACTGAACTATTCTCAATGGGCACTCTGATTCTAATTATTTACGATGGTAATTAATTCTTACATTCAAGATTAGGATATACTTTAGCTGCACGTTTAAAAAATTCATGGTTTGTTTATCTCATTGTGAAGTGTATCAAAATATTAGAATCTAATAATCAGTATAGTTGTCGAATCATTTCTTTCTGAAATCAATAAAACTGCACAAAATCTCCCATTAATTGCAATCTTGAACAATGAAAAGAAAATCATACTTTATGCTGTATAAAAAGAAATAAAAGCTATGACACTGAAACCAAACTAATTCATCATGCTTCAGATATTATGGATCCTAAATTTTCCACAGTGTGAATTTAAGCAATGATGAACATGAATCAGAATGCATTCATCACTTGCTTGGAAACTATCTATGGAAGGTATGCCATTAGTGGGATTAATTTCAAAATTTCCTGAATATCAAGAAAAATAGGACTTTCTTGGAAAGCCATGTTACAGTCTGCAGAAAATATTAGTGCTGCTACATAGTGAATATGCAATGAAAAGAAAATGATAAAGAAATATGCAATGGAATGAACTTGACAAAAGTTATCTTCTAAAATTGCTACAACAACAAGAAATTTCTGTATGTTATAGAAATGAATTTATTGTTAATAGAAAGAAGTTGAAAACAATAAAGTTTATGTTTATAAAGTTATGTTAAAATTAAGTAAAAATTAAATTAATCAATAAAGTTATGTTATGTTAGAAATGTAGCCCATGATATTAATCTTTCAAAGCAAGAAAATAAAACCAACATGGCTGAATTGAACAACTTTCAGAAATTCTAGCGATACAAAATTTGTTCTTTCTGTTGAAGAAAATAACAGTTCTATATCTTACAAAAGTTTTGACAACTAGTTGATGCAAAGACAACAACAACTCCAGGAAAGTAAATGCCTTTGTGAGGAATCAAACCTACGTTCTCTCATTTGCCAGGTGCACACCCTTGACGTATCTTCTTAGAATGAAGGTGATTTTAAGAATGACTTCTTTTGTCAATAAACTTTGGTTTTGTTTTTCGCTCTGAATTTAGTAAGTAATTTTTTTCATCTTCAAAGGTTACCATGACTGAGAGAATATCTCAAATTAAAAGTTGTCATTGTGCCAAAAAATTGTTTTCTTTTAAATGTTTGTCAAAATAGAAACTGAATCATATTTCATAATTTAAACAAAATTAGTATTTTTTTTAATGTAGGGAGTGTTCTCGCCTCACATCTCTAAATAGATTAAAAGATGAAAAAAAAAACACCTTTTTTTTCAAAATTTTTCACTGTGCTCCAAACTAGAAAATTTTATGTGCACATTGCATACAAAACTTATGCATCATTACATCTTTAATATTGACTTTTTACAGCACCTTGAACAAAAACAGCTGACTGAGGGTCTCTGCACTGAAAATTACTTGGCAATTCACAGCTGTATGATTGGTGATTTCACAGAGAGAGCTGGATGTGTCTTATGTAATATAAGTAATATATTGTTTGCATAAAGTACTTATTATGTAAAAAAGTTTCTGTGTAATGTACCTAATATTTTGAATGTGTATGTAGTTTTTTGAGAAAAGGTAATAAAATTCCAACCCAACCTTTTACAGGTGAAATTACTTTTCAGTGGCACGTCTGGAGTGGGTTTGGTTTATGAAGATCATAGAATCACAGTCTTACCTACTGGTGCTGTACACCATATCTTCAACCTCAATATCTATCTAGTAATTTTTATCATGAATTACAATCATTTTTCACAATTTAACCTCTTCAAAACAATCAACAGGCCATAGTGGTGTTTCCTCAAGTGGGCAATATCACCATCAGGAGGGTGATAAAATGATTCAGGGGTAGGGCTATGGGAATATTATATAGGATTCTTACTGGCTTGAATCGAAAGGCAAGGAAGAAATCAAATTCCTGAAGAATGGGGAGGTGTAAAAAAAGTCTAGAAAACACTGCAGAAGAGTATATTCACCATATATTTTCACGGTATACAGTAAAACCACTCTTTTGCAGACAAGGGTGGGACAAAAAAATGTGTCTATAAAAGAGGGGGAGGGGTGACCGCTTCTGAGGGGTGTCCGTTAAGAGGGGTTTTACTGTATTTGGCAATAGCTGGCTATTTCAAGCCAGCAAAAGTTTGTTAATGAAAATGTTTAAACCGATTCAAACAGTTTTCAAGATTAATCAGTGGCTAAACTCTGTTAAAAAATTCACAGGAATAGTGTTCTGAGACTGTTACTGATTCTAAATCATGATTAATTATACATCTCCTACCGTAGCAATTAAAAAATATTGAATTCATAAATTTTTTATAGATTTGCGATTTCCTCCCAATGGTCTTAAAAAGATTTGATATGAAACAAATTGATATGAAATTTAATGTGTAAAGCATGTGTAATCAGATCATCAGTATAGGTTTGACAAACAAATTTTACTTTTGGTACAAGCACCAGGTTTTTCTGCATCATCAAATAGATTTTGTTTTATTACAACATGAGATAAGTCTTCTGTACTTTCTTCTTCTAGTTTATCAATACTCAGACATCTGCATTTCCAAGTTACGCCAAATTTCTGTGAAAAACATTCATGTGAGATAAATTGTGTATCAAATGATATTACAAAACAGAAACTTAATACGCTTTGTACATACATCGTATTATGTAAGTATGCAGTAGTTGCCATTTCATAAACCAAAATATACTTATAAATTTAAGCTTAAAAAAAAAGCAAACACCAACACACAAATATAGCGAGAGAACGATTTCATAATATAACTAATTAATTCAATAAGCAAATTTCATGAGAAATAAGTGATAACGTTATCAACCGATTTGACAATATGGAAGAATATGTGAACCTTATTATCAGGATCATTTGGATCTTCCGAGTACATTCCGGGTTCCAGAAGAACAATCTGGCTGATCCCTCTCAGTATATATGATGCTCCTCCCTTGATGATCAATGGTTTCAAACCAGCAGGAATGATTTCCAGGTATGTAAAACAAGATAGGACATCCACAGCAGTTTGATTATCCATGTTCAATAATTCCTTATCTGTTTAATTGAAGAAAAAAAGTATTTTTCATGCTATAGCATGTAAATATGAGTGATTATTTGAGCAATAAAATGGTGATAGAGCAACGTTATGCACAATTCACACCCAAAGGTCCACTTTCTTATATATATATATATATATATATTCTGCCCAATCAAATGAAGCCATCAAGACAAAAAAAATGACCAGGCAATTTTTCTGCTTCCAACATGGGCAGAGATACGGGGGGGGGGCAGCGTCAAAGGTGGAGTCGACTGATCTAATGTATATATGAGCTGACATCATCATCATTGTGCCCCCCCCAGCACTAATGACCTTGCATCCCCAGACTTCCAAGTCAATCTCCGCCTATGGCTTCCGAATTCAGAACCCAAATGGCAGCACTTGACGAGCAACACGTAACAATCGTTTCACAGAGACAAACTTCATGTAGATTCACAATTGCACACAAATACATGCACATTCCAACGCGTGCCTATTCTTTAGAAATTCTGTAGAAAAATATGGACAAGGTTCGCGTGTGATTTAGTGGTAATATGAGGTTTGTTCAAAAAATATCCAACCATAATTTTTTGTGCATAAACCAATGGAGCTAGGAGGGCCTGATTTGGCATCCATATGTAGGCAATCCTAATGTGTATACTTGAATTTTTTCCTGCCTGCAGAAGCTGAAAGTCGACAACAGATGAATATGAAAGTATAAGCGAGCACTATCACATTTTAATTTTTGACAAAATGACAGGAAAAAACTTGAACAATGGTACCGAAAATAAACTTTGTGTGAAGCTTGATGATTCTCAAACAATCAGCAAGATTCAACATATCTTCGGAAGAAATGGGTATCACACTAATAAAGAAGTCATACGACCACTTCAAAGATGGCAACACATCAATGGAGAGTAAAGCACTGGCAAGCCCTCAAAATCCAGAAATGAGATCGTTATTGACTAAGTGTGGACTCTGGTGATGTAGGATCATCGAATCACGATCAAAGAACTTGCACAGGAGACAAGCATTAGCATTGGATTCGTTCATTCTATTTTGACTGAGAATTTGGTCTTCAGGAGATGCAATGTCAAAATTCCCTAACTTTCCAGATCACTGGGAAACCTGTGATAGTTTTTTTTTCACCATGGCTTATTATTTTTTGACTATCCCTGAATGACCCATCCAGCTTCCTGAGGTGTGCCCACAAGTTGGGAACCACTCTCTGGTCTAAGAAATCACCTATAAAATAAAATGGATGTCTACGTACCAAAAATATAGATACTGTATATGACTTTGTACAAGCCAACATCAAAGAATCTGGAAGGAAATCTCAAGGCAGAAGTATTATGAGATATTATATTACTGACATCGATGTCTCG
Source organism: Pholcus phalangioides (assembly GCF_987345545.1). Taxonomy (NCBI): domain Eukaryota; kingdom Metazoa; phylum Arthropoda; class Arachnida; order Araneae; family Pholcidae; genus Pholcus; species Pholcus phalangioides. The sequence goes on along the minus strand of NW_028301624.1, from coordinate 3,074,194 downwards.
GATGAAAATGCCATCCTGATTAATCTGATGAACAGTCCACACAAGCCTGTAAGTAAGCCCTTTCCTTTCGACAAGAAATGCTGTGGTTTCCAGACGGAAGTTGTCATCCTTGTATTTCTGAAATATCAAACAAAATTAAATGAAAAGCATTATACTTTTTAATGATAACTTTAAAAAACTATTATTCTGTAAACCAAAAGTATTCTGTGTAACAATCAATGATAAAATGCACAAGCACATTACGAATAACAATCACTGATATAGAGAAATGTTATTCTGTCAGCCGACAATACATAAAAAAAGAGACTTTCTGGATGTTATGCTGATACAAAACCTTTGGGAAAGAAAAAATGCTCCAGGAATTGAACCCAAGTCCTTTTGTATACTGGGCAAGTACTTTTACCAATACACCACAGACACAACTCTTCTTTCCTCATAAAAAAATATTAGTGGCAAGATGAACTGAGTAGAGACATCGCAGCTTCTTTTTATTTCAGCAATGATCACAGGTGGCAACAGTATAGAGGAGTGTTATTTTCTCGGCCCACAGTAGCTTAGGAAAGAGACGTTGGGGGATGCTATACTAATACGAACCTTTGGGAAGAAAAGTTTAGACTCTGGTTGGATTCTCAGAAGAGACAACTAACTTTTCCTTCCAAAGGTTTGTAATTTGTACAACATCCAGAAAAATCTCTTTCCCAATAGTCCTGATGAAGTTAAAAAATCTAGGTTTTTTTACTTAGTAATGGCTTTACATAAATCAGCACAAGCTTTCACTTCAGATTGGCAAAAAGCCCAGGTCTGCATGAAGTGGTTTATTCTAAAATGCTAATTTTTTACTTTTCATATTCCTAGAACCATTCGTTTATCCAGATGCGTGACCACAAGAAAAAAAAAATTAATGAATATTGCTACTGTGCTGTCGTGTAAGCATCGTGCTGGACCGCAATCAAAATAATCCAGGTCCAATCCTCACAGGCTGTGATGGTTAGTTGAAGTCGATTTTGTTTTGTGATTTTTCAACTTCAAGGCACAAATGAAATATCAAAGGTCAAGGGTGAACACAATTTTCGCTCATTTCTTCGCAAATGGAAAAGCAGGGCAGAAGCGAGTTCAGACACTGAATTGGATTGAACAATCTAACTTTGTCCAGTGAATGAATAAATGTTCATACTCACTTGTATAAGCATCCATTCATCACTGTATGAACAAATACACAAACTTCATGCATACTCACCTTCAATGGATACCTGATATTCGTAGAGTTGTTCTCTATCCATATGTTTGATGAAGGATAAGTAACTTCAATCACAACCGAATCTTGCGTACTGAATATTGAATTGAAGGCCATGGCTTTAGCTTCATATGAGCTACTGTAATGGTAGATGTGCTGTAGACTGAAAAAATAATATTGATGATTTTGTGATGTGAACATGATGTGCAACATTTCATATGAGCAAAAACGTATCACAAAGAAATGCAGATACATGATTTAAAACAATATTTTTAATCGAATTATACCTTCAAAACATGATGTTATGATGACTATAATGTTGTAAGTAAACATGTGACCAAATTTTTAATACTAAAGAATACTCACTTGATGTTAAATTGTTCGATATCCCCATTCCATTCAATCTCACTGATGCCAAAGAGCTCTAAGCATGAGTCTTTGTTCATAAAAGCCTGCTTTGTGTTTCCATCACCAGGATCGAATATCAAGCATGTGTAAGGATCAGTGGAAGCAAACGTTATGATGAAGTTCACCTCTGAATTCGGCTCAATATTTTCAGTAGAAGCAAAGAGACGGAGGTCCAGTGTTGGGGCAAGAACATGAATAAGGACATCAACTTTGTTGCTAAGTTCAATAGGATTCCAGGCTTGAAACACCAGGTTTTTCTCCCCAACCTTAACAAGAGAATCCAAAAAAATTATTAATATTATTACTGAGCATTACTATCTACTCTAACACGAGTCCTTAAATATTTTGCCAACTGAGAGGTTATTGCACCAGCGAAATCCAGAGTCTTTAATAGATGTTTTTATTGAATGTGAATCCCATTCAAACAGCTAATTTTTTTTTGGCTTAATGTACAGGGTGTCCCGTAAATTCATAAATAGATATAAATTCATAAATCAATAAAAACTCATAAAAATTGAAGGAATCTGACATTTGAATGCAAAATGCAATTTGCAAAAAAAAATTATTCTCACGAAGAAGAATTTTTTGGAACACTAAAAAAAATAGTTCAAATTTTTGTCAAAGAGGGCGATGCACAAAAGCAAATCACGTAATTCCATAGAAATCTACGTCTATTTGCATACTCACAAATGTTTATAAGCATACCCATGGCGCCAGAGTACTTTAGTGCAGTTAAAGGATGCCATTCCCCAAAAAATTGATTGCCTCCATCCAGATATGCTACATGCCGCAGTTCACAGTGTTTTCACTTGGTTGCAAACTGTCATTTGTGGTGATAGCAGACATGTAGAACAAGTATTCTTGTTGAGAAGTAGTGTCAGAATAACTTCCTTTCAAACCACATTCAAATATACCAATGCCTTTAATTTTTTATGAATTTTTAAACTAGTTACGAATTTATGGTACATCCTGTACATATAACATCCTTTATGTGCATGGAATGTGCAACAAAATGAACACTTTCTGTATGCTGAATCAATATACTAATTTGAATGCGAAGATACAATATTTGCAATCAATTCATTTTTCAGCAAAACTCATTTTATGCATTTGTACAGACTAATTTGATTTCTTCCTACAGTTTAGAGTTAATTCCAAAAGGCTCAACAAAGATGCCTGAGTAAGAATTAAAACCCTAGACCTGGACAACCAAAAGCTGATTAGCTAACCACACAATTACTACTACTTAACTGCACATGTACCGTGTAAACATTCCTCTGAGGAACTTCCAACAAATTGGCACATGTCGAAATGTGTGTTCTGAGTGTGTGGGGGCCCCTAATAAATTTATATTGCCAGAGTAAGTGCTTTTTCCGTGTTCCAGTGAGGCTGCCACATCTGTATTCCATATTTTGAAGTGATGCCTGTTTATGTAAGTATTGTGTTGACTTTTTAAATTGGAGACTGGCTCACGTTTAAGTCCCAAAGTTGAGAACTAAAACCATTGACCACAGCTGTATTGCCAACAGGGTTTACACCACAACTGCTAGTTGGTTACTAGTAGGGTAAACAGACTCACCACACAAATCAGTTTTGCGCAGGTACATTTGTACAGAAAGTCCAAAAACTTATTTTTAAAAAAAAGCGGTGTCACAAAAAACAATAGACACTTTAATTTCCACATAATTGCAAAGTTTATGATGAACGTTAATGAGGAAAAAGGAAAACTGTATTGCAATGCACACCTCATAAAACGTATTTTTCTGAATGATATTGTTAGTCATGTTGGTCAGCTCATCTTGATCAAAGACAAAATATCCATACACAGTACCTATAGAATGAAGAACATATATAAATATTTTTCCAAGGTAACCCGTATTCAATCAAAACTAACAGATGAAGAAAAAAAAATGTGAATACATGATAAAGCTGAATCAAGGCCTTTAGAAGCGTTAAATATTTTGGTGCCTCTCCTCCAATACAATCAAACTCAATGTGCTGTTTTGTATCATTTAATGTATGTCGTCGATAAGGCTACCTCATTGACTTGATGATGCATTTGTGAAATTGTTCCTGATGCTATAAACTGTATCAAAATGCAAGAGAAATTTAATATCATCTGTGTTTCTCTCTTCTTTGATAATAATGTGAGAAAAAACCTCAGAATTAAAAAGTAAATACCATTCTTAGATAAAACATTTACCATTGATTAAACATGTGAACTGCACACTGGAATTTACAGGTACATCGGTTTTCGATCGACCACGCAACTCTTTAAAGACGGAAGGCTCATCATTTTCGGAATATTCTGCATGAACTTCAAGTAACGACATCTTTTCAAACAGCTCTACCTAATATTCAAAAAAGGAAATTCGATCATGCTCATTGTACAGAAAATTGAATATATATAAAGCAATATATAAATATGTATATTGCAAATATATATAAAGCATTAGACATTGAATTTTGCATAGGAAAACAGTTTCTAAGCAAATGACTCACATCGACTGCAAACGTTTCCATATCAACACTATTAGATACATTAAACATGACGGTGTAAATTCCACTGATTGAATACTCATGCTGTAATAATATAATTTCCTCTGTAGACCAAATCGGTTCCGTCTGTAGTGGAGAACCATCATCAAAATCAATAACTATACTAGCGTCTGCAGGAAAAGCATCTTTTTCACCAATGTATCCAAAAGTGATGTTTATCGTTTCTGTAAAATCATATCGATACAATAATAAATTAAATGGATAGCATAAAATTAATATCAAATATTCTTTTGAACTGAAATTCTCATAGGAACATTTACAAAAATGTCAACAGGAATATCCCAGACTATTTGCGCAGCTCAAAGATAAAATCTCATTACTGACATTGTAGCAGTTGACCATGAAGCAACTTTGTGCACACTTGTTTATTTGACAAGATCAGAGCCACCTTTATTCACATAAATACTGTATTCCCCACATAAGCCACCAAACAACGAGGGAGACTAGCATGCCTGGAATACACTTATTTTCTGATATGCCAGGAAATTCAAGTCAGATACTAGAAAATTCTTGAACATATTTATTGCAAAAATCCATTGAATTGGATAAATACATATTGCGATCCTTATTAAACCTTGCTTTTCTTGGCATGCCAGGAACGAGTCAAACCCCAACATTAGAAAAGCTGATGTTCCTTGAATATCACAGCTAATTCAGAGACACAGAATTTACAATTTTCAGGGGCTTCTGTTGCATGAGGCCCCATGGTATCTTTCATTATAATTAATGTTAATTGTATTAGGATCATAGGCGTATGCAGAATTTTCTCAGGGGGGGGGGGGTTACGTTTTTTCCTGTAAAATAACACTATAATCTACGCTTGAGGGGGGTTAGAACCGCAGACCGCCCCCTTTGTGTACGCCAATGAATAGGATCATAATGACCGTGATGCATTCGCATTCCTCTGTCAAGGAGCCCATGATGCTGATAATGTTGCATAATGTTAAATATTATGATGTTGAATATTTTTCAAATTAGAAACTACATTTTTTTTTGTAAATCATTAATGAAAATTTGAACTTACTGAAATTGGCGATTTGGGGGGAATTCGTTGCGACCTCCCAATTACGAGTGATCAAGTTCAAGCAGCAGAAGTTATCCGTCGCTGTGCTGTGACTCCAAATATTGCTGGCATTGGCTGCCAGAGTGAAATTATTTTGAAACGTACAAGTGAAGTTCATTTCAAATGCGTTGCCTGATACATCTGTGGAAATAAAAGATTCTGCATTACTATTATTATGTATGAAACTTAATAAGATGAATTTAATTAACAAAATGTTTAATACATGTATTAGATGATAAGCTATACATGCCATCAATGATTGATGTCCTTTTCTCTCCAGAGTCTGAATGGATTTCCAAATAAACACCAGTACCATTCAAGATCTCTACCAAAACAGCCACCGTGGAGTTGACTGAGGTGCAGACGGATGGTGTTACCAATGTGATATTTTCAACGGGAGTTTCCGATATAACGCTGACGATTCTGGAATACTCAAACTCATCCAGTTCCTCAGATTTGACATTAATCTGCAGACTATGATTGCCTCTCTGAGAAAATATATTCAAATCACAAATATAGTTTGTATTCACTATGACTCAAATTTTGCATATATCACAGTGATTTCAAAATAAACACATGAATGCACAACATCCTCAATGCCCAGCCCCAAGTAAGACACAAAGAAAGAATGGTTCATGTTATATCTGTCATCATAGAAGATGTTACAGAAACAAGAATCTTGGGTGGAATTTATTTATAAAGACTAATATGTGTGGGATATTCTATAATTAGGCTCCTAGTGGGCATGCGTATATAGGAGATATGCATGTGATTAATTCAATCTACTATATTTTAAGCTAGTGTGAGCTGCACTCTGCTGTCTTTGTCTATTTCTTTCTGACCCCACTGCTTTATCACAGTCGTCTTCCAATGCTCTTTGTGCCTCAGAGTTACTCTGCAGGTGGTATTTGTATTTCTGAGATATGCATGACCATTCTAGCAAAATTTTTTTCCAGAAATTTATGTTTAGAGCATGCTAAGCAAATTTGCTCAGACTGCAAAGTCATGATTTTATAAACTAATAAGTGTCATTTTTTTTATGAGAAGTAATTTCTATGAAAATTTGTGCAATGCTTGCAATTAGTTGAAAATTTTAGTCCTTTGTAATTTTTTTGCAATTTTTATAGCTCCTTTGTTCATTAAATACTTATATTGTGCTCTTTTATAAAAATAAGTGCAATTTTTATTTGCATAATATGTATTTATTAGCCATACACTAATTACATCAAAATTTCCGTTACTGGACTTTTACAAATTCAAATTTTACATTAGTGTATCCAGGAAATACAAGTAACCTTTCATGTTGGTATAGAGGTCACGGCTACTGAAGGTTAAAGCTGTTGAATTCTGGGCTGTCTACAGCCATTAATTACCGTCATAAAACTATGAACAACTAGGAATGTACTAATGAAGGAATGGTGAGAAGTTTTTGTCTTTTTAAACGCCTACAATCACTGTATAACTTTTGCTAAAGAATCCCCTTACTTGAAGAAGAGTTTTTCCAGCAAATCATATTCTTATATACATAAACTCAAATTCATAATCTTCCTTTAGTGTCAAAACAGAAATGGTTCTCCTTGTGAGATGTTTTGATATCCTTCCAGGAAACTCTATCAGTTCATCCTCATGTCTGCAATTTTGCATTTGCACAGAAATTGACCAAGAGTGATAAACATTTTTTTATAGCTTTCTGATAGGTGTACTTAAAGCTATAATAACTCAGAACACAGAAACTCTAATTATAAACACCCTGTACTGGTAACATAGCCGTTTCAGATGGGAACAAAGAACACAGTTACAAAATTATCTAATTTCAAAGTTGTTTGGGGGGGGGGCAGCAAAAATCCTAGTTATGGCCCCGATTGGTAATTTGAAAATGTTATGAACAATACCTCATTGAATGCATATCTGAATTTAAATTCTTGTGGGCCGCCAACAATTAGTCGAACAATATGCCTATAAGATATCACATCTCCATCTAAAGTTCTGTCCAAGAAAGAATTTTCACTTTCAAACTCTGTAGCATTTCTGCATGCAATGATATTTTCAGCCTGGATTCTGATCGCAAATACATCACCGAAAGATACCTAGAAATATATGAAACAATAAAAGTTGAATATAATTATAATTTTCAATATCAATTAATGTCTAATAATTGTAATGTTACTAAAAAAATCCATCTGTATAGGTAATACCTCATATCTCTCATCCCATAAATCTAGATATTGATACCCAGGAGCAGATACATCAAAAGGAAAAGAATGTTTCTCTTTCCATTCAGTAACCTCATAGGGTTGATCACCAGTGACACATGAAAATGAATATGCATCAAATGTATCCCCTTCATCTGAACACAAAACTGAATCTGGAAATGGGCATTCTTTCTTGCACGATCCACAGAAAGTTGTTGACTCGGTACATTCTGGAGACAAAACCTAAAAGATTTGTATAAAATTATTCAGATTCAACAGGGAAAAAACTCAATTTTTTCACAGTAACAAAAATCAATCCATCAAGGGGAAAACCTCCCATTGAAATCAAAGAAAATCATTAATTTATCAAAAGATGAAATGATTTTGAATGCGCCATCTTACCATGATTTCTACTTTTCCTGCACCAACAGCCAGAAGTTCAAATCCCATAATGATTCCTGATGTTATAGGGAGATGATAGATAATTATATCTCCCGTTGAACAACCAGAAGCATACTCATCAATAAGCAAATGCTCTGGAATAGATTCACCAAATCCTACCACAACACCATCTGCAATAATGAAAAATATAATTCAGAAAATGAATTATTTGCAAATGGAAAGAGTAATTCCAAAAATGATATCTGAATGAAAAAGGCATAAAAATAATCCTGAAAAATAACCTGGTATATTGAATTCCAGATAATCATCGTCATCATACAACATTTTAGCAATCAAGTTTGTTCCTCGAGTAACGACCATGTCACACAGGAATTCCTCAAAAGTTTTTACATACTCAGGACAGGAAAAATACACTTCGGGTAAGTAATCGGGGACTTCAAAAACTTTCTCATCTGATATAACCTAACAAAGAGAAAATTAAAAGCATATTCATCAAATTAAAACTCTATCATGAATGAAACCTTGTGACGGTAAAAAGGGAGCTAATGATCAAAATTTTAATTTAGCTTGATAGCTAACTTCTACATTGTGAAATGATCTTAAAATCTTTGTGTTAAAATTTTAATGACACAATTCTGAGCTTGATCATGACTATCAACCATACCTGTCCTGAATGCCAGTGCCTCTGACATTGAGGACAGCAGCAGGTGCGGATCAATGTGTCAGGAGGGGTGAATTGTGTAAGTTCATTTGATAGCCCATATTTTATGGAACAGACAAATTTCCGAATATTATATGTATTCGGCTCTTGAGAGAGATGATAGGAACAATCACCTCTCTGTTGACAAGGCCGCCCCCCCCCCAATCTTGATCCGTGTCTGAGCAAAGGCAGACATCCTCAGCCGTGAACAGAGCAGAGGTCGGCATTTTAAGATGCGAATGGGATGGAAGCAGCCATCTTCAGCTGCGATTGAAGCCAAAACAGGTATCTTCAGTTGTGAAAGAAGCTGAAGCAGACATCTCCATCTTCCAAGGAAGCTGAGGCAGTTAGCTTCAATTGCAAATGGAGTGGTGGCAGATATCTTTAGCTGCAAATGAAGTTGAGGCAGACCAGCTGTGAGTAAAGTGTAGACAGACCAGATGTGAATGAAGTGTAGACAGGCGGCTCCAGGGTGATGTGTCAGAAAAGTGACTTATTGTGTAGGTGCATTGGATTATCTGTTTTACAGGACAGCAAAATTTCTCTCAAACCCCCCCCCCCCACTGAATCCACGCTTGGACGGCAGGCTATAGTATATTTTTTTCCCCTTCAACTGTTGAATGTGCATATTTAATGAGCATGAACATTATAGGTCATGAACTAGAATTAATCATAAAATCATACATCGCTAACTCAGAGAGTGAAAGTGTTCTTTTATTTCCGGACACATCCATCACTGTTGTGGACACTTCTATAGGAGATGCAAGATGGGAATTGGCTGGTTTTTCAGGTTCATTGAGCATTGAGGTGCAGATACAAGGCAATGTATCTGGAGGAGCGACTTATTGCATAGGTTCATTGTACAGCTCCAAATTTTACAGGATAGCAGAATTTTTCATTTATTCCTATTCTTCCAAGAATCATGACTCCCAAGTGTAAGTCATACCTCAGTGTCACAAAAGACTCTGACACTAAGTGGGGCACTCACACTGCACCGGTTTAAAACTCAAAAACCTCTTGACATCCTTTGGTACAGAAGGCGAATGTAAAATATCAGTTTTACTCAAAAGTTGAGTTATAACTGATCACTTTTATCCGAATCTAATAAAACATTTATTTTTAATTAATATCGATTATGAAAAAATAACAAACTATCATTGATTACTTCTTGTGTGGTGGTTTCAATCGCTACAGCTTTTGCTCTGTAAGAACCAGGTACTCTAAGATGTCGACTGACATTCACAGATGCATCTGTGAAGCTAGCTCGAGTTCCATCTCCAAAATCAAGCACAATGACCAAGCTAAGATGGCTGCCATCGACCTCAATATGATATTCAACATCTGAAATTATGAAAAGCAAATTTCTAATGAGAAGATAAATTATGAAAGAAAGAAAGAAGTTTCTTTGAAAGGAAAGCAATTTTTGAATACAGAAATTAAGTGAACACATAAGTGAAAAATATTTGTTTCACACACAAGTTCTGTTTTTTTTTTTTTTGGTTTTTCATATTAATATTTGATTTTCAATTTCTTTTAGCTTTATCTTGAAAATAAGATATATTAAAGGGGAATTTCAAACATTAAAAAAGAGTTATTGTGTAAGTTCATTCAATAGTTCCGTATCTTACGTGACAGACAAATTTCCCCCATATTATTTGACTCTTGATAGAGCCAATCTAACGCATGGACGCACCCTGGCATGGCCCAGGAGCTTAAGTGCATTGGGGGTGTGACCCCCACCAGAGGCATACGCAGAGGAGGAGGAGGATAGAGAGCTCAAACATTAAAAATTATTTTGAAAACAAATCATTCAATATTACAAAATGATACATACATTTTGAATTAGCGATGCACGACAATGCATAAATAAAAAGTTAACTTTTTTTCTTTTTTACAAGTGTTTGATACAACTTTATTCACACAAATAATGTCAAGGTGATATGAAAATTCTTAAAAAACATGTTCTTATGAAAGTCAAGTGCAAAATTTAAACACCTCCATAGTCTCTTGCATGTGAAGTTAAATTTCAGGCAGCTTAACTAATTACTAGGCCTCGGCGCTTGTAAGTTATGCAATTTGTATGGCTTTGTTTCCTCAATATCAAACAATAGTCTGAGAAGCACGTATAATGGTGATTACCACCACCAAACCGACTTTGACCCCTGCTCAGTCTCAGTGGAAATGTAAGCAATTTATTCAGAGGATGTTGCCCACAGTAGAAAAAAACTATATTCAGACCCAAAAAACCTCTTAATAAGACAAACAGTCGAAGACATCACCTCCCAAAAGCCCCAGACCACTATTACTTAACAGAACATGCACCTCGTAAGCATTCCTCTAGGGAATTTCCCTATTAATTGGTGCATGCAAGTATGTGCTGTTTCTTATATTTATGTTGTCAGAGTTATTCTCGTTTATCTGTCTTCTATATTTTGAAGTGAGAGTGGCAAATTTCTTAATTTTCCATATTATGTAAGTATCGTGTTGGAGGCCTGACTTATATTTGTGCCTCAAAGTTGGAAAACCGCAAGAAACATACTTCAGCCGACAAAAAGGGTTTAAACCTGGATCCTCACAATGAAAGTTCAGCATAATGTTCACACAATTGCACTGTGACAATGGTGATTAGTGACTGTGATAATGCAAATGAAAGAACACAGAAAGCTTTTTACTAAATAGACGGCATTTTACTTCTTCACCAAAAAGAGCATCATAACATACTGCAGTCCAAGCCACTCAATCTGATCACAGCGGGACTCAGGATTTCTGGTAACAATAATTGAATGATAACTATATCCAAAAAAGTCTGGTAACTACGGTGACCATACATACTGTTTGGTCAAATGGGACGTATGATAAGCAGATATTGGTGAAATGTGATAACTTTTTCCTCTTTCCTACATATTTGGTTGCAAAATGTTTAATCGTGTGTTCTGATTTTTTTTTTTCTAAAACGGGACATTTTTTTTTCTAGCTAAAATCTTGGATTGTTTTTTTTATAACGAAACTGTCTAATGTATATCACGAATTACATTTTGCAATACATTTTACATTTTGCAATACATTGGTACAATACGTTTCTGAGATTTCTTGAGAAAGCCTCTTGAAGAAAAAAAATTTGAATCTGTCCACTGAAAGAAACTGAAAAAAAGAGCTTTTTCTTTTTCGCCATGCATTTGCCTTCACTGATCATTGCAGAAGCAGATCCACATGAACATAGATCACAGCGAATACTACTGACCAATTACGGAGTACAGAAATGTTTGTCAACAAGGGAGGGATGAGCAAACACCTTCAAGCCTCCTACAGTCTTGCAGCCTGATAACTTTCGCCTTGCAGCCAACAATAACTTACAGGGGGGGGGGGGGGAAAGTAAGTTCTTGGCAAACCTTAGCGTGATAGTGTGGGGAAAAAATTCGATGCAGAAAAAAAACATTACCCAAAGTCCCGATAACAAAAAACAAATGTTTTCCATGTTATGATATTGGTTCGTTCTGTTCTTTGGAAAAGTGACAACAATATCCAAATGATAACATTATTTGTGATTTTAATAAACAGCATCGACTGTTGTATCATGATACAAATATTGAACATTTTTCCTTTATATTCACAGAGCCGCCCTTAGGGTATGTGCAACAGGTCAACACCAGCTGTTAGTCTAATAAAGCCGGTATTGGACAAATGCGGCAGCACCAGGCCCCGCACCCACGATATATTATTGGAGGCTTTCACCATTTCTTAAGTTATTTTTTTCATTAATTCTGGAATTATTACCTTCATTAGTTCTGAATTTTCGTCAATTTCGAAATTTTTCCTTCAGTAAATTCTGAAATTTCATCAATTCTTGAGTTATTTCTTTCATTAATTCTGAACTTTCATTGGTGCTGGAATTATTTCCTTTCAATTGTTTTTATTCATCAAGTCTAAAATTTTCATTAATTTCAGATAATGTTTCTTTCATTTGTTTAAAATTATCTTCAATGATGAATTTTCATCAATTTTTGGGTAAATTTACGTTTAATTGTGTGTTCAAAATTTTTTGTATGGATACTTTTCAGCATTCTTGTATATATTCTGAAATAATAGATACAGATTTCCCCCCCCCCCCCCAAAATATACAAAATCGTTCAAAGGGGAGTCCTCAACATTTTTGGTGTCCCGACATTGTTGAGAAGCACCTGGCCCCGCTTCTGGTAAGGGCGGCCCTGTATATTCATATATTACTTCATCATTCTGTAATTTTAATTTTAGAAAATATATAATTTCGAAATTCAATGACTCTTTCAGAATCACCCTGTATAAACTCAAAACTAACATCATAAATTACCTTCAGAAATCCCTAAGATAACATTCAGCGTTATATTCCGAAGCTGTGGATAATTTATACCAACTATAAGTAGTATTCCTGTGTCATTCGAGCCGCAAATGCTTCCGCTTTCGAAGTCACACGTCAAATCACATGGACTACTGGAATCTGCCAAGTCTGCCAAAAAAACAAAACAGTGCAGTCATGCCTTCATTTTTATACTATTGAGTAACAAAAAAAATTCCTACAAGTCAGTACAGGGATGAAACTCACCATTATCGGACCATCCACACAAACAATAAGAGTTGGACATGATGGCAGCGAATGTGAAGTTACCATTTTCATTACGGCACAGGTCTTCACAGATTGAAGGACTTACTTGGCTGCTGATATAGCCTGCAGGGGACATACGGAAATCTGGAACACTGAAGTCTTCTTCGACACATCCTTAGGGGAGAGAGAAACACTAGAATAAACGCCAAATGTAAAAGGTCATGAACGCCAGGACTCTGCCACCAGACTTATCCCATTGCCAAAATCTCTTCCAGCCCAGCGTCGTGGCAGAGTCTGATGAAAAGAGTCAATGAAAAATAAAACTTTTTCTTTTAAAAAATATATTCATAAGGAACGTATTCTCACTTGTATTTTCCTGGCCAGAAACCTGGAAAATGGAATAATTTGAATTATAAGATATTCATTAAGATTTCATTGCTTTAATGTCAGCACATGTAATTTTTCAGAATCATTTTCAAACTGAAATTTCAAATGTTAAAACACAACCACACGTTTCGTCTGCAACTGTGTTAGACATATCATTACTGAGTATCATAAAAAAGTGAAAGTTTAAAAAAACTAATCACAGGATATTATTTAGTGTGATTGTAATTAGGAGAGGATCTAGACTCTAGATACGCAACATATCGCTCTACATGACACATTGGTCTAAAATCTAGAGCGATATGTCGTATAGGTTCGTTCTTATTGTGTAAGTTCGTTGGATAGTTCCGTATCTTACATGACAAATTTCCCCATATTATGACTCTTGACAGGGCCATTGGGTCATTCTAACGCATGGACGCACCCTGGCATGGCCCAGGAGCTTTAAGTGCATTAGGGGTATGACCCCCACCACAGGCGTACGCAGAGGGGGAGGAGGATAAAGCCCCCCCAAGCTAACCAAAAATTTAGGTTTTTCCCTTAATATTTTCGTTTAGAAAAATTTAAATATCGAAAATACCAATTATGTGTTATTTTAACCGATTTCTGTTAGTTTGAATGCTTTTTGAATGTTTGTAACTGAAAATTTCTCTGGAAATAATTCCTTGTGCCCTCCCCCCGCCTATAATGAATTTATAGTGTAGCAAAGAGCTGGAGCCCGCCCTTGTGAGGGACAACGTTGGGAGAGAAGGGGGCTCGTGATAATTCGATTTGTCAACTGATTTTCGGGAGTAAATAAAGTATCGGAATATGTAAGTAGGCATTTCCAGCTGTGTATGGGCCCCATAACATCACTTTGACCAGGAAGGGGGGGGGGGGAAGCTGACACTTTCAAAACGACCCTACCAGTTGAGAGGGACGACCAACACCCTCCCTCCCATCGCCCTTATCTGGATCTGCGCCTGACTGCTGAAGTCGTGAAAGACGTGTTAACGTAATGTTTGTTTTACCGCAATTTACGTGATCATGCAAAAAAAACAACTTCAAGCAAGTTTCAAATTTTCATTTAAACGTAATTCGCGACGATGCTTAATGAAAAAATAACAATAAAAATAAATAAATACATAAAATAATCGTTGAATGACGTCACTCTCGGGGGGGGGGATGGTGCGGAATTTCTAAATCAATTCTTGGCCTCTGTTAGCGTTCAAAATATTAATATTTGCAAAATGGCCCATAATAAGTTCGCCAGATTTGTTTTATTTTTGTGCATATTTATATCAGTAAAAAATCAGTGGTATTTTTTTCAAAACTTTTTGAAGACATCATTTTGGGACCCTTTCCTTGCAAGTCCAAAAATTACGATTTTGAGATAATTACCCCAGCGGCATCTCATTAATGCTCAACAGTCTGGTAAAGCTCACTAACGGAATTGAATTTCCGTTGCTAAAGCAACAAAGAGGTGCCCGTATTTCCCTAAGCCCTGTTAATGACTTCTGCCTACCAATAAAAGTACCTTTATTGGCACTTTTAATGAGTTTTAGCAGATTTCGTCGGCGTTGATTGTAATTAGAAGAGGATCTAAACTCCGATACGCAACACATCGCTCTAAAATCTAGAGCGATGTGTCGTGTAGGTTCGTTCTTATTGTGTAAGTTCGTTGGATAGTTCTGTACCTTACGTGACAGACAAATTTCCCCATCCATATTATGACTCTTGACAGGGCCATTCTAACGCATGGACGCACCCTAGCATGGCCCAGAAGCTTCAAGTGCATTAGGGGTATGACCCCCACCACAGGCGTACGCAGAGGGGGAGGAGGATAGAGCCCCCCCCCCAAGCTAACCAAAAATTTAGGTTTTTCCCTTAATATTTTCGTTTAGAAAAATTAAAATATCGAAAATACCAATTACGTTATTATCTTATTGTGTAAGTTCGTTGGATAGTTCCGTATCTTACATGATAGACAAATTTCCCCACATTATTTGACTCTTGACAGAGCCATTTCTAAGTCCATGCTACTAAGTCTACAAAAAACTTTTGATAGACCGGTGAAATTGATTAGAATTTCCAATTAGTTATTTCATGCTACGAACCCACGAAACAGTTATCTAATGTAGGAGCGATGTAGAAATCTTTAAAATATTTTTTTTACTATTTTTCATAAGGGGCCGTTCAAGTATTAAGTAAGCAAATTTTTACCTATATTTGACCCCCCCTCCCCCCCCCTTATCAGCAAAAGTCAGCAAAACGCTGACCCCCTTCCCCCCCTTCCTTGTCAGCAAAATTTCGTCATCAGCTCTGCCCCTCTGAATCCTAACTCATATTTTCATAAAGGTTGGTTGATGACGTAAGCATTATCCAAACCCCCCCCTTCCCCCTTGTCATCAAAAGTCAGCAAATCGGAAATTCCCCCCCCCCCCATCGATGATGACGTAATACTTGAACGGCCCCTAACGACTCAATTGACAAAATCAGGAAACTTGACTTGATTTCTGCTTGGACGCCGAAGATTTAATGTCGATGTGCAGGAGTCATAAAAAGGACTTGGTGATTTATATTATTGATGTTTAATTCAAGCAGAGAGTTCACTGTATTGATTCAGTGAACTATACTTACAATAGAAGGCATAGTTGCAGATGTTACTTGCTCGCGAATTATTGTTTATGCATCATCACGTTGATAGTTGTTACTTCATGGCATGAAGCCAATGGTGAGTGTGGTAGTTTAGAAACTGAAACATATGCCTGTATACTTTTCTGGCCTTACTCCAAGGAAATATTGAAAAAATACAAAGGTTTCGACAGCTGGCTGATGCGAAGATAAATCCAAGAAAGAAAATGCAACTGGATTTGCGGAGAGTGACGTAATCTTCGGATTGAAAAAACATCACTTTTCTCCGACACATGTGGTAGTCAGAATCGAAACCGAAATATGGCAGCTTTATTAATCTACAGTAAAACCAATGCCAGATTCTGATTCAGTATCTCAAAGTCACCCTAAAATCACTGACATATTTTCGGCAATAAAATCCAGTGATGATTAGTCTCCAGCATGACCCAACCTTTCGGGGTAACTGGCTCCCATAAGGGACAGAGCCTGGGTTGTGTGTGGTCTTAAAGTGGTGATTAGTGTTATTACTGATTAAAAATAATGCATAGAACCAGTGACTTTTGATTATCAAAATATAAAAAAAAAACTTTTGACGGATTACCTCACACTCCATTAGAACTTCCAATTGATTATATCATGACATAAATCAGTTACCTAAACATCAGTAAACTTACTGTAGAATTCAGAAATCTGTAAAATTAGTTTTACTTTTTTTTCATAAAGACTCAAAAGTTTATATAAATTACCTGTGTCTCAAAACTACAATTTTGGACTTGGGTGACTTCTGGCTAAACGCCGACGATATAATAGATACCAACTTTCCACTGTTTCCCGTATGCCGTGACGCAAATTTCATGATAAATTCTGAAATTCTGCGGCGGAATACCAGAAACGATATTTCCATCGGTTGGCTTCCGCCATTTTACTTTTTTGGAGGCACGTGTCAGTTAACAACACAGCACACCAATTAGAAACTGCTGGTATAGCACCAGCTAATTACACCTGTTTTTCGTCCAATTAATTTTCTTAACAACGCAGCTATGAAGAAAATTAATTTTGAAAACGTCTGTAGATATTGTAATAATTGTTTTTAATTTTTTAAGTAAATCTTTAAGTATAGGTATCGTGCCTGTAAATCACTGGTGCTTAACCACGGGTCCTTGGTGAGATTTCAGGGTGGTCCGTAAGCTTGGATGAGGAAAAAACAATTAACTTATTATTCTTATGTTTCATGCTGAATATTCTGTAAACGGGTTAGCGCCGGAGCTAGGCATGAGGCGACGAGGCATCCGCCTATTGCAGCATGTTTACAGGGGCGACATTTTTTATGTCAGAGTTGTTATGACACTCTCACAGATTTTCAATCATCGAAATCATTTTGAGGGCTAAATTCGTATCTCAAGGGTGGCAAAATATTATTCGCCTAAGACGGCAGAATTTCTGGGACCAGCCCTGAAACGGGTCTTTTCCATCTTATCGGCAAAGAGCGCTTACTGGCACCAAGGCCCTTGGACCACAAAGGCCCTTGTAGTAGACT
Organism: Pholcus phalangioides; assembly: GCF_987345545.1. Classification (NCBI taxonomy): domain Eukaryota; kingdom Metazoa; phylum Arthropoda; class Arachnida; order Araneae; family Pholcidae; genus Pholcus; species Pholcus phalangioides. The sequence goes on along the minus strand of NW_028301624.1, from coordinate 3,056,523 downwards.
GTCTTAAGCTAGAACGGTTCAGAATATCACACAATTATTTTTTAGTTTCCAGGTACATACAATATCCCATGATTCAATGCATTTCTGGACAGTAAGGTTAACGTCATTTTAAGTGGAAGAGATGAAAGTAAACGTACATAAGCTAGATTGATTTAAAGTATATATGTTACTGCCAAAACCCGAAGTTGGCCACTTCGTGAACTGGCCAGCCCAGTTGATACGGCCTATGTCCGAAATGCGGGCTTTCGCTGGGGTTTGACCGGCCCCATATGTCGATCCCTATATATGGGTCACTAAAATATCAATATTCAGATTCCTTTGATCGTTAGGGTTGCCATAGCTGAGCATAATAACTATGGTGAGATATGGCTAACTATAAATGGCCATAATTAACACACAAAAAATACGCCAACTGGGCGATGACCCCGAGTCATAAGGATAGATATATAGGGGCAGGCGAAAGCCCGAATTTCGGGTATTGGCCGGGTCAATTGGGCCTGCTAGTTCGCGAAGTGGTGAACTTCGAGCTTCGATAGTAATACACAAGGGTGCATAGAGTATACCCCGTGATGTTAGTCATGGGTATCGTGAGATGTTTCAGGTTCAAAATTTATGTGCAACCACATATTAATAGGACTGTGGTTCCCATTCAAACTGGAATGCACTTTAAGATACCTCTTGAGATCGGGTAGGAGTGCCTCAAATACCAATCTTATGTTCAAGGTTGCCATTAATATAGGAAGTTCGAGAAACCCTTGGCTAGGCGATACTTCTCTTGTGATTTCTTCCAGATAATTGCATGGAACGCTTTCACTCAGAGCTATCTTAAAAAGAACGATGGGGGCCCTGGCGAAGTGATGTTCTGGGGTGCTGGAAGCTGGATCTATGGGGGTGACTAATTGCGTGTGTTGGTAGGATCATATCTTGCATATTCCGGGATAGAACAATTTTTCCTATATTATCCGATTCTTTGGAGAGGGTGATCCCCTCCCCTCTTCCTGGATCCCCACCTCACTGAAAAATAGCCGCCTACAATTTTTACGTACTTGTTCTTGAAAATCATGGTGCCAAATCGCATTATCTCAAAGCCCCTTATGCGCTTGAGGCCTCCAAGCCGTGCAGGGCTCATGCGTCAAGAGAGGATGAAATACTCTCTACGGCAGTGTTTCTCAACCACCTGGCCGTGACATCATTCATACCTGGCCGCGATTTCATTTTCCTCCATTCATTTTCCATTAGTAGCGTATTTGACCGGACCTTCCACTTACAAAAATAAATGAAACTTGGCCGCGGGCTTCAAAAGGTTGAGAACCATTGCTCTACGGTATGTTGCAATTCGACTTACATCGCAGAATCTACAAAATCAATGACAGACACAGGGAACTTCTGCAGATTGTTGTTCAAAGTTAACTACATTCAAAGGATTATTCACAAAGAATCGAGAAAATTGAAAAATTTTACCTGAAGGACGATTGAAAAGCTCCAGGTTACGAACACCAACCATTTGAAGCGCGTTCCGGGTATAAACCACATTAATATTATTAATACAATCATTTTTTAAAGTAAATTTCAATTATAACTAGCTATAAGGCCGAATTCAGACTTCCTCTCTTCCAATTTTGGAGCTGAATTCGTTTCTGCAGGTTTTGCGCCAATAAATAATTCTGAAATCGTGCGTGACAATTAGTATTTGATTTCGTGGTTGAGCAAATAAAAACATCAAAACAGAAAACATGACTCTCACAGTAACGTAGCGACGACAGAAAAATAAATACTTGAGGTTGATTCTCATTTAATTGATTCATATGCTGAGAAAGGGGAGGTGAAAAATCAAATACATGTCCATAAGATACACAGATACAGTATCTTCACGAATCCTGAGCTACGGAAAGTTCGCTTTGTGTGATAAATTATCATTCACTACGTACTTATAGTACCACCTCAAGGGCGTAGCGAGGGGGAGGGACTTGGCGGTCTGGTCCCCCCCCCCCACCCGAAATGTGAGAAAATGACCGAAAAAAGGGAAAAAGATGGCCAAATCCATTGTTCTGTCACTTTGGTCCCCCCCCCCCCCGAACGAAATTTCTGGCTACGCCCCTGTACCACCTTGAACCGTCTTATTTTTCGTGGGTTAATCCGATAGAAATTTCTTTGATTGTAAATCAAAACCTTGATTTTTTTTTTTGTTTTGCTTAGTTAATGAATGTATGTTACGGTAAAAGCTTGAATTACGCTTTTAAATGTTTTCATATGAGACATTAACCAAGTCGAAGCCCGTTTTTAATGATTAAATCAACCACATCATGAACTTGTTAGTTTCTTATTATTTAAGAATTATAAATAATTAATAATGAACAAATTAATTAATTAGCTGCCATGAACTTGTCAGTTGCTGACACTAATTTAACAATTGTTAAAATTATTTACTCCTGATGCTGATTAAGCAATTATTGATTATTATTAAATATCTAATTAATTCCCTCCGACCATCAATGGTCAATTGGTTCATTGAAAATGAATTTTAACTGTTCGAATTAATTAATTTTCTCCGAATAGTATGAAGTCAATTTAACGAAATCAATCAATTAATTAATCAATGATAATTGGCCATCATTTCGTTAGTGTTAGAAAATATGGAGTTTTCTTTTTTCACAAATTCAGACATGTGTTACACGAATACAAAGTGACTATACCTATACGATGGGCGGTTGATGAGATAAAGGCCGCATTATCACTTACAGGACACCCTGTATATAGGCTAGAAGAAATACCCGGCGCTTCCCGAGTTTTCTGCAATTAATGGGAGGATTGGAAAAGTGACAAACCGTTATAAAGGAATAAACTGTTATAATAACAGAATTAAAGGGGTGACAAACCATTGTGAAGGCATATATTCACGTCTGAAACGCATAGTTGGAAACCACGGTAACCAAAGTAAACGTTCCGAAAGTGATTGTTGAGGCCCCAAAACTATTGTTGCCCGACAGTTTTTTGCCCAGTTCGGGCATTTGCCCAGCTCTGACGAACTTTTAAAGAGCCTACGGCTCAATCCCGGTCCTGTTTGGTATATATGCAAAATCTGGCGACGATCGGTCTAAAACTGTAGATTTGTATAAAGAGCATACATACATACTTTCACATTTATATATAAGATTAACGCGAGGGACTCCTTCGATTGCGAATAATTCTCGTTTATTTGTTGTATTATTTGGAATGTGATCATTATCATTTCTATAGTTGGAAAATAGCCATTTTTCTAAGTAGCATAAAAATCAGATTTTTTTATATTATCACGTATGCGGGGCTCCTTCAAGCGCGGGGCCCTGCGTGGCTTCATCTGTCGCACACCTCTGAGGGCGACTGGTAAATTTCATCCAATACTAAATATGTATGTAAAATAAATAGCCTCGGTTGTTTGCAGTGCATTAATGGTAATATCAGCAGAACAACATGGGGCAAAGAGCCATGTCTGCTCCTACCCCGCCTTGTGTGAACCATGACGTCAATTGATGACCTCTTGGGAGAGTCATTGGTCAGCTATGCATATACAAGGCAGTCCAATACATGGCTGTTGCGGTGGTCGAGTGGTCATAATGACGGACTCGCATCGCGAGGATCCGAGTGGTGAAGGAAACCGACCTCACCGCAGTGGTGGTCGGTTTCCTGTGGTTCCCAACTTCGAGGCGCAAATGCGAGCCGATCTCGATACAACGATACACTGAGGACCAAGAAAACAATATCGCTGTAGAGAGATTAACTTTATCTCGAGAGGCGGCAATTTAACATTAGACGATAGCCATTTCCATATAAGTATTGCAAAAATATCATTGTAGAGGTATTTATCGAGTAACGTTGTAATGAGGTTTCACTGTATGTGAAAACAACAAATATTTTTATATAACGCAAGAAATAATATAACTTTAAAGTAACGCTTGGAATGAAACAGATGGAAGAAGTGTCGGGAAAAATCAGAGGACAGTAGAAAGGCAAAAGTACACTGGCGAAGAGAAATCGGCCATTGGCGGATGCCAATCGTATAAATCATATTTATTAGTGACAGAAACAATTTTTTTATTAATGAAAGAAATAACTTCAGAATTAGACACGAATTCAACATAAGTGACAGGAATAATTTCAAAATTAGGGACAGAAATTAGTTAAAGAATTAGTGACGGACATAACTTCAGAATTGGCGTGTTAGCGAGAAAAATAATTTCGATATCTGACAGAAACAATTTGAGCATCAGCGAAAGAAATATTTTCAGAATTATAAAAACAACAGGCTCTCTTTCTGGCTCCGGGCCTCACAAATAATGTACAGTTATTTTGCATATTTTTTTCCTTTCAAGGAATCCCTAAGAAAATGCCCGTCCCGGGCCCCAAGCAGGCACGCTACGACTCTGCAGTTAAAGAAATGATTTCATTATTAGTGACAAGAATAATTTTGGAATGTGAGGCAGAAATAATTGAAGATTCAGTGACAAAAATAGTTTCGAGATCGACGCCGACACGCGTTTCAGCGTCGATTCCATGCAACATCAGGGAGGTAATACTTCCCCTGCCCACCCTCCACATTTACCTGAAGCGCATGATGGTCCGCTTTTGACCTATCTAATGAGCATGGAATGGCCCGAAAGAAATTAACCTTTCGAGAATCGCCGGTCCACCAGGCCACAGTTAACCACGCTCATTAGTTTCCCTTCCCACTTACCAATCCCAAATTAGCTCTGACTCGCTTTAGAAAAAAAAAATAGTGACGACGTGATGATGACATCCTTATTTATAAAATTTAAAAGTATTGTTAGATCGCAACAATACGCGAAGAAGAACAGTAAGTCAACAATTACGCACATACACCACTGTTGCGTTGGGGCGTGGTAGTTCAGGCCAATGAGGTAGGTACTCGCCCAAAGTAGCAAAGGAGGTTTAAAGGTGTCGTGAGTTCGATACTCGGTTCGTCCTTGTTCAGGGAGCCCCACACCGAGGGGGGTCTAGGTCAATTCGTCGCGATCAACTTGTCGCACGACAATTCGTCGCAATCAATTTGTCGCAGCGTCAATTCGTCGTGCTACAAACTCGTCGCGGTACAAATTTGTCGCAGAGTCAGTTCGTCGCGGTACAAATTTGTCGCAGAGTCAGTTCGTCGCGGTGAAAATTTGTCGCAGACTCATTTCGTCGCGGTACAAATTTGTCGCAGAGTCAGTTCGTCGCGGTACAAATTTGTCGCAGAATCAGTTCGTCGCGGTACGAATTTGTCGCAGAATCAGTTCGTCGCGGTACGAATTTGTCGCAGAGTCAGTACGCCGATCAAATAAATTTTCAAAATTAAATTTTCACCGTATAAGCCGCACTCCCGCTTTCTGGCGGGATCTCCATTTCTCGCAGCGAGTGGCGTTGGGCGAACACACCAAGATGATAAATTACGATAAAATAAATTTTCAAAATTAAATTTTCACCGTATAAGCCGCACTCCCGCTTTCTGGCGGGATCTCCATTTCTCACAGCGAGTGGCGTTGGGCGAACACACCAAGATGATAAATTACGATAAAATAAATTTTCAAAATTAAATTTTCACCGTATAAGCCGCACTCCCGCTTTCTGGCGGGATCTCCATTTCTCGCAGCGAGTGGCGTTGGGCGAACACACCAAGATGATAAATTACGATAAAATAAATTTTCAAAATTAAATTTTCACCGTATAAGCCGCACTCCCGCTTTCTGGCGGGATCTCCATTTCTCGCAGCGAGTGGCGTTGGGCGAACACACCAAGATGATAAATTACGATAAAATAAATTTTCAAAATTAAATTTTCACCGTATAAGCCGCACTCCCGCTTTCTGGCGGGATCTCCATTTCTCGCAGCGAGTGGCGTTGGGCGAACACACCAAGATGATAAATTACGATAAAATAAATTTTCAAAATTAAATTTTCACCGTATAAGCCGCACTCCCGCTTTCTGGCGGGATCTCCATTTCTCGCAGCGAGTGGCGTTGGGCGAACACACCAAGATGATAAATTACGATAAAATAAATTTTCAAAATTAAATTTTCACCGTATAAGCCGCACTCCCGCTTTCTGGCGGGATCTCCATTTCTCGCAGCGAGTGGCGTTGGGCGAACACACCAAGATGATAAATTACGATAAAATAAATTTTCAAAATTAAATTTTCACCGTATAAGCCGCACTCCCGCTTTCTGGCGGGATCTCCATTTCTCGCAGCGAGTGGCGTTGGGCGAACACACCAAGATGATAAATTACGATAAAATAAATTTTCAAAATTAAATTTTCACCGTATAAGCCGCACTCCCGCTTTCTGGCGGGATCTCCATTTCTCGCAGCGAGGGGTGTTGCGGGAACACACCAAGATGATAAATTAGGATCAATGCCCATCCCAAAGCACAATTTGCCTAAGGGGTCATTCAAGTATTACGTCAGGATCGGGGAGGGAGTTTCGGATTTGTTGACTTTTGATGGCGGGGGGGGGGGGTTGAAGGTCGCTTACGTCATCAACCACCCCTTTTTGAAGATATGAAATATTCTAAGCTTCTGGTGAAATTTTGCTGACGGGGGAGGGGATGGGGGTCAGTGTTTTGCTGATTTTTGCTGACAAGGGGGAGGGGGTCAAAAATGGCTGAAAATCTGCTCACGTAATACTTGAATGGCCCTAATTCACTATTGAATATGTATCTGCCATGTAGGGAATACATCTTTGAGGAATTTTTTACCGACAATATATCTAAGGCTAGCATTACACTATGAAAGTGTTCTAAAAGTCCTTTTATAAAACTTGAAAAATTCAACCAATAAGATTATCGGTTGCATTTGCTCGAATGTAACCTATGAACTTTATTGGTTGGATTTTTTGAGTTTTTAACTTGAGCAACTTATCCGGTGCAAATTAAATTTTGAAAATGTATGTGATCGCAATTTATCATCTCGGTGTGCGCCCCAACTCCCCTCGCTACGAGTAATGCAAATCTCGAGAGAAAGCGACAAGTGTGGCTTATCCGGTGAAAATGAAATATTAATTAAATTAAATTATTAATTATTTCAGGTTCTTGTGGAGATACTGTAGTGGTTAATGTTGGTGGGAGTCTCGATTCCACATGGGACAGATACAAGTTTACACTTAAAGACAGCCTCCGCTGTACTGTAATTTGGGGAATATCATAAACACCGACATTTTTTTACAGAATTTTAAAATTTTATCATAGAAAAAATGATTTTTTTAACATTTACAATAATTAAATAATAAAACATTAATATCAATTGTAATTTTAATTTCGATGTAATTTCGATGATTTTTTTCGAAATGACAAAAAAAAAAATTTAGTAAACTGTGTGCATTTCTTGATGGAAAAAAACTTTTCTTCATGTTTATTTTTTCACGTATGAGACAAAAAAACCTACATACAGATCGCGTGACGAGTTGACTCTGCGATAAATTGACGTCCCGACGAATTGGTTACACGACAAATTGTCACTGCGACGAATTTGTACCGCGACGAATTGGCTCTGCGACGAATTTGTACCGCGACGAATTGGCTCTGCGACGAATTTGTACCGCGACGAATTTGTATCGCGACGAATTTGTACCGCGACGAATTTGTATCGCGACGAATTGGCTCTGCGACGAATTTGTACCGCGACGAATTGGCACTGCGACAAATTGATGCGCGACGAGTTGAGCGCGACAAGTTGATTGCGACAAATTGACCGGCTACGCACCGAGGGGGTTAGTGCACAGGACTCTCGGTGAGTATAAGAAAATAGGCTGCAGTTCGGAATCGGCAATAAATTGTAGGCTCCGGTCTAATTAGTTCTTGTGTGCTGAAAATGAACGTGGTGTGATAAAAGTGATCACTGTTGTAGTTTCAGATAATGAAATGTTTGTTCTTATACAAATCCTTTGTTATGAATGGTTCGTCTGTTGTGGCATGATTCCAAGTGGTCATAGATCGATAACCCTGTAAGCCTTAATGCCGATAAGGTGGACCACTTTTCCCGTCAATTTTTCTTTGATAGTTATCCCGTTGAAGCAGAAATTCCAGTACTGAAAGATAGTCTCGTTTATGCTTCACTCAGTTATACGACTTTCCTATTTATACGACGCACAGTGGTGCGTTTCGCGAAAATCGTGGTTTTTCACAGATGAGGAGTGAATAAAGCCGGCTTCTTGACTTTTTTTTCCGTTTATCGAATCTTAGTTTTCGCCCAGAAGGAGCTCCAATGTAAGTGATTCAGGTAGCAGTATACCGCACATGAATGTAAACCTTTTACAAAACCGCTCTCGGTTAGAAATTTCGTTGCTCTCCGAAGAATTTTAGGCAGTTATTTTTTTCCTTCAAGTGTGATATCAATTTAGAAACACATTTTGAATTTCATTTTCGGCATTTTTATTAAAAAACAAATTATTGCCAAAACCAAGTTATTTTTTTACAAAGTTCATTTTTGTGAGTAGAAAAGAACGCCCTGATGTGTCCTCCTGAAATTCATTTCTCAACATACTTTAGCATGTTTTAGTTTATGATAAAAAGTGAAATCAGCTGCTAATATCTGCTACTTCACTGACACCAGCGACTTTTCTTCAACATTGCCATAGCTGAGGTTTGCCTATACAAATCCGGAATAGATTTGAATTTAAGAAAAATTCTTTAAAAATTGCAGGTTATTGCTCTGATAACTGCAGATTATTTGAGCTTCAACATTAAAAACTGCGAAATATGCCTCAGAATTTTTTAGTTTTTAGTTTCAAACTCAAGGTGCTTCACTCAGAAAAAAAAAAATTAGATTTTAATGATATACACTTATAAAGGATCATAGCTCAAATTTTAAGCAGCAATGCACCGATTTAGAGAGAAAATCGCTTAAAGAAATAAACATAGAATAAAGTTTTAAATGCTTAAATTAAATAAAACTTGAAGGGGTGTACACAGAAAATGCAAAAAACGAATAAATTGCAAATCTCGACTGGTCTTAACAGAAGGTTCTCATTTTCTGCGAAGTACACACACACATGGAATCAGTGGTGAGCACGTATCAGAATCTGCTAAGATAATGTGATTATTGGCATATATGAAGCTATCAACTGACAGAGATAGAAGATCTTCGCAGTCTGCTTGTGACGTCAGTAAGTAGTCTATTTTCTCCCTAAAAATATTCGGGAGAAAAAATTCCCTGCTCGTGCTAAGACGCCTTCATATATGTGTATTAAGGAGTTCTACCATCAGCCAGCTATGCACATACAATGCAGTCCAATGCCTGGCTGAGACATAATGTAAAGCGTGCGGGAGAGAAACAAAAACTTCTAGTTTTCCCCCTGCTTTTCTAGGATGGGCTGCGTTCATCTGAAACAAAATCATTCCCATCTACATCTAACACCATCACCACCATTCACCATCTGGCCAAAGCAACGTTAAATAGGCTGGAAGTGGGGGGGGGGGGTAACTTCTGATAATAATTTATACTGAAAGTTGGAAAACTTTAAAAATAACGATTTTTTTTCAAGTTTTTAATGCCCGAAATACTCAAGTTTTACAGATTGTGACCTCTGAAACTCACTAATAAACTTTAAACTATGTTGAAATAGGCATTTATGGCACGAAAATTTCAAAAAAGGCATTTTTACCAAAAAAGTTTGAAAATAGGCAAAAAAGGGCATTTATATGGCATTTTGCCTGAACTTCCGGGTTCTAATGATTGGTATTGCCGAACAATACCATAAAAATGATTGGTATTGCTCTAGCAACACGAGCAAATATTATTATATATAATATAATATATTATATATAATTATATATAATTATATTATAATATTAGCAAATATATATACGGGGTCTGGTGCCCAAATTTCACTCTTTAACCTCTCCTTCAACATTATGAGGGGCGCCAAAATGCACGCTTGCCCCGACTGATCAAGCATCTAGTTGCGGCCCTGCCTGTCAGCCTCTCTCTTATAGAGGCCATATCCTCATTCTATGGCAGAGATTTTTAAAATATAGTCTCATATTTATGTCAAATCATAAATTGAAAATTTTGTAGTTAATTTGGTCATTAAAAACACTTTTAAAATCTATAAATTCTACTTACACTATTCAAAATGAGTGGCAATTCACTCATGTAGGGATTTAATTCTTCAATTCCTTAGTTACACGAGAAAGATCTCAATATTTGGTAGCAAGAATTTATGAATGAACAAGGGAAAAATTACGAATGAACTGACGTCACGGTTACGTCACCAATAGCAATTTTTTTATTAATCAACTGCGAAAGTTATGAATGAATGACATCAGAGGTAAACTTCCATGTATGGAAGTAATCTTCATTTGACCTTTCTTGATTACATTCATAGTACTATATACGAGGGAGTAATCAATGTCCTTCATCGCCCATTCATGAAAATCTTCATGAGTTCATTCATGAATGGGGAAATGGGATTTTTCCCGCTCTTTTTGTTGCCTAAGTGACAGAATAAGGAAGTTAATTAACTGTAAACACTTCAATGCAATAAATATATTACAACAATGGGTTTGCCAGATTTCTTGTCATTAATTTATTTATTAACAATTGAATATTATCTCTAGCATTTGAATTCAAGCAATGACATCACAACAATAGTTTATTTCAACACTACTTGTATTTGCCTTAGAATCCAAAAATATTCAAAAATTGTGCAAATTCGCCTAATTGGAATTTTAAAATGCAGTTTTCACCATCAAGTCTGTTGAAAATGAAGGTTTTAAAAAATTTCAAAAAAATCCACGATGCACTAAATTATTCGAAAATACATTCTTCACTCCATAACTCTCATAAAATTATTTTTTATTTATTTGTGCATGTGCAATTGTGCATGTTATGAGAAGAAAAGATGAATATCATTGAAGTTTCTGCTGCCCTGCCATCCATGCACAAGAAATGACTACTATGTATCATTGTTTGATGATCTGGAGTCAGTCATAGCCAGAAATTTATTTCGGGGGGGGGGGAAGGAAACTAAAGTGATAGAACAATAGAATTTTTAGATGGCGCCACCCTGCTAAACCATGTGTTCTAGAAACTAATATCATCATCAAACTAATTTAAAGTGCCTTCATTAATAAGATCAACTTCTACCCGAAGTTTAAGATTGGTTTGTGTTTATTTTTCAACTTGACAGAAATTAATTTTTTTTTTCAACGAATGTGTCACTGTGGTTATGACACAATTATGTAATGATGATTTGAAATCGTTGTCAGGACTGCACAGTGGCACAGCAAAGATGTCACTGCACCTGCATGATAGTAAATATTCCTTCTGATTAGTTATAGTACTAAGGCATTAATGATGATTGTAAATTTTGTTGTGCCTTGCATAGCTTTTGATGATTTCATGAAGGCAAAGTGATGTTCTGGTGCCTAGTAGCTTACTTACATACTTTCGAAAGTCATTGTAACAGATATCACTACGATTCCCTCCCCCATGACATAAAGCCCAGTGATTATGTCCAGATGGGCTGATACCTTAAGATGACCCTAGGTTCCATGAACAGTTTTGCTAGATTCTTATGAACGAACTGGAACTTTCCTGCAACATTTCACTCAAAAGCTTCCTTGCTTTACGTTCAATTTTTTTTAAACAGCTCTCTGTGGCCCTCTCAATCACCTTCCATGGCTTAACTTCTACCTAATTTTGACTCATGCCGCTACCCCAGGATCAAAAAGGAAACCATATGGCCCCAGATATAGAGCCACTGATTTAGATCATTCAAAATATCAATGAAATAAATACAAATATATCATATATCAAGTTCAAAGGGAAATAAGAGTGTCACTCACCTAAAATGCTGCTTTTCATAACCGACGTCAAGTTGGCAAATAACTTTTCAAGAGTTTTTTGCAATTCATCAATCTTTCAAAATTTTTAGTCAGGCATCAAGTTTATGGAATTTTTGTTTTTTTACAAAAACAACACTACTGAGCGAGGTCTATCATTTTGAGTTCTTATTTATTTTTTTAAGTCTTATATAGCTGTTGGCATAAGCCTTACGTGGATGGATGAATCGATACCTCCAAATTACTTGTTGATCGTTGGGAAAAGGATGTGACATTAAATCTGCCTTGCTCAATGCTGATGTCATGACACTGGTTTTCTTCCACAGAGGATCTCCCAGGGTCCGACTTTGACTTGATGGGGATCTGGGCAAAAGAGGTATTGGAGCCCCCCTCCCCCCGACTGTGGTTTGGTACATCAACAAATACAGTACATGTTTGTAAACACATAAAGAAAAGAATATGCACTATCTTAAATGAGGAATTTAATGTAAAATTCTCCACGAAATATCATATCCTTTTTAATAAGAAGAAAGATCTTTTCTCTGAGACAGTTTGATATTGGGGATTTAGACAATGATGATTCAATACTGTCTCAACATTAGGAAACCTCTAACCTCTCTAGTCTAAACCTCGCTTCTAGAACTCTAGCAATGTTGAACATTTATGACATTGTTTCCAACCTGAATCAAGGATGAAAGTTATTGCAGTTCATTTGGAAAAGTGTTTGCAACATCATCAGATGAATAAAGTTTTTCAATGCAAATATACAGAACCTTCATGATGATTTGAGGATTTTGTGTCAATCAAACATGCAAACTTTCTTGCCATCATTTCATAAATCCTTTTATGGCCAAGAAAATGTGAAATTCATGATTAAAATAAAAGACTGACACATTGGAACATATTTTCGTCACGAAGTTAATATTGCAATAGGTGCATTGTACATACTGTGTAAAGTCTATTACGGATTGGTATAATATTAAAATTGATATTTAATAGGGTTTGCTAATAATGGGCACTTTGGAAATAGTACAATGTGATTTAGGGGGAAACTCTTTGTTTTTTCAAAATTTTACCAATAAAATTTGTAAAAATTTAAGTAAAATATATACTATTACAAATTTGGGGGCAGGTGGGGCTAGGCAAATGTCCATGTTGCTCATGCAGAAATCGAGCCCTGGGATTTTCCTTTCTCAGTATCTCATTAATGAGATAATAGACAATAATAGGCACAATCGGGTCCATCACTTTTAAAAGAACAAGGGAGAAGAGTAATGTAATGTTTAAGTATGTAAACAAATCTGATCCTGACTACTCACCACCACCACACCTGAGAAAAAAGTACAGGCAGAGCAAGCTCGAAGTGTTCGCCTCCGAGAACCAGATCCAAACCTAGAGTACCATCTTGAGGCACTGAAGATGTAACCTCTCCACTGGACACATTCCAGGGCAGGAGGCATGGCCGTCTTAAGAGTATCATGGGCCCCCGGGCCAATTGGTTTTCCTGAGGCCCTATCTCGTAAATTATAGAAAATTTCAACCAGATCTCATTTTTGTAAGTCTTCCCTCCCCCCCTTCTCCTAAAGCACCCGAGTGGGCTCATGAGTTAAGACGGCACTGGCATGAGGTCAAGCCTCATAGTCTTGAAATACTTGTGCAGTAGAACATCGATTATCAGAAACAGTTGGCGACTGGAGGTGTTCGGATAACCGATCATTCACGGAAAAAAATTGTACCAGTGTCATAGGAGCAACATGAAACAAAGAAACAGTGATATTAAACACAAAACTGTATATATTTTGGATCACACGTCTTACAAATAACACAGAGAACTGACTAGCCTAGTTTTAAACGTTCCAAATGACCATTGAAGTAGGCCTACAGTTTAGGAAAAGAAATCCAAAAGGAGTCCCAAGACTCTTTTTTTTTTTTTTGCCCCTAAATCTCGCAAACATTTTAAAGACAGCATTGGACTGCATCACATTCTTCTTGTTGTTCTAACCACTTCATAGCTGTCTCAAGGTAGTGAATTTGCCTACTGAAACGCTTTCGGTTGATCGGTATTCGGATAATCGATGCTCTAGTCTACTACCTTGCACAGGGGCCTACATTCTGGAAAATTCTTTAGAGATTCTACCCCCTTTTTTGATAAATTGATTTCTCTAGTAAATTTGTAGTGCATAAATTCTCAATAAATTCGGTTGTTAGCCCATGGTCAGCCTACAATAGAAAGGTTGGGGGATGCTCAAAGTTCAATGTGAGAGGCTTAATCAGGCTTTTTTTGTGTGTAGACGCTATGATTAAAAGCATATTTATGGGGGGGGGGAAATAGCAGGCTATACCCCAGGGTGGAAAATTTGAAGAATGAGTGGTCAATTAGTGGACGTGAGTAATAAAGTGTACAAGCATGTTGAATGACCAAGAGAGTGACCTACAGAGTTTGCAAGCATGAGTGATTAAAAGAGTAATTTACAGAGCGAGGAACATGACCATTGTGTCCATCTATTCACATGACCACATTACAGAGCGTGTCGATGAATGACCATAAGAGTGGCCAAGAGATCAAGAGACCAGTCAGTGACTGACTTATAGAATTTTCAAACATATAAGTGATCGAAAGAGAGCAAAGGTCGGTGAGTGACCCAGAGAGTTTGCAAGCATGAGGCTTATTAAAACAGTGCAAAAGCATGTGAATGATCAAAAGAGTGACCAAGAGGGTGAAAGACCAGGTCAGAGCGTGACCTATAAAGTGACAAAAAATATTTTTAACTGCGTAGGTCTAAAAGAGTGACTTGAAGACGGGGGGAGAGCGAAAGGCTAAACAGGCGCCCAGGGCGACAAATTTGTGGTATGGTTAGTCAGTCAGTGTGGCACTATGACTACTTGATCACCACCTACTCTAACCAGGTTCAAACCCTATTGGCATCACACTGGTGATCGGGTGAAGTTGGTTTTCTGTGGTTTCCAACTTTGAGGTGCGAATGCGAACCAATCTTCCCTTTATAAAGTCTCGCCGCAGAGAGCAACAGGTCTCAGGGCAGTCTTAAGAGCATCATGGGCTCCCGGGCCAAGTGATTTTTCTGAGCCACTACCTGGAAAATTCTCAAAAAATTCAACTACTTCGTGTTTTTCTGAGGCCCCTCTTTTCTTGAGGTGCCCGGATGGGTCCATGCGTTAATATGCCACTGGCAGGAGGGCATCTACAACTTTTATTTCAAAATGGGCCTGATCATCACTGATGCTACTCAGAGTGTCCCTACTGAGAGGTGAAATTAGCCTGAACTTCAATACCAATGACGACACAAAGCGAATGATCTAGATTGCTATTCAAATTTCTAATTGTTATCCTATACTTTTGAATGGAAACACTGAATGTGGATGTCTATGACTCAATTTATCAATTCATGATTATGACATCTTTTTGTTTATTTTATATTTTAAATTTTGATGGCATTACAGATCTTTGATGCTGTTGTCCATTTTAGGGAAATGTTGAAATAACTTAAAAAGTTTGGATGAATAATGACTTTTATTATCAAGACCTTCAAAATAACTGGGACCAGAAAGCAGCAGTAGATGATCCAGATGAATATAGACTCAGTTGTATAATAACACAGAAAAGGAATAATATCCTTGCGAATTGCAAAATGTTACTATTATTACTCTATACTGTATATGCACTTCATAAACATTCTTCTGGAGAATTTTTAATGAATTGGTACATGCCGAAATCTGTGTTTTGATTGTATGTGAGTATCATTTGGCCCGAACAAATTTATGATGTCAGAGTTTTTAAAATTGAATTTTTGAAATCCAACAGCATCTAGCTTATATTTGATCATTTTTATCGCACCATGGACTTTTTATGCACATGAGGGCTAATTAGATCGGACCTGCAAAATTTATTGCAGATTCCGAATGGCCGGCTTTTTTTTATACTCATCGAGAAGTTGGTGTGCTAACCCCTTGATGGGGGACTCCCTGTGGTAGCAATCTTTTCTGCGGTCATGTTGCCATTTTGGTTGTACCCGTGTCAAGAAAGTTTTCTGACAAGGACAAACCGGGTATCAAACTTGCGACACCTCTAAACATCCTTTGGTACGTTAGGTGAGTATCTTATCGGACCTGGGCTACCGCGCCCCACATCTAGCTTACAGCCAGGATAACACCATAAAAGTTTGATAAAGGGCCTTTTACAAAACTTGAAAGAAACAACCAATAGGCCTAAGCCTATTGATTACATTTATGAGCGAATGTAACTGATATGCTTTTATTTGGTTGCATTTTTTTCAAGTT
Source organism: Pholcus phalangioides (assembly GCF_987345545.1). Lineage (NCBI taxonomy): Eukaryota > Metazoa > Arthropoda > Arachnida > Araneae > Pholcidae > Pholcus > Pholcus phalangioides. The sequence goes on along the minus strand of NW_028301624.1, from coordinate 3,040,418 downwards.
TTATCAAAGAGCTTTTACAAAACTTTTATAGTGCAATGGCAGCCTAAATGATTAGATCATTATAAATAAGTTAGTGCTGCGCAAAACGTTTGTCCTAAATCAAGCTGCGAAAAGTTACTGCAGAAGAAAATGCATATATTTTGGTTGTATGTTTCAGTCAATGCTTGATTCTATGGAAATTAAATTTACTAACCGACACAAATTTTACGAACTAGTCCTCTGGTCCTAAAAAATATGACATTTCTTTGAATGTCTTTTCCATCTACAAACTTTCAATTTTACGAACTAATTACCTAGTATACATGTGTATATATGCATAAACATAATCATCATGCCCCCCCCCCAGGCTTTTTCACGTCTATCTCTATTTATGCAAGTGCATATTGGAAATGTTAGAGTCTATCTATGCTGATCACACATATTAAAAGGTAAGTGGTAGGATTGGATGAACACAGGTGTCGGGGAGACATGATCAAAGTGTTCAAAATTTTTAATGGGATGGATAGGATGGACCATGCATTATTGTTACACCATCAATTGACTGCTTTTACAAGGAGACACCAGTCTCAATGGGTAAGGGACAATTCTAAGTTATGGTGTCGCAGGAAGTTTTTCTCTAATAGGGTTGTGAATAAATGGAATAGTTTACCTCCAGAGGTAGTAAATTGTAACACAATTGACACGTTTAAAAAGAAATACGATAAGCATGTTGGGGTAAATCGAGAAGCTATCCATACTTAGAATAAGACAATCATAAGTATTCTTTGAGCATATAATATTTTATCATGTACATAATACTGTTTCAAGTTTTTGTAATTGCCTTCTTATTAGGGTTGCTGTAATTTTGAAGTATATGACATCCATATTTGTTATGGGCAACTTGTTTTCAGCCACCTCGGTGGGCATTTTGCATGTTGTAGTGTTGTATTTGTATTTGGTAAATCCATTGAGAATTGAATATTATTTTTATTTCAGGGAAAATTATCTTTGCTATGAGCATACAAGTAATGTAAAGCAAAAAAAAGAATAACACAGTTTTGATAATACCATAGAACTTGGTTAATTTGAATTTTGGATAATTCAAGCTTTTACAAACTTCCCTTGAGCTTTCTATCTAATTTAATGTAAAATTTATTGTTTAATTGAATGTTTTTTCAAATTGAAAATTGGAGGAGAAAAAAACGACTTTTAGTTTTATATCAGCAAATTTAGTTTGAAAGTTCTAAGAGTAAAAAAAAATTGCTTTTCTCTACCAAGTTGTTAAAAAACAAATCTTTAAACAAATAAAAGTTTGAAAACTCTATCATCTACTTTTTTCTTTGGTAAGTTATAATGCCCATTTCAACTGTTTCAGCTGGAGTACACTGGGAATGTGTATCTCTTAATACTGATTATGTTGCTCAACCAAGAATCAAGGCATACCATTCAAAATCTGAATCATTTTATCATTAAGCGTATAGAAAATATCTTCAGGGTTGCAACTGAATCAGCAGCCTGTCTGCTGCTTTGGGTGCTGGTTTAGAGATGGCATCGAATAGACCCTTTTACTGCTCCTTCTACATTATACAGGGGTGCCAAAATGCATTGCCACGGCTGACGAAGTATCTATTTGCGGCCTTGAGTATTAGGAAGTAAAAATTGTAATGCGTTAATGAAAATATATTTCCATGATGACATTAGATTGACAATCAAAATTTGGAAGATGGTTTGGTGTAATGGGTAATCATGAACTAAGCTTCGAGCGTGGTCAATAAAATCTGCAGTGATGTTGATTTCAGATCAGTGGAATGATGTACCAGCTAAGATCAATTATCATAATTATAAAATTATTCAAATTTAGGAAGCAGTTTCATAACTGATAAAATTTCAATAATTGATAATTATTATCCTATGTGAATGGTGATGATTAATTGCAATTTGTAGTCATTTTACAGGTTGAGGATAGATTAATTGGATAATTCAAGTTTTGGATACTTCAAACTTTTTTCCAGTGACTGAACTTCAAATTAACCAAGTTGACTGTATTTCACAAATTTTAGCCAAGAATTAAGTCATTTGCACATGAAGTGATCTGGTGGTTTCCACAGTGCCAAGGAAATTTCCATGGCAATTACAAAGGTTATTTATGTCTTGTATTCTGCGCTAGTCTAAATCATAAAAGAAAAAAAAAACATGAGGCATAAATTCAAAAGTCTTCAAAATTTTTCAATATTCCCTTTGGAATTTTGCTTTTTTCAGAAGCTTTGACTGGAATAGTCTTTTTCTTTTTATGTTTTTCAACATCTGATGTGCTCGCAGTTTCATTATTTGCATTCATTTTCTTCAAAAACTCTTTGCTGTTCAGATCCAGCTGCTCATCAAAGTAGACAGTATTGATGAAATCAACCAGTCTATCTACTTTAGTGGTGAAAGAGGCTACCATATCAGGTTTCTTCTTCTCCTCTTTATAGATTGGCTTTGATGGTTGAATCTTGTTTGTACCACAACCCAAAGTTCTTTTCAGTCTTTGGATGAAAAATTCCATGACCTCGTACTCATTGCTTTGGAGGTCCACATCTCTTTTAACATCTTCAAAAGAATGGATTATAATACTAAGAAGAATGTTAACAAGCACCACTGCAGTTGCCAAAGAGAATGTAAAAAAGGCTATAGGTGTGAAAATGGGAGATGCTGAATACATATCGTCATAATCAAATTTCTTCAACATCATGCTGATACAAGATTCAAATGAAGCAAAGAAGCCAGAGAAGTTTCGAAGGTGTCGTCCAAGAAGCATCCAAAAGAGTATCACAAAGGCCACAAAAACAACCATTAAGCATACACCATAACTCTGCAGTTCCTGTGCGCATTTTCGAAGAGTACTACTCAGCACTCCTATACGCTTGTTAAATCTCAACAATTTCAAAAACTTCAGTGTTGAGATAGACATCACAAAACCAACGATATAGCACTGGATCTCATTAAGGATGACAGCCTCTTGAAGTTTCACATAGCCAGTTCCCTCAGTTTCATTAAATATCCGTAGAATTTCTGCCGTCATGAACAACTTGTATATATGGAGAGCTATACCCAGATACGAAGCTAGTATGCTGCTTACTTCGGCTATGTTCCAGTATTCAAAGAAATATGATTTACCTTGCTTTGAAATTTGCATTATTTCCCTTACAGTGAAGAAAACTGTGAATATTATGAACAAAATTTCAATGATAACTTGGAATAATCCAAACCCGGTATGATAGTTCAAAAGTCGTATCGGATCTATCTGATAATATGGTACTATACCACCTCCAGGTATAAACTCTGCAACTATTGTCAAAGAACAAAACAGGTTCACCTGAGCATTATATGTCCCTATTTCTACGAATACAGCTCTTGTATGTTTATCGATCCAACCTTCAATTTCTAGTTTCTTCAACCTCAGCATTAATGAGATGATATCAGATTCCCTGTATGCAAGTAGTGGCACGACGTAACCACCACCGCCGTACCAATCTACTTGGCCCCAAAATGGATAACCTTTCAACTGACTGGCAGTAAGGTATTTGTACTCTGGTGGTACAGGTGTTTGTATGGATTCCACTGGTTTCCATCCACTTGTATAAGCAGTGCTATCTTCGAAAGACATTTTACCAAAGCCTGCGCATTCGGATGTGATCGTTTCAATCATAGGTGATACTGTACAACTTCCTGTATATTGAAAGAAAGAAATCAATAAAAAGAAGATAATTATTGAGATAAAAGATAGGATGGCTAATTAAAAACATATGAGAAATAGTAAAAGACATCAGCAATGGTGCACGTATTTCAGATTTGTCTATGGCTTGGGATATCTTCCTCTTATTTTTTGTTAATTATTAGAATATATTATCCTCCAGAGAAATAAACTTTAGAAATGTAAAATGTTATAAAAAAAATTACTTGGTTTTATTCTGACTTGGCGCATGACTGCATATCCAATTTTGAAATTGTTGCGATCATCCAAGTACAATCGCAACCCTAACGGTTTCCTACCATTGTACCAAGAAGATGCAAAGAGTTCAGGTATTAGAGCTGAGAAAGTCCAGTTCCAAAATCGTTTTTCAGTATTCACCTGTGGAAAAGATATATGAAAACGATGAGAAATACTACACTGCTCAACACTGATTTTGTTCTAAAAGATATTTCAGTGATTTTTAGAGTGATTTTTGGGTGCCGATTCTGAATTTGCATTGGTTTTGCCACAAATTGGCTTTTTTTTTTTCAAATAAAGTGAAAATTACATTTCAATAGCACATGTAATATAGACTGCATTGAAATAGTGAAAAACATGCATTATTTCAAAAAATTGAGCCAACCCATCAAAAGTAAAATCAATTTTGAAATCAGCATGCCAAAAATACTCTAAAACAGTTGAAATTTTTTTAAGAACACAAATTTTTTTCTTTGTTGAGCAGTGTTATCAAATGAGTTTTTTTTCACCACATTTTTGGGTACATGTATGTTGCCGTTCTTTCTTATTGTTATTAATTTCAGGCTTGTTGATTTTCCCCTTTAAGTAAACAATCAAAAGTACTTTATAGCAGGATTTTTTTTTAAAAAACCTTTTTTTTTTTTATTGTGAATGCTACTGCATTAGATTTTATTCACATATTTCCATACTTGAATTTTTATGGTTAGTAGGTATTTATGCATTTATGGTTAGGCGTAGTTGAGATATAGGCTATGAAGCCAGGAACACAAATCTAATATTTTTTTAAACACTTTATCTGTAACTGCAATAGACCTCATAATTGCAAACAAGACTATAGTCATAGATGGAGCAAAAACTGAATACCTAATCATATAGTTACTAAACTCTTGTCTTTACAATGCTATTCGATAACTACAGCCCCGCCATATCGTCATTTTACAATTTGATGCTTGCTCTATTATCCCCCCCCCCCTCCGACAAGGACAACAGGCTGTGCCAGAAAATGAAGATTTCACTATCTACTGGGTTTATGAGCTCCAGTTGACAAAACAAAAAACTAAATTACTTTAATTACTTCAAATTACTTCAATCTATGATTTTGTATGTAGCATCAATTGCCTATGTCAAATCCCATCACCGCACCAATATTGTATAAATAAATAAATTGGTTGCATTGCTGGCAAAAGAAATCCATCAGAACAGATAACTATAGTAGTTATCTGTGCATTGAAATAGTGAAAAACATGCATTATTTCAAATAATTTCATACTTCTTAATACCACCTAACAGTAAGTTGTAAACAATCCTTGGGGAATTTCTAACAAATTGGTGTTTTGGGAATTTTGCCAAAACGTGTATTTGCCAACTGAATGACTCTAAAATGGGAAACTATTCAATAATATTTAATAAAAAATTCAGGAGATACAATAAAAGTCTAATATAACGAGCATAGCTTAAAACAAAGAATCTCACTATAATGTGTGATTTGCACATGATTGCCAAAGAGCTAATCTTGGAAAAATAAAGCTGAAAATTTTTAAGGTGTCTGCACAGCCATGGAACTGAACAGTGATATAATGATTGAGAATTTTAATTTTTTGGTCGATAAACTAAATTGCTTTGAGAATACAAAACTCTATACAAAATCATCTTGAAGAAGCGATTGCTGTGAGACCAAAAATAAATTTCATGACTGGAGAGTTCTGTTCATTCACTAATATGATGAATACTATAACATAGTGATATGATAAAACTATAACAAAATAATGATCAAACGGATGTTTAATGCAGATAAAGCAACAATTTATTACCTGAAATTTGCTCATAATGAGAAGTCTGTTATAACAACAATTTCCCTTGCGATTGTGAGCTCTCATTATAACAGACTTTTACTGTACTTTAGATATCTGTACTGAATTTTTTAGTTGTTGAAAAAAAAATGAAGTGTGCTTTGCAATATGCTTACATTATTGTAATCCACCCATAAATCACCACGTTTCACAAATCCGTTCATTAGAGCTTCCCTAAGATAAAAGTTGTTGATGTCTCTGTAGCTGTAACTCAGTATCATCACTACCCACATAAAGAAGAAATAAGCAAGTATTTCTCGGATGAGGCTGTACATCTTCACTTCTTTTTCTCTTTCTTTCCTCGCTTCTTCAAGAGCTTGTAAATCCATAGGTCTGTACATCCTACGTCTAGTACGATTTCCTGATGATGATTAATCCAGTTAACATTTTGTTCATCAGAAAGAATATATTCTAAATTTGAATCACAACCTCTGAACATCACTAGCTTAGAGTTCATAAGATACATAAAGAACTAAAAAAATCCATTATACAAATTACCTGCCAGAATATCAGCATGCAAATATTCTTCATCAGCTGCAAGCCTCGGGTCCTCCTCATCTTCATCGGCATCATCTTCATCAAAGTCACTTGTCTTACATAAGCACGAAACTACAATCGCCAGAAGAATTACCTAGGGAAATCCATGGAAAATAATCTATCATATATACTGAATAAAAGTGTAATAAATCATCATAAAGGGAAGTGGTACAAAACTTAAAATTTGCCCAATCAATAAAAGAAATATACGTAGAGTGAAAACCCTATATAACGATACCCTCTGTAATAATAATCACCTATATAATGAGAATAAACTCTCTGGTCCGATGCATAGTGTTAATATATTTTATCTATAATGATACGTTTCTTTGATCCCTTGAGTATCATTATAAAGGCATTTCACTGTATATAGGTGATGTATAGATAAATTTTCTTACTAGAAGTCCTCAAACAATTGTCTACAAAAGAAATTATGATGTTGAGAAAATGGCTTGAAAATTCATTCATACAGTCAACGAAAGAAAATGAGACCATTCGCTTTACACTCCAATAGACCCAACGAAAGAATTTGGCAGTTTGGTTTTCCAAATCAAACGTTTTTGATCTGGAAGAAATCCAAACCAAAGAGTACTGGTGAGAATGAGATCTGACTTCTTACATAATACGATGGGCAAAATAACCATCTGAGTAGTTTGCTTCTAAACTCAGAAGACGAATGGCAGTACTTTTTAAATGCATAACTAACATTTCTCAGAAGCAAACTTCACATTAGGCAAAGAACATATACATGGCACATTCTGAGCTGTCTCAATCCTTAAAGGTTCTTCCGAGCAATTTGCATGAGAAGCATATGCAGTTTAGAGGTAGTAGTCATTAAATTTGGAGGGAGATCTATGAGGGGATGGGAAGTAAGAAATTCAAGCTTTAAACACAGACACTGAAAAAATATATGTAAATATGGAGAAACATATTTAGGGACATTTTCGGTCTTTGCAAAAACTTTTTTTGAAGTCTCACCACCAACAGCAGCAGATCTTCAATACGAAAATTGAACATGCTTGCCATTTCTCCCTCACAATTTGGAAAGAAGATAGCAACAGGCATTCAACACATATTATGCACACACACTCATTGCACATAAACTTAAGCTATTAGAATTACCAACATAACACTGTCCGAAGTGCTTCAGAGGAATGCTCATGAAGAGCATGTGTGATTTGATAGATTCCCAAAATGTAAAAACCTTCCTACATAACAATTCATTTGATGTATAAAATATAATCAGAGCTACTATGTATGGCAATTAATTACTTTCAAAGGCTGTGTAATCAAAACAGATGACACAAATGCTATGAGAAGTGAAGTGAGCCATTTTGATGTTTTTTCATCGCCGAATTGTATTGCATACGCCCATATGAAGAACATGGAGAGCCCAATTGAAGCAAAGACAAGCAGATAGCCAAATATCACACACCACCATGGTAACATGAACCGCCTTTTTCTGTGATAAGTCTGAGATTCTTCATCTCGTCCATGGGCTTTTACTTGGTTTTGCCATATAGAGCCTCCTGTAAAAAAACAATAGCAGTTCTTGAGTAGATTCGATTAGTAATCAAATTACTAATTTACATGTTTATAAGAGAAGCAATTGCAGTGAAACCGTAAAGTGAAATTGCTTAGAATGAAATAAAATGTCATAATGAACTGCTGAGGGTACTTGAGCACGCACGGAAATTCATGAGTCCAAGCGCACACAGGCAAAACTGATTTAAAAATCAAAATTTTGTACATGAAGCTCAAGACCTGAGCATCCATGCATGCAAAAAAACTTTTGACATCCCTGCACACAAGGGCTAATAGACCAGAAAAAACTGTTTAGAATAGCTATTCTTCCTTACCACAGTGATTCAAACCCAGATTTTCCAGAGTGGAAATTGGTGCAGGTGAAACTACACAAGTATGATCTTAAATTTTTATGTACATACAAGGTGATTAAAAATTCATCCTTCAAATTTGGTGGGAATAGCATATGAATATGATTTCACATAGGAAAGTATGGTCATAAACGTAATGCAGAGGGGCAAAATATGACCAGAAGGTGAAAGGAAGAATACAGTACAAGCAAGTGTAGTAAGTCGAGTGAAACTTATTTCTCCATCGTTATTACAGAGCAGGTGCTCAAAGTTGCAATTGTTGCATTGACTACTACTACTAAACCACACATGCATCAACTCGTCTACATTCCTCTGCAAAATTTCTAATGAATTGGCACATGTTGGAATGTGTTGTGAACCTAATGTGAAGTTTGTTACTGTGTAATGCTTGTTATATGAAGTGCATCAACTCCTCTAATTATGAGTGAAGTGCAATGATTGAATAGCTCTACCGTTGTAGGCATGTTGCTCTCTGTGATTTTTTAAAGGGAGATCGGCTCGCATTCACGCCTCAAAGTTGGGAATTATAGAAAACCAACTTCAGCCGACCACCACTGTAGTGACAGTAGGGTTCAAACCCAAGTCCTCACGATGCAAGTCTGTCATTATGGCCACTCGACCACCACAGTGGCACCATTGCATTGACTGTCAGACATTCTGGAAAATGTCTGGCATTTCACAGACATTGCTGGCTGCAACTGGTAGTTATGCCTGCAAGGTCCATGTCACTGTCAACACAGAAGTCTCATACACAAAGTTCTTCATGTCACTCCACACAAAGAAACTGATTGGGGATAGAATCATGAAAAAAAATTGATATCACAAGCAAAAGTTGTAGACACACAACACCGTCTACTAGCCATGTATTCATTTGTGACAATTCATTCCTATGCAAATTTTTATTGTTATGCTATTCCAGACCTCACCACCAAATTTGAAGGATGAATTTTGAATTACCCTATATATTGGAATCAAAATACATAGTTATAAGAAATTTATTATATCAATCATCAGGTATTTAATGAATCAAATGCATGAGAACATCAGGAGTTATTATTCAAAAACATTTACTTCTAAAATAACGGAACATAAAGTTGTGTTACTTTGTTCTTTTATGGCTTCTTCGATTCTTGATGGACGGAGTATACGTCGCTTGGATTTCCTGAATAAGCAGATAATGATGAAAGTTGGTGGAAATATTATGAGATTGGATATGATCCCTACTGCAATCTACAAGGAAAGGAAAAATAATTATTAAAAATAAAATAAAACAATGGCCACAACAAACATAAAGCCCAACACCAAAAATTAATGGAATGACAAAAACTTGATGATATTTGCTCATTTTTGCTTTATTTCTTGGGGTTGGTTCAGAGAGAGAGAAAGAGATATTATATTCTTCTCGAAAATATTTCTCCATCGGCATTACAAAGACTACACATCTCATTAAGAATAAAAATTTTCTGACCCAATGTTTTCCATTGTAACATGATCATCACCATTATGAAACATGAATAAATACTTGTTCTGGGGATATTGAGAGAGGTCCCAAGCGGAAAGCTCCAGATTGTGGCGTAGTTCGCTCATAATACATAGCATTTGTTAACATGGAGAGGCACATAACAGTCATGCAGCATAAAACCCTCTGAACTCTAGTGAAACGGCTTCTATGAGGTCGAAGAAATACTGAAAACCAAAGATGTTGATCAGCAAAACTTCGCCTAGATGCTGTAGAAAATAGATGTGAAAATTCTGTGACCTGTTCAATCCCAGCGACTGGAATCAATCTGTCAATCTGTGAATACAAATAAAGTTAAAATTAAAAAAATATTCAGTACAAAATTACATACAGCTATAAACTTTCTCCAGATTATTAGATCTGATATCTTCCTAGCCAGGACCATAACTAGATACTTTGTCACCTGGGCAAAGTGGTATTTTAATGCCCCTTGCCATGTAGAAGAAATGCTCCTCCTAGTTTTGGCCCTGTTCCTAGTGTTTTCTTTTGCAGTTTTTCACAACCAAATATTAACATAAATCAAGATATTAACATAAATCATATACTAATCATAGATGATTTACAAATTCTATAAAAAAAATATGCAGAATTAAATATATTATAAATGTCAATTACCTTGTATATTTTTTCATTTCGAACAAGGATAAAATCTTTATTTAAATGGTTAATCTTAAATTTAAATGGTGATTCAAGATAGAGGCTGTTTATAGTATCATATAGTTTATCTTATCAAGTGTGAAAAAGACTCTTTGCAGAGAGCGGGCATGCCTTTGATATGGTGTTGGACAGTGATGCATCTAACTGTGTTGAAAAGAGATATTTTTGAGAGTATGTGTCAATTATGTGATATGTGCAGTTGTATTTACATGAGATTGAAAGATGACGTGGGTGATCTTTTTTTGTGTGACAGCTGGAGAATGACTGAATATTCTCACACACACATTGTCCTTTGGACCCTTCACAAGGGGCATCTGGTCACATGATCATCTTGTGCTTCAGTACAGAATGTATCAAGATTCATGTGAAAAACATAATAAGAGAAATAAGAATGTGGAGGCTCTAAACCTTCATCATGATACTTACATAATACAAGCAAATTCAGGAAATCTGCAATTTTCACTTTGAATATGGAAGACAGATGGCAGCACCATTGGAACATGAAGCATGCATAACTCTGACTTCATAAATATTTTAGGACCACTCAGAAGACATGTTTTGGTATGAACCAACTGGTTAGAAATTCCCCAAGAGGAATGTTTACGAGGTTCATGTATAGTTAAGTAGTGGTATTAGCGTTATATAACTTAATAGCATAGCTATAAATGCTCTGGACTTGATTAATGAGAGAGAGAAATCATGATACATTTACTTTCCATAGCATCTTTGAATACAAAATCTAAGGCTACAACAGGCAAATCACCAAACAAAGTGGATTAAAAAGAATGAAATAAAAACATTTTACCATGCCATCATCTTCTTCTACTGCAAGCCACCTGTTGATGATGAACTCAAACTTATGTCCAGTTTGAACATCTCTGACTATCACAAAATTTACATTCCAAGAAGCAAGCTTTCCTTTTCCAGAATTATCATGCCAGATCCTCAAATAGTTCAACTGGCCCAAACACCTGTGCATGTTTATAAATTAGAACATGATTAATGAATTTTATATATAATGGGAGAAAGACATTATGAATGGCGGCTTGGAATAAGATGCAGTAATTTATTGTAGTGAATCACCATACATGAAAACGGGGTTGGACAAACGCCAGGGCACCATGGCAACTGAAAAAATTGGTATTGGTTCCTAAAATTTTCTTTGTTTAGTTACTAAATTGCAGACTGAGAGCAGCAAGAAATGTTTGGAATTTAACAACAATCATGGCCATCCAGAACACCCAAACAATACACCAGACAGCCTGGAAAATAAGAACATTGCTCCACAGACACCCGAACATCAACATATCATGGAAAAATATGAATGCGGGTTTGTATGGCAATGAGGAGACGGTTGCTACACAAAGAAAGCCACAAAGAATGGTAGCATCACAAACGAAATCTGCTTGCCAGCATCTGCTGCCAAAGCCAGGCTATAGGGTGACTTGATGATGAATTGGCAGGTAGTTTGGGATGACGTTGAGGCTTCAGGAAGGTCCACACACACAAGATCCTGCATTGAGTTAAAACCACCATCAGCAGAGAACTGGTTATGTTCATTACTGGACACGGCGTGTTCTCTGCTAACCTCACAGAAGGTCTAATGCTCTGTGGTGGAACATAATTTTACTACACTACATCTTGTCAACATAACAAAGAATTCCACTTAAGAGCTCCCTCGGAAGCCATAGAAACAACATGGCCAATACATTAAAAAGACTGGAACCAACAAGAAAACTGGTCAGGCTTGTCAGATTCCTGCAAGACCACCCAGAAAAAGATAGTCGTCCAGACCTAGATGAAGGTGGGGGGGGGGGGGCGTTCTACCCACACCGTTGCTGTGGAGCTAAGATGCTCAGCCAGGCTGGTAGGAAAACATCAACGATTTGTCGAAGAATCAGACTCATTCAACTCATACTGATTGCACACATCTCCTGATTAAGTTGGACCCAAGCAAGTCCTGTGCTGAAGGCTCCCCAGCGAACGCTCATTAATACAGTTTAGCTTCTCCCCTTTATTATTGTTGTTTTTTCGCCTCTCTTTTTCTGTCATCTGCTTTATATTCCATGCATAGCTCATTGACCCACTGGAGAATCACCCAGAATTTAAATTGTATATATCTTGTTTTCCAAATGGAACTCACTCACTGACTTGCTGGAATCCTCTGCAATTCGAGTTGTATATATTTGTAAATAATTTTTTTTTTGTCTTAATTTTCTTTAGTAAACTCTATGTGCTGCAAGTTGTTTTTTTTTACTTTCTTTTTTATGTATGTATTTTATGTACACAGAAAATAAAGTTCCCCGACACTATCTAACCCTTTAACTGGGACAATGGCTAAAATTGATTATTGTCAACAGAGCCTGGGTGGAGTACAGATTAGAAGTAAAAATTCTCTTTTGGATAATGGCACTGCCTTTATCTCTGCAACTCACTTCCATAAATTGAATGTGGCTGTCATATCAGATAATTAATACATTATCAGTGCGTAAAACATCTTGGGGAGAGTATAGCTAAATCAAAAAGAATTGTAACTTCCTATCTATACCTATCTAGAGTTAAACTATCAACATAGATTTTCACTCTGAAAACATACATAAAAGATTAAGACATCATTCCCTTCTAGAGTCTATCCAATATCGCAAATTTAAACATTAGTTGTTAATCTCAGATATTGACTTACCTAGGAACAGCCATAGCAAAAGAATCAATCGAACCAGTTTGTAAAACTGGTCTCTTGGTGTCTGATAGAGTTCTAACATCTGTTTCATCATCCTCTCCAGAAACAATGAAATAAACCTGAAAAACAAGTTGCAGAAGTTGAACAGAAATGCAAGCAACAGTTCACAGGATATTAAATTGTAAGTGTTCGCATCAGTACAGTGATATAATTCATTCTAAGACTGATGACATAAGTAAAAAAAGATGTAAGTTTAGGTAAACTTTTCCCAATAGTAATACCACTCGCTACTCAGGAGGAGACAAAAGATTCTCTTTATTGTTCTCACCTATTCGTCTTTTTTTTGTATGCAACTTTGTCAGAAAAACTTTTTGTCTACAAATGCTTCAAGCTTTGTTCAAAATGCATCAAATGGAAAAAAATACATTTTTAGGAAGAGACACAGTAACTGCAGGTTGATATAAGTCAAGAGGGACATAAGTTGGGTCATTGCTAATATAATTATGCTTTTCAAATGAATAAAATATCCATAATTATGTCAATCCATTGTGTTGGATGAAACCAGTAGTCCTCAAAATGGCACCAGACTTCTTTGACACTCAGGAATGTTAAACAAATTTGCTATATTATCTATACATATAAAGTAACATGTCCTGACAGACTGATTCATGATCGAGGAGCGCAAACCACTGAAGCTATAAGTATGAAATTTGGTCATTAGTTTTATTAAAGTAGGGGCTCACTCAGAAGATATTTTTCAAAATTCAACACCTAAGGGGGTCTTAACAGGGGAATTTTGAGATTACCAAATCCACGTGCACAAAGCCACAGGTAACAGTTAGTACTTCATGAAATAGCATTTTTGATGATAAATCTAGACATGTGCAACATCTGCCATAAAAAATGCATGTGTGTGTGCCTAGATGCATGAATGTTGGAAAAACACTTGACTAGATCTTGATAACACTTGACAAGAAACTCACATTTGATTTAGTTCCAGCATTTCTTTGGTGTCCAGTAAAGACTAGAATCTCATATAGGTACTTGTCACTTGGTTCATTATCAGGTAATGGCGTAGCTCCCAACTGAAAAAATGACACATTATTCTCTATGATTTTTTTTCAACTTCACTTTCTACTAGCTAATTGAATTATGTGTTGTATTGATATAATGTATATGTTACAACCAATTCCACATTGACTAAAAAACTCAATGGACTTTTTTTTCCCCCATCTGCCATGAAATATTGTCAAAAAACTCACCTTTTCTACGTCCTTCCTATCTCTCCAGTGAGCAAATATCAGACATAATACGAAAAGACAAAAAATGACAATCAAGGTGATGTAAATAGCATTATTTTCCTGAAAACGGGCATTTGCAAGCACGTAACTGAAGTCTATTTGATTGGGAGGAAGGAAGAACCCACTGCCAAATGATGTCAAGTGATTACACTCACAACATGTCACCAAATCAGTCACTGATTCCACCTAAAATAAAAATTTAAATCTCATTATAAAAAAAAACAGCAAAAGTCTATATACAAGGAAATTCAAAACTCTTTGGTACATATCAATTCATTAGTTCAGCTTTTCTCAACTTATGGTCCGCGGACCAGAAGTGGCCCTTGATGATCACAAAGGTGGTCTGCAGGCAGGCTTGATAATTTACTTCCAAATATCAATCATAAAATTGTTCAATTGTTGTAATTGATACTAGTAACATCCTTACGGGTTAAAATAAAAATTATAGCTTCATACTTTGTGTCACAATATCTCATCAAAGAAAATGCAGGAAATTGCAACCCCAAATACAGGATATGACTAATTGCAGCCAAAAAGTGCAAATTGCAACAGATTTTCTTATTGTTGCAAAAATTGTTGAAATAAAGGGCAGTAAAAACTTTGGTTTTGACTTAGTGACCATAAATTGCCAAAAAATTATAAATGATTAAGAAATGAAGGACACTGGAAATCACTGTGAATTGAAATGTAGTTCTACATTTATTATTAAAAGATGATTTATAAGCTATAAAAATTAACTTCACTTCACGAGTTTAGAAAGCATTACAAATTCAAATAAGCTTTGTTGGAAAAAACATTACAACCGTATAAAATGTGGCCGTTCCCCATAGCCCAGTAAAATATGAGACACCATCATGCTATAAGTTTTTAGCAGGATTTTTGCCACCCCCCCCCCAACTTCAAAATTTGACAATTTTATAACAATGTTCTTTGTTCCCACCAAAAACTGCAGCCTTCTACATTTTTCTGCCTAGGGCAGTTGCCCCCCCCCTTTCAGTTCCGACTCTGGATTGTGGTCCATCAAATTTTTTCAGACATTTCATATCAGGTCCTCGAACTCAGGTTGAGAAACACTGCATCAGTTCATATGTCCCGCAGAGGAATGGTTACAAAGTACCACAGCTGCAACTAGAAACAAAAATTTGCTCAATCGAACAGGTTGGTGGTCCCTGACGACACACCCAGCCTATCTTGGTGCTTCCCCCCACGTAGTACTTATTGCAAAAAGGGTTCCCTTCCTGATTCGGCAATCAGATTCTAGACACTTCCCCCACCATGTTGCTGCCATGCAGTGCTCTTTGCAATAATTATTAGTATCCTAAATATTTATACGTCCAAAAACGTGTATTATAGAATAGGTGTTGCTACCCATATTTTGGAACAACCATGAGTGAATATATTTTAGGATGTTTAATGTCTGCTGCCTGTAAAGAAAGGAAAAGAAAATTATTGTTAATAACCTGAGTTATAATATTGACTATAAATGGGTACTTTATTATTTTTAGTGTCCACAAGGCCGCAATTGGTCAGCGCCTCTGAAGGGTTATTACGTCGGCTACAGAAGAAAGAGCTCAAAGACGACTTTCACGTACAGGACTTTGGAAGCGGATAAGTGCTTGAAGCACCAGGACACCAGGAGTATCTACTCCATGGACTTCAAAGGGCTTCCACGTATGTCGTCGTCGTGAAGGCTTATAACAGTGTCGGTATCGGGCCTCTATCGGTGTAGCAGATTTCTTTTATGGGAAAAGCCTGCTAGCATTTGCAGCTTGAGGTCAAGAATTACAGAAAACCAAATTTAGTGGATGAGTTTTGAGAATGAGCCCATCCTCTCAATCACATAGCCCCCCACAGCAGCGGTTCCCAAAAGTGTGTGTGTCACCATTCCTGGGGGTAACACCAAACTCTGTTAGGGTCGTCATGATGAGCTGAGGCCTAATGAGAGGTTAGAACAGGGGTCTTTAATTCCACGCCTGCAGGCCACATTTGGCTCTCAGTTTTTTGTCATGGTCTGCTGATCAATTTTAGAAAATGGTTGAAAACATTGAAAAACGATTAATTCTAGAATAAATGAATGAAATAATTATAGAATTTTTTAAACAAATAATTTCAGAATCAGTGAAGAAAAACCCAGTTTATAAATCAGTGAGAGAAATAGTTTTATAATTTCTGATAGAAATTCTTTACGATTAATAAAAGAATAATTGCATAATTATTAAAATACTTTCAAGATATATTGAAAAGGAAAATAATTTCAGAATTACCAAAATAAATAATTTCAGAATTACCAAAATAAATAATTTCAGAATTACCAAAATAAATAATTTCAGAATCATTTAAAGTGATTTCAGATTCTAATTAATATCAAAATAAATTAATTTAATGAATAAATAATCAAAAACTTTCTCAGAATTAGTGAAAAAAAATTATTTCAGCACCAATAAAAATTGATAATAAAAGAAATATAATTTCAGAATAAATAAAAGTCTTCAATTAATTTTTGTCCCAGTTTAACTCAGGGTCCAATTGGCCCCTTCTATTAAGAAGTCACTAAATTGCATGAGTTGGTGGCCCAGGGACTTCATGGGATGTTTTGATTTGGCCTGAAAGGTTGAAGAACCCTGGGTGAGAAGGGCCCAAGGCTTATTTGATTTATACAATCAATATTTTCAGGATGGCAACAAAGGTACATGATCAAAAGGCAAGAAAGAGCAATAGCTGCAAAATATTTTAAGAATTAAAAATTTTTTTTCAGTTAATTTGATTCATGAATGTTCTTTGAAAAAAAAAAGTTATTGTTTTTATAACTAATATATTTTGATCTAGTTTGCAAAAGTATAATTAAAGAAAAAACAATTTACCGCACATCCATCAGAAGTCCATCGTTCTTCACTTTCATCAAAGTAATAACAACCAGTAGTTGAGATTTTTATGGAGTAGTTGGTAGTGAACGTGTTTGTCATGTCAGCAATAGTAAGGTTTGGTTTCTGTGGCTTCTCAAAGTATGACTTGGAATCAAAGTTTTCAGAAAATTCACCAACTGCAACGTAAAGTAACTTGCCTCCTTCACCGGCAAAAATCTTCGAAAGAATAAGATGCTCATGTACACCTGAATCAAGAAGCAAAGCAAAAAAATTCTCTCAATGATTTTGAGCAAAACTCAAGAGAGTTTGACAGTTTTTAGTTCACTAAGATTGCCACTTGACATTTGAAACCAGGCTTTTTTTATACAGTAAATAAAAATATAGTTCGGAAAGAAAATTCACATTCCTCTGTGGGGAATCAAACCACTAATCTCTCACAGTCCGGGCGAGTGTTATAACCATTGAACTACAGAGAAAATACATTTTCCTTCCTTAGGGCATATGTATGAATGCTGAATGAGACTACACATGGACAGCCTCCTAGCCCAGCTAATAGCTCTTACGACGTTAGCCCTCTCAATCTCCAATTGGTTATCCAGGCTTTTGTACTTCGTATGAACAGCAGAGAGTGACATCGTTTCGCTCTATATGTCGCCATCGGGGGCTAACATCATAAGAGCAATTAGCTGGACTAGGAGGCTGTCCATGCGCAGTCCCATTCAGCATTCATACATATGCCCTAAGGAAGGAAAATGTCTGTCCTCTTTAATTCAATGGTTAGAACACTCGCCCGAACAGTGAGAGATTGGTGGTTCAATTCTCCACAGAGGAATGTGAATTTTCTTTCCAAACTACATCTCGATCTCCGCTTGGTTATCCAGGCTTTCGTACTTCATATGAAATGAACAGCAGATAGCGACACAGTTTCGCTCTTTGTCTTGAGAAAAAAATTTAGGAAGGATCTGAATTCTTCACATTCTCCTTACTCTACATAATGTAAAAAATTTTACCAAAACCAGTTTTCTTGCTAAAAAAAAAATAGTTTTTATGACAAAATGATGATTTGAGGCTAAGGATCTATGGTCTAGAGAAATTTCATTGCTAAATATTTTGTCTGCAACTATTGTCATCTCTGAACAGCAGAGATCACATTTTCTCTGCTTCTAATCTCTCCTACCACCACTGAACCATACATGCAACTAGTAAACATTCTTTTGGGATACTTGTAATGAGCTGGTGCATGGCGGAAAAAGCTGTGTATATTTATGTATTGTGTGCCTAACCTAAAGATGGTTGTTGTATTTGTTGTATGTATTTGTATGTCCTTATATATGATGTCAGAGTCATGCATGTTTTGTGCTGTCATTTGTCTTCCATATTGGAAAATAAAGCGACAGATGCCTACATTTTTGTGCAAAGTTTTGTGTTGATTGTCTGCCTGCTCTCATTTAGCACCTTGAAAACTACAGAAAACTAACTTCTTTTATTGCGTCTACTGAGAGCCCAAAACTATTGACTGCAATGTCAAAAAAAAGAAATGTTTTGAAGTCAAATTTCCCGTTGACTGAACATAGTTTTACCATGACAACCATCATGAAAGCCTATATTCTTCAAAATTTAATTTTTGTACAAAAAATATTATTCACACAACTTACAATATCAATTTCTTTGCAGGGTATCTATCATAAATAGAGTTACAAACTTTAAGGGGAGGTAGAGATTATCAAAACGATTGAAAATTGCATAGGAACCCATAACCGGAACCCTGTTTGTATATCGTTGCATGCTCCTGTTATGGCACCTATCATTTGAATGAGCAAAAATCACATATTTCTCCTCCAGCATTGTCATAACAGCGTCTCCTAGAGACGTACAATGAAGTTTCCAATAATGGGTTCTATGCAATTCTCAATCCTTTCTATGTTCTTTACCTCCCATTAAATTTTGTACCTCTATTTACGAGACACCCTGTATTATGACAAAGGGTGAATTGGTAATATCAGTGAAACCTCCCAACAACAGCTACAAACAGAATCGAGAAAACGTAGCTCTTATTTCAGGTTGCTGTTGTCAAGGGGTTTGGTATTTCTGAGGAAAAAAAATTGTGTTTTTGATTTTATGTAAAACTGAAACAATGGAAGAAGCTGTTTGCAGCACCTGATGTTTATTTTTCATTGGAAATGCATGAATTTAACATGAAGATATTGTGCACTAGTTAGCAACTGAGTTACTTGTGAAAGTCAAGGCTGTGGACAGCATTTTGGAAATCAAAATTGGCGTAGCAGGGGTCGAATATAGGGCTGTGTAACTTGGCCAATGTAAGAGTGGTGTCAAATCAGAGGTAAAGGAAAAAAAATTTTTTTTTATCTGTGAAATTCAAACTATGAATGTACTAAATAGAATGATTCATGGAGAAAACTACTTTTTTGTGATACATTTCATCTAGTTGGGAGTTTTCGTGGTCATTTTCACTGATGATGCTTATACACTGAAGCGAAGCCGAAACAATGCCTTGCACAAGTGAACATTTTGTCTCTAGTCGCCCCCTATGAAATAGGAAAGAATCCAAGCTCATTTTTATGTTCATTGGGTTGAAGGGGAAAAAACTCGTTCAGAGCAAATATGGAAGACTATTTTCCTATGATATTCATAATTTTTCTCTCACCTTCACGTCCAAAAGTGGCCATCAGTCAGAAATCGTTGTTCAGAGAGAGGTTGACCTTAATGTCAATCTTTATTTAATTTCAGGCTGAACACTATTTCAGTCTATCGCCATGGGCAATTAACTACTTAATAAGATGTGTGAGAAGTGTGTGTGTGCTTGTGTATCTAACAGTTTCAATGCATATCTAGTGTTGTGCATGAATTATTTTAGGGCTGCCATCTATTTTTCAAACTACGAGTGTAATGAAATGATTAAATATTTGTACCATTGTAGGTCTGTTGCTTTTTGCGGTGAGACTTTTTAATGGAGAGATCAGCTCTTATTCATGCTTTGAAGTTGGGAAGCACAGGAAATAACTTCATCAACTGTGTAGCCGATGCGAGTCTGTCGCTATGACCAAGCAAATGACCATACAGCAGCACTTAATACTAATCTAATGGAATGTGTTCTATCCTCAGAAAAATGTGACCATTGTTCAGAGGCGACATTAAGGGAGGTTTCACTGCGTATGCTTATATTTTGATTAATTATTTATAAAAAACCAAGGAAAAACTATGAATTGCAAAATAACAAAAAAAAAATTAGTAGAAAGATAATTTAAATCAGGATTATTCTTAAATCCCTTCACTTACAAGTGATTGCCACTAGATTCGAATGAAAATGCCAACTATTTGAAGAATCAGCAATAAATATGGTAACCTTATTGTCTTAACATAACTGCATGTTAAGAAAAAGAGAAAAAGAAAAAGGAAAAAAAATAGAAGAGAAAATAAAGAAAAAAAACAAATGAAAGAGTAAAACCATATAATGGATAAGTTGATATGGGTGTAGGTACAAAGTAGATTTCTCTCTTCACCCTTGCCCCACCTGCTCTCTTTCCCTTTTATATGTATATAGTAGAAAAATACATCATACGTGGGAAAAAAATCACTATCAGGGTATAGGAAAAATGAAGCAGAAAAAATAATTATAGGGTTATAACAAAGCTTAGCGAGGATGAGGAGAGAGGAAAGAAAACAAAGTGAACTTGTTTCAATTTATTCCACTGGCGTTTGGACACAATATTGCGTTCTTGATCGTAAAGTGGTTAATGAAACAATTTTCTCATGATTAAGTAAAATGAGTAGGCAATAAAAGCAAAAAAATTAGATTTGCAAAAGGCGCCACATGCAATGGACAATAAAAATAAATTGCTAATAATGGTCTTATATGTAAAAAAGCAAAGCAGTATAAATTAAAGAGCCATATTTGAAAAATGAAACTAAAATAAATGAAAAATAAATAAAAATAAAAATGATAAAAAGTTAAATAATTAGCCCATACCTTCTGGTGTGGAGTCATCAAAAACATATGGGTACACATTGTCATAGTCATTGAGAGCAGACCGATTTCCATATTTGTAAAACACAACAAGTGGAGAATTTGTGTCATCAGGTTTCAATTGAATATTCACAGCTAAACTTGCTGATTCAATCATCAATTCATGATAAACCAATATATCGTTTTCATTCTCAAATTTTGGAACAATGTAATCCATCTCTGGTCCAGCCTTGGTTTTTGTACCATGAGGAATGCATATCATGAAGGGTTCTTTGGAATTTTCAACAGCAATAGTAGAATTACCAACCCTGTTCGTGAGTTCTATCTGGAGAACATTAGAATCAGAACTGAGATTTGATGCTCCTTTTCCATATGATTCCAATGGCTGAGTCCAACGAACAGCCTAAAATGCAGAAAGATATTAAAAGTTAATAATTTTTATATAACATAAAGATGATTTGTTTATTTTGTTTCATTAATTTTCTTCCAGTTTGCATGATTTTAATTTCTGAACAGCCACCTCGTTATAACATGTCACAACATGCATAGATTTGCCTGAACGAGATCTACCTGTAGACATCAAAAGCACTGATATACACTGAATAAATTTTGAAACATAAGCGTTTAAATTATTTCATAACACAACTTTTTGCAAATGCACCTAGTATAATTAGATGATTCAAAAGACATATTCAAGTCAAAAAAAAATTTAATGTACAGTATCAGCAGGAATTTCATTAGTAGAAAATTTAGTAGTAAAAATTAGTAGGAATTTCACTTCAGTGGAATTTCTAAAGTCTTACGTTCTTTACATTTTGATTATAGTACCTGAATTCCAAGAGACGTGTTCCCTTGATTACAGTCATCCTCATTGAGAGTCATGCAAATGTTTGGCAAAATAAAAGAAGAATCTCCTTGTTGTATCTCTTTCCCATCAAGCTCAGAGACCATCTTTCTACATTGCAATCAAAAGAAGTAGAAAAAAAATAGAGTAAATAAAATTAAATAAATTTTAAAGATAAAAGTCAAAGACAAAATATAAAGTGTGGTATCCATCAGTCCGAAAATTATTTTAGAGCTAAAAAAAATTACACTGATGAAAAACTCGTTATTTGCTTAAACAGATTTTTTAGGTTTCATTTGAAGATAAAAACTTATAAACTCACTTCATGAATGTCATCTGGAAACCATCTTTTGATGCCACTATAAATGGACTTTCACCAACCATAATATCTGTCATGGTTTCTTCTTGCACAGCACTGATCATTTCTTTGATTTCTTTGCCCATTTCACGCATCTTAAAGCATAAAAGATAGAAAAAATGTTACAAAAATGCTGCATCTAACATTGCAACTTTTTGCCTCGTGTGTCTTTGTGCTGCTTTCATTGCTAAGTGCGACGCTCACATGTCAGTTTTGCCCATGTCTCATAATTTTCTGCTTTGCGATACAGCAGATGTACTGATATAGCATTAACAGAAATTTAACAGTTCAATATTTCTTGCTATTTGCAATGCAGAATATAATCTGCACTAAATAAATTAAACTATAGAGATTTTTTGGTTTTTATTTCATATCTCTCACAGATTTTTACAACTGAGTGCCAATATTCCTGTCTTAATTCTAAGGAAAGATAAATGCTTGCAATGCATAATCATTAAACGGCAGTGTATATCACATCCCTGAACTATGTAGATATATACTATACTTCTATATTGGGTTGCTGTATCTTAGTTATATTTGACATCCATAACTTTTCTGGGAATCTTTTTTCAGCTACCTTGTTGGGCTACTTGTCTGTTGTGGTCTTTGTGCTTGCATTTGTATTTACTACTACTCAACTCTACATGCGCCTAGTATATATTTCTTTGCAAACTGCCAGAGTGGTGCAGTGGTAAAAGGCTCGTCTTCCATCTATGAAGGTTACCATCAAGGTGCATGGGTTTGAATCCAGGCATAGAACTTCAGAAGCAAGTTCTTTACCTACCAAACCTGGGGCGACCACCAATGGATGGAGCCTTCATTTCCCACTGAACTCCACTGGTTGGAAATTGCCGTATGGCAAGATAGATGTTCAAGAACTTTATGGGTGTATATAAGTGTGTGTACAGGGTGAACACTCAAGTCTCTTGGCCACAAATTACAGGCAAACCGTTGATCCTGCAGGCATACTTCCAATTAGAAAAAAAGTATCCAAATAACATGTAGACCTCAGATACGTCATTTATATTGCAAGGGGTTGTAGAGTTATTAAATAGAGAAATTAACTTTTTATTCAGTCGCCTTGTTCTAAAAAAGCTGATTAGAAAGATGTTGCCCAGTCTCTCCTGAGTCCAAAAAAATCTGTTTTTAAGAGCAATATTTGCTGAAATATTGAAATTTAAAAAAAAATCTCTTAAAGGGAGGAAAAGAACAGCATATTAAACATATAATGAGCTTGTCCATTAGTCTATGTGGTTCTTTCTCTCATTTTCAGTAATTTTTGAATTCAAATACTTCAGCGAATATTGTACTTATAAATATGTATTTTTGTTGTTTGCTAGATTCAGGAGAGACAGGGGAACAACTTTCTAATTTGGTTTTTTTGGAAAAACGGTGATCAAATAAAAAGTTAATTTGATCATTTTACTAACTAGCAAAAACCCTTGAAATATGAATGACGTATCTGAGGTTCACATGCCATTAATTTACTTTTCTAATTGAAAGTATGTCTCTAGAATAAACGGCTCACTAATAATTTGCGACCAAGAGACTTGAGTGTTCACCCCGTAAACAGGGCTGTTTTAAGAGACAAAGTGATTTTTCTGAGGCTCCTTTATCTGGATAGAAATGACTGTGCCTGCCAATTAACATGCTTACTCTCAAAAATTTTAACCAGATCTCATTTTCATGAGGCTCATCTGCATTTGAGGCCCCCAAGCCATGCCTATGAGTTAAGATGGCACTGTCAGCATATATATACATATTGTGAAGAAAAAAACTGCTAGTACATATCTTACTGTATCTTCCTGTTTAGCTTTCGCTGCCTCTATTGCTCTGAACTTGACTTTTTCTTTAACCTTTTGGCGATCCCCTTCCACTAATTTGAAATAAAATGAACTAAAATATAATGTTCTATTACTTTTATAAATTTTTATTAAATACACACAGGGTGCCCCCTTTTATCATCATACAATAGATGCTTCCTCGCACGCAAAGTTATATTTCATATATTTTTTGCGAAGTTTAACCCGTCATCTGGCCGTGTGCTACCCACTGTGCCCCTTTTTATGAAGATGGTGCATACCTTTTTTTTCCTTTTTTGAAAGTTTGAAGTTAATAAAATATATTTTTGATAGAAATTTTTTATGAATGCATTAGAACTGTGAACGTAATAAACAGTTTATCATGTTCTTTGCTGTTTTTTAAAATCATCAATGAAATAAATAATGATTAAAGTAATTACTAATTTGTTTTCTAAACAGAAATGTTTAATTATATTCGGTATAAACTGAAAACCGGCATGACATGTTGTTCCGTCACAGCCAGATGACAGGTTAATGGCTAAAGGGGTTAAAAAAAAAATTTTTAGTATTTAGTGACGAGAACAAAATATTTTTATCCAATGGACATCCTTTGTAATATTTTTTTTCACCCTAGATAACTAAACATTCATCTAATAGACTACGACCCCTATTAGTTACTGAGCAACTTTGATTTAAATTTAGTTATCTAGGATTAAGACAATAAAGTTGAAAAATAAATTCTACTGAAATCTGGCATGGATATTTTTGACAACAATGAAATTGCCTCAGCTATGAAAATATACAATTCTAAACTATTTTGACCAGCTGAACATGAATATCAACATGAAAGGGTGTTATTGGCTCTTGTTTCAAAAAATATTACCTTGTTAACAATTAAGGAGTACTTTATGAATGTTATTGTTAGGTGAAAAAGTGGTAAGGAGACCATAGAACACTGTCCCCTGAGAAAATGGTCAACCTCGATGCTGGCTGACTACCATTGGACAATTGTAAGAGATGCTTTTTACGTTCAATACAAGCAAAATGCAAAATGAAGTATGTGTCAGATGCTGATAAATGAATTGTGTTATAATACATTCACATTTTCATGTATTTAAGTTGTGTTTTTATGTATATTGATATCGTGCCTCTTATATACATGTATTTGTGAATTTTCTATATATTTATTTTGTTTTCTATATACTTATGTTGTGTTTCAATGCATTGTATTTTTATATGTGTATTTAAAAGTGCAATTTCAGAGAAA